>NW_017728943.1:111933933-111991208 GCF_001723895.1 Crocodylus porosus
AGACTTAAGGCACCCCAGAAAATGCCTACTCCTAGTTTTCACGCCATTTGCCTAGCAAAAAGAAAGAACAGTGTGTATCTGATGTAAAGAGCTCAGAAAGACCACATCTAAAGGACCTGTATTTAAAATCTCTGGGCTTAATCTTGTGACTGTTTTACTAACACTGTGGCACCTCATAGCATCCTTGGAAAGGATCTCAAGGAACCCTAAGGTCCTGTGGCACCCTACTTGAGAATCAGTGTTCTAGGGTATAGAAGACCTAATCCACATCCTTCCCTCCCCCCAACTTGTCCAGAAGAATTTAAGTCAAGTACCTATGACCAATCTATTACAGGGTTTCAGTTTCATTAGTCTTCAGCGCAGAAACTTACTATGGTTTGGTCGCACTGAAAGATGATCCGCGTCGAATATCGCTGCTTATCTTTGCATACATCACCATTTAAGTAAATAATACTAAGAGATCCACCAGTGGCAACTTGAGGACTTATCTGAATAATACCAAGGTTCTGGCTTCTATCAGCATACTTTACACAGGAGCCTACTGCTCCCCCTGCAGGAACAGAAGACACGCTGAACCTGCAGTACTGTTACCAAAACAACTCCACTTGTGCAATCATTAAAAACATTGTAGCAAAGTCAATCAAAAAGTACAGTAGCTTCCACACTATAAAGCACCATGTGACAGGGAACTGATCTGATGAACAGTTCAGGCCTTTTCCCATACTTTTAAGCCCTGAAGCAACAGAACGTTATTAGCTTTAGTTTTCTAGATTGTAAACTGTAAGAAAGCACCTTCAGAGTTTGGTCAAATTCCTTGAACTATTTGTAAGCGACTGTTTTTATTCTATGTTACAGCAAACAAAACCAGTGCATTCTGCTTTTGCAAAATTGAAACAAGGAATGACAGATAATGATTCCGTCTCATTCAGGGCTTCAGTATTTACTAGAGAGCTTAAACTCTATTCTTATTAAATCGTCAAGCAAGTTAGCATCCAGGACTGCCCATTCAGAGGCACTCATCTGCTGAAAACCCTTGCAGGCTTCTCAGGATGCTGAAGAATCCTGCTTAAGTTAACCGTAATGAAAGAAGGCTGCTCCAATTCACAAGGTATGTTTGTAGTACTTTCCTACAGCTTATCTAGACCTACATAAAATCTGACCCCACATAAATGTTTTAAGATGCAATTCTAAGAGACTCCATAAAATGCCTAATGCCACAGAATTGTCACAAGGCAGCTCCTGCTCCAACAACAAGGTAGGAAATGGTGGGTGTCTCACTATCAGCTTACCAGGACATCCAGGCCCATAAGGTAAAGGCTTGCAAACATTCAAATAGAATGTTCTTGTTTTTGCATTTTTTGAAGTATCTACAGCAATCCAGGGCTCATGTTCCTTGCTCAAGTCACTTAGATCATACTCATTGCCAGCAAGATCTGGAAAAAAAAAAGGGATGTACAGTTGAGAGGATAGAAGTATTACTTTAGCACCTCATTACATCAAATTTTGGGACTGGCATAGCTTCTAAATGTACTTTTCTGGAGTAAACTGAAGAACAGCATGTTTAAAGGTGACAGCTAACAAGTCTGGTATATTCAAAATCTGATATGATCCACTGGCAAATCCTAGTTAGTTCTTAACTTTCTTCTAGAACAGTGGTCACCAAGTGGTCAATCCAGGAGCCTCCTGCAGTCTGTCATGGGCTGGGGGTGCTGAGTGTGTGCGCGCTCATACATGCCTGCCCCACCCCACCTTCAGCCCAGCAGGTCAGTCAGTGGGGGAGGGAAGGAGAAGGGGTCAGATCGAGGCCCCCTCAGTCAGGGACAGAGCATAGCAGAGGCAGGTGCAGCCCGTAAAGTGAGTGGGGCCTGGCCAGGGGAGTAGTGCGAGGATCAAGCCAGGGTGGCTTGTCTGGCGCGGAGGGCAGGGCAAACAACAGACTCCCGCTACTGTGTGAACCGAGGGAGGCCCCGGGGAGGCATGTGCCCCCCCACCCCCAACCGTGTGCAGCAGAGGCAGCTGCTCCTGCGGGCTGGGCTTTGCACCCCAAGCCTCATTACAGCTGGCCCAGGAGCAGCCCAACACCATTTGCATCCTGCTGCCCGAGCTGTACCTTGTCCCCTGCCCACACCTGGCATTGGGCTGCTCCTGTGCAGGAGCACTGCCTCTGCAGCTGCCTCTGCTGCACAGATTGGCGGGGAGGGAGGTGTCTCCCCAAACACAAGGCAGCTGCAGCAGCAGCTGTGAAGTAGAAAGTGGGGCTGGGCAGGGCCTGCACAGCCAGCACAGGGATGGACGGAGCCCCAGGCAGCTCATTCGGGGGGCATAGGCACACAGTCCAGGACGGCATGGGGAGCATGTGCCCCTGGATCTTGCCAGCGGGGACCAGGCAGAGAGGTTGGAGAGTACTGTTCAAGAATTAATGCCTTTCATCTCCTCAGAGCATGCTACACAATAGTGGGCTCTTTTTCAGGCTTCTGAGCAGCAGTTGATCCCTTCTTGCTCCTTCAGTACTACTCAGGCATGTGAATTAGCTATTTTACTCTATTCTGGAGGGTAACTTTAGAAAGATGCCATTATCCCCTTCTCCAAAATCACCCATAATTGAAGCTAAAGAGCTTCTTTATGCCAGACTAAACAAAGGAATCAATAAATTTTTCATATTTAGAGGTTCCCAGAATGTCTGCATGTTTAACAACTCCAAAAAGAAACCAACATCCTATTGCTATATGGCAAAATAGCCTCAAGCTACACCCAACACCATGAATGTATATTCAGTTTATATTTGCATAGTTTGGCAAATCAATGAGATGCAGTTACGCTAGTGGGAAAAAGTATAACAGTTCACAAAGCTTTATGTTAGTAAACCCATGATTCTATATCCTTAGAACATCCCTTAGTCCTCCCAAGTCCACCATCAACATTTTATCAGGATGTATAGTTAAGCACCGTATAACTTTTTAAAACTATTTTTCATACAAATTAGTACCATCTCCAAGCAAGAGATTAGAAAGCACCTCCACAGAATTCACAGAACAGAAACCTGCAAAGTCAAGCCAGATCAGTTCAACATTTTTTATACTACCCCAAAATACACTCATCTCCCACAGAAGTCTACACCATTGAGTTAACGTATGTTAACATTTGCATTTAATTGAACTGATGGGCTTTACATACTTACCGGTAACCTGACAGTCTACTGGAGCAGGGGTACAGGCTAAGGCTGTGTAGAATTCAAAGAAAGTATGATGGATTTTCAAAATGCTGGTTTCTTCACGTACAAATCTGAGTTCACCAGGGTAGGAGCCATTACAAATGAAAGTTATTGTGAATGTATCTGAAGTTCCTGGATGAAAGAAAGGAAGTTACGTATATCCCATTTGTTACATTAAGTCTCAGAGTTATTTTTCAGAAAAAAAGAACGGCCTCATGTTTCTGTGGACAGAAACTCTTTACTGCTGCCTCTATTAAGGTTCTAAGCCAAGATTTCCAGCTTTTAAATTACAGAAGTCCTAATGCAACACTGTCACTTCAGCGCCAATGTCTCCCACTTGATCGTTACATTTCACATTGGGATTAAGCTTTCCACTTCCATTTCACAACTGGAGGTTGTTCATTCGGAATGACTATCGCTTGCTCAGCAACGTTAGGTGCCACCTTACAATTCAAATCCTACTTTACTGATATCCAGAGATTTGAGAACCAGGGACATGGACAGACCCAAATATATTGCTTCACACAACTTACAAGTGTTTGGTTGAGTCACCCATGGGTGGTAATTCTCATGCATCTGCTCCTAGCCTGCAGTTAAACTGAAAGGCAGCTAGCAGCCGCCACATTCAAGTGCAAAGTTAGAGTTTTAGCATTTGCATGCATCAGCTTTAATTCAGGTACTAACGGGTACTGCATTTCAAGCTGATTTGTTGTGAAGTCATCTTCTTTCCTCAAGATCTGACTGGTGCAACTGGTTCAATAGTCTACACAAGTTTTCAACCTGAGGTCCACAGACCTCTGGGGGCCTGCAGACTATAGTTATGGGAACCCCAAAAGATGACCATGATCAATCAATCAAAAAGTACATGAATACCCACACTTACAATTCAAAGGGGTCTGCACTTCCATTCAAAATTTCCGAAGAAGTCAACAAATGAAAAAAGGGTTGAAAGCCCCTTGTTCATACTTTATAAATGCTTACAGCTAACAACCACAATCTCTTCCCACCAGTCCTCCTTCCTTAAGGAATAAGAAACTTCATCACATATGAAATGCACCAAGCCTGGGCTCCAGAATTTCAGGCACTAGTTTTCTTAGCCCTAAATACAGTATATTTTCTGTTATGAAATAGTTTGAGTATCAAAAGTTGTCAGTACATGAGATGTCCTATTCAATAATTTATATGACACCCTTCCAAATAAAGACTACAGTTCATTTGAAATCATTAAAAAAAAAAAAAAAGACTCCAGAAAAAATTCTAATCCCAAACTTAGTTAATTTACCTGTTTTCTTTGTTTTTCCCCAGAAGTTTGTTTTTTTTAAATAACAAAACAAACTCCTCCTCAAAAGAGCTTTCCAGTATGGATAAGTTGTGGCGATAAAATGGAGAAAAATCAAAACAGCTTCCCTTTAAAAGTGGCTTTTGGTGTTTTTCCCTCCCTATTTTTATTTATTTTTTTAGTCAATACTGACTGAATTGTCACTTTTTGTTTTGGAGGGGGATTTTTTTGGTTCTTCCACAAAAAAAATGGCAGAAGTCTCCATGCAAAGCTTACAGCATGAAAGATTTTTCCTGCTGGAGTTCATGATTCCCCCCCCACTCCCCCAGTCAAATGGCAACTAACTTTTTGCTGCATAAACAGGCCTGGAATGAGAGCAGTTTATAAAACTAATATGGAGCCTCAGAACTGTAGCATAGGTTGAACTCACCTGATGCTGCAACAAGAGGGCCTTTGTAGGTGAGAGTGAGAAGTCCTTCAGTAGATAGACGAAGGGTTTTATCCAATTCCACTGTCCTTACTGATTTTAGATCCATTTCACATCCAGCAGCTGGTTTTCCATTGATATTACCACAATCCGGTGCTGGCCCACAAATATTTAGCTAATGTTTGAGGAGGCACACACTGTTAATTTGCCTGACATTCCAAACACATCCTAAGAAAATAAGTCTTCTGGTCCTCATGAGAATTCGGACTCTACAAGATAATTCAATCCCCAATCTGCATTTGCAGCAATTCCAACTTACATTTGTAAGTGCATACATTTCAATGTCTGCATGTGGAGACTGGTCTCAATATATGGCATCACACCTCAAGAAAAAGGAGAGGTATTCTACCCGCATAATGTAAAAGTCACATTTTTGCTGCATTTCTAACTAAATCGTTTCTACTGTTCTGTTGTTGCTATTCTGAAGTTCAACATCTGTCAGTTTGATTATTTCCTCAATCTTTTTTTCTCTAGCTACTGAAGTTACCAAATTGCCTTCCACTCCCAGGCAAAAGCAGAGTGCTGTCAGACTAACCCATGTCCTTACGTTACCATAAAGGATAAACAGAAAATTTGACTACTGAGCCTATCAGGTAAGACTAGAAAAGACAAGCATTACCCTGAAAAGTAACTGATTGATCGATCAACAGATATAGATAGATTCCCCCCCGCCCATTTACCATATAGCTCTTCCCAGTTCCACTGGCTTTATATCCTTTTTCTGAAGCCAGAGATTGCAGGTTGAATAGAAAGCCACTGTTTGGATCTCTCACAGAACAGGACTGTAAAGACATTAGGGGACAGGAGATGCAGAAAGCAACTGGTTAAGAAAAATCTGGACATTCAAACAACCACAAAATTACGAGAGTCAGGAATCACACACTCAGAATTAACAGCTTTGCAAATATATTTAAGGTACGAGAAGCACAAACCAGCTCCTACTGCTGCTGTTAGCTGGAGCAGTCTATTTTTGTTTTTCAAGTACTGCACAAGGATAGCTGGCCATTTATTGTTTTCACACCGATAGCATGTTGGTACTATGTAACTATGCTCTGAAAAAGAAGCCTAAAGAGTAAGAAGGGAAACAGGTGAAGGAGCAGAGAGTTGCAGAGAATTATTAAGAGGACATTAAAAGATTTCCCCACTCTGAATTCAATCAGATTCCTGGGTAAAATCCAGAGGGCTCAAGCTTTCATTGCTTCTGTGTGAAATGAGTGCTCTATTCATACAACTTGGTTTTTTAACTGCACAAATGACCATGGTACAAGTTGCTAGGCTTATTCCATTCGGTAATTAGCTGGTAGCCTCAGTAGTGAAGCCAAAACCTGACCAGCATGGCAACTACTATCACATTTGTGGCACTACAGCAGGAGTGCTCAACCCCCACCTGCAGGGCTTCCCATGAGTCTGAAAATTTGGTGGTAGGGGAGTGCTGGCACCATTCCTCTACTGCCAAATTTACAGTGCCATGGAAACCCTGCAGGGTCAGAGCGTAGCCCTGCATGCTAGAAGGAGTAGGCAGGACTGCAGGGCCACAGGCAGATGGGGCTAAACAGGGGCGCTACAGGGCCCAATCCAGCCCATGGACAAGCCCCCTGCCATCTGGTCCACAAAGCCAGAATTTTGAGTACCACTGGTCTGAAGCAAGACTGTCTTTCTTTCCATTACAGCAGCCATGCCACAGGGAGATGGGACTTTACATTAAAATCTAGGGGTTTTTTTATTCTCTCTCTAAATGGACTTTATAATATTAAATGTTTCTTGCAAAATGGTGACTAATGAAGGTTTTAAGGAACAGGAAAGAAGTGTAAAGAACATGAAAGCAAACCACAAATACCACCCCCTCCTCTTGCCTTACCTGAGTTTCATCTTTTGTTGTTTTAACTGGACATGCAGCTTCTGTTTCCCACAGGAAGGTGACCACACACTCTCGGTCATCAATAAACCTTGGGCTGCTACTCTGGAAATACAAATTGCAAAGGAGTTTTTGGATGAATACTAATTTCAAAAACATTCTTATTCTTGGAGATCAGTCTTTTAAAAGCTTGGAACAAAACCTCAGTAATAGAGTCAGGATCCCCGTTAAAGAGAGGCACTGTTGCATGCACTTTCCTTGCCTACCTCCCCACCACAAGCCTTACCGAATACTTTAAAACGTAGGGTACCTATTCTGACAAAATAGAAAAGAAGGAATAGCCATCTGTATTAGAAGAACAGCAGTAACAAATGGCCTAGTGATGCATTAGTCTGACTAGTTGAATGTTTCAGAATTTACTAACAACATATTCTGAAAACTAAACAGCCATTAGGAATGCTGGGTGAAGTCATAAAGTTCTAGAAGGAAATGAAGTATGCCATAAATATTCAGAAGTTTACACCGAGAGCCTTATGGATCCAATCCCATGGATGGAAGTAAAACTGTTCAAAACAGATGCCAACATCCATACAAAAATTCTTACCAAGCCTCTTGTATCAAGATACAAAGCACGCAAGATGTTAAAATCTCAAAAGTCATACAATATAGGATAAGTGCTTGGGTACAACAAGAAAAAAAGTCTAGACTAAATAACCCATTTTCCTGCCTATAACAATTTTCAGCAACTGGATTCTGAAAAAGTGAGCTGCACATTATATGCAAGAAAAATGATTAAGAGCAGTTTCTGCCAGTTACCCAGCAAGGGGGAAAAAGCAGCTTTAGGTGATCCAGGCTCTGCTCCTAAATAGTGTGCACATGCAAGAAAAATGGCACTATTCTAAACTTTTTGTCTTGAAAGCAAAAGAAGTTTGGGTGCATAACACTGGGGCACACAGTTAACTATACAGTCTTGATACAAAAGCGAGAAGTCTGTTTTAGACAGATGCAGTAAGTCTGAAGTCTGTTTGTCTTAACATGCACAAGCTTCCTCCTTATGATTGTACCCATCTCCTGCATGGTTGCAGGAGAAGTGTACAATGTATATGCACGAATTTAAGATCGAGGGGTTACATGTTTAAGCCTCCACAGATTATCATATGTCAGATACGGTCCCATCTGGAATGCTGAATCAAGATCAGGGTCATGATCTTCTAATTGTTAAATATGTAATATATTACACTATCCTTTGCATATTCACTATGAAACAGGAAAAGTTTCCATCCTTACAAGAGTGCCTTCGGAGCAGGTGAAATGGATTACAGTTGTATAGGACATATTCTGTCCATCAGCATTGATGCACACAGAACCACCTGTGTAGGTTAAAAGAACTCGACCAGGTCTTTCAATTATGAGTCCTTTGCTAGCAACTCCCAGGTTACTAATGGAAGGGACTTCAGAAATAGAATCCTAAAACAAAAAAAAAAAAACAAAAAACACAAAAGTCAGTTTCAATTGAAGGTTCACTAAATGATCAAGCTTCTTTCAGCTACAAGAATCAATCATCCTGCTCATCCTGCCAGTATTACATTCCAAAAACATAATTTTGTGAGAAAAATTAGTAGTTAATTGTGAAATAGCAAGTAAGAGGTTAAAAAAAAATACCTTTAACTATCACTGCTAACCTCCATGAAAGCAACAATATTTATAGTCCAGCCAAAATATGTAATCTACTCATACTCGAGTTTAAAAAAAGTTGTCTGTAAGAAGTTACCCAAAACTTGAACACCCCCGATTTGTCAGCTAATTTATTGCACAAACAGTTTTAGCACCCATTTGCCAAGACTCTCGCACATCTGGTAACAGGGTAAGCATTCCCAAGGTATCACTCACTGGACTTTTCTTACCATCAATGCAGAAAAGTCTTCTGCAATATTACTATCAATTAGAGACTGATGTCAATACCTATTTTGTCAGTTTCCTCACTGGTTTTCTATCTTTACATGGAAGAGGAAGGTTTTTTCTGTATTAGACTGTGTAGAGACTACCAGTTCGTAGAACTAGTGACTGGCAGGCAGATGGTCAAACTGAATCAGTAGCAGTTAACTTCCATATATTTATAAGTCCAAATACAAGGCTACAGCAATAATGAAATTCCTAAATGAATCTATGGTAGTTTGGATAAGAAACAGACAGCATCAAGAACTAAAACAGCTCCTCTCAGAAAGTAGCCACTGCTGAAGTTATGAGGTCACTAAAAAAAATGTTTACAAGGTCTTTCCCTATTACATAGATAGGCTGGATCTTGCAGAAACATTGAAATCAAAGTCAGCTACATAAAGGATTTACTACTGCAATGTAACTATTTATGACATTGTTGTATGTGATCACTGTCAGCATTTGTGGATTCTAAAATCTTCACCACCTTCCTGAAGTAAGAACCTCTATGATGATTTGACAAGAAACAAGGGTGATGCAACATCCTGTAAGAATTTAGCACCTCTAGCTCTTCTTTAAGTATTCTTGCTGTTCCTCAAGTAGATTATGGACAAGAAATACAGCAACCCAACCACCTTAAACCCATTCAAAATGCCACCCCCGCCAAACAAAAAAACACCGCCATAGGATCTTATTTGCAAGGCACTGTGAAATTTAAGATTTTGAGAAGGGAGAAAGGAAAAAAAAAGGAAGCTTCTAATCACTGGGGAAGAGTTAAAAGGTACCACCTCTGGACTGTCGGTACCACCTCAACGTAGGGGAATATGCATCCCTATAATGTTTACCATTTTTGGCTGCAATTAGAAGTTTACAAGGAAAGGGTGGTAAACAAAAACAGGAACAAAAGACTAAAGGTTGAGAAAACATATCAGCGGTTTAAAATAAGAACGTTTCTCTGATGCTCAGTTTATATTCCTTTACTCCAGTTGCTTACCCTTATGAGTCCATATACTGTATTAAAACCAATCTATTGTCCAAACAATAGAGATACAAAAACAGTGTTTTTACTGGAAGATTCAGTTAGTGTTTATGCTAGTAATTATGACTCTACAGGTCATTCACTTTCTCCTTCTGCATAGGTAACTAGAAAAAAGGACAAACTTGATATTTAAACTATATGCAAGAGTTCTCCCCTACTCCTCACCCCACTTCCTACGAGAAGGTGGGTCAATAAAATTACTCACATAATCTCTTTCATACTTCATTTGACACACTGAAGCATGTCGATCACATCCTGGAACCGGAATCAAGGGCCGACAGATATTTATGTAGTATTTCCTGCGCTGGTTTGGCTGAGAATTGTCCATGGCATACCAATTTTCACCTCTTTTTTCAGATTTTGATAGCCTGCATTAAAGTGAAAGTTGCAGCATATTTCTCTTAAAAAGAGAAAGCAAACCAAGAGGCAAGCAAAACCCATCCTGTAACCACTGCAGAGGTAGCAATTAAGTAACTGTCATCTCCTAGATATCACAATGAAAACACGTACTTCGCTCCTAAAATATTGTCTACTGCACCGTGTCTTTTCCCAGGTTAAAAAAAAATAAAACACACACATTTGTTACCAAAACCAGCCCAATAAAAACCAAGTCAGCTTATGATGGCACATGTCTCCCTCAAAGGTGTAAGTTTTTTTCTTCATGTTGCATGATCCTTTGCAGTTTGATAGTAAGACATCAATTTAGGCACTTCTAACATTATCTATACAGACAGAAAGGCCAATCTGATTTAAAGTACTATTATTAGCAGGAGGTTGCTTCAAACTACAGGCTGTGCTCTTTGACCTAGTGCTATTTACTTTTTTCTTACCTTGACAAATCATATTGTTGCATGGTGGTGGGATCAGTAACAATGCACTCCAATGGCATCTCTGGACAGGCATGTTCAGTGTACCACTTAAAGTTGTATGTGTAACGGTCTTCTTTCTATCATTGGAATACAAAGTGTGAAAAAGAGTTAGCAGCATTGACTTAACAGGCATCTGATTTTTAAAAGTTAAGTCTTGTTAACAGAGCTACGTTCCCCTATGTACCGGGAATATCCAGTCTATGATCTCATCTAAGGCTGCAGATTTGCAGGTTCACTTTTTAAGTATCCCATGGCACATTTCCATGCTCATTTATCAAAAACTGTTTTTTCTCTAGTTTAACATCTTGTAACACTTGTTAGAGTAGCATAGTATTTTAACTCCTGTAAGCTATGGGTTGGCAATCTACAGTTTGAAGGCCCCATCCAGCCTGCACACAATAAATCAGGAGGTCACACATGCAGCAACTGGGCAGCAGAGAAGTGGCAGTAGCATCCAAGTCAAAAGCACCAGCCTGCTATGACCCAAACTCAGCGGTGGGCAATTATTTTGGGCAGAGGGCCACTTACTGAGTTTTGGCAAGCCATAGAGGGTCACATGACAGGCAGCCAAGGGCAGATTAATATTAATTTTCTAAAATTTTTTTTTTTTTTTTTTTTTTTTTTTAGGTACCCCGCAGGCCAGACAGAAATGCCCGACAGGCCGCATCCACCACATGGGCTGCATTTTGCCCACCCCTGCCCAAACTACATTTCAGCTCACCACTCAAAAAACTGCCAACCCCTCCTGCAAGCAGCTTTATTAGTTGCTGCAATGCAGCATTCTTCCTCAGCTGCTGGATAGTGAAGACCACTTTAATTCAGGTGAAACTACAATGGCAAAGGCAATATATTCAAGTCAGATCCAGGACACCCTGTGATCCAGAATAAAACAGGCTTTGTGACTACCAAGATCATGACTAACAAAGCAGATGCTCCAAAAAGAGTAATTAACCACTTTTTGCCAGAAGCTTCCCCACAGCTGCCAAGAGCTCAATTAGTACCAGTTCAATGCAGTTAAGAGTCTAAAGATGGAGCTTCAGGGAGTTTTCTACCCCCTCACTTTCATCTGGAAGTTCCTACCTGGTATTCAGGTTGACCTATTCCAGCTTCACGATCACACAGAAAAGTTATAAGGGTAGAACGTGGAGTCTGATTCTCATTGTTGTAAGGTGTACCATTTTTGTAGGTCAGCTGAATCATTCCATCGTAATATGAAAGTTTGGAACTGAGCACTCCAAGACTCCATGCATCTCTGTTGCTGATGACGAAAAAAAAAGATACCATACTGCTTAAAATTCATTTAGTCTCATCTTAAGTCAAATCCTATGATACACTAACAGACTAGGGAAAAAGGTATTATGAACATATAGAAGCAAAAAGTAATGTAATGTAATGTAACATTTAAAAACATATGCTACAGGGAAGCTTATTTCACAAAACTGATCAGAAGCCACACTGGCATTAGGTTAGGCAGACAATATAATCTGTATCCTTTAATGGCTAGCTCTTCTCTGAGATCTAATTATAATACAGGTTTCACTGGGCACATCTACACGAGATGCTTTAAGTGCAGTAGACTAGATCTACTGTGGATTAGCAGGGCAGGCAAAGCCTGTGCTAATGTGCTATCTAGAGAGCAGTAGCATCACTAAAACACTTTCATCTATGCTAATGCATGGTAGCACCAATTACAGCACATTAAGTTAGCACCTGTCATTACAGGTACCTATTATTACAGGTACTAAACCTACACAATTAAAGTGTAGATGTGCCCACTGTGTCTTAAGGTCCAGAGGAAATATACTTCTCAGGACTAGAAGTCAAGTTTGACATGACTGCTGGATAGTGAAGACAAGGGTAACAAGAAGGGTTTCTACAAGTATGCTATCAGCAACAGGAACGTCAGGGAAAGTATAGATCCCTTACTGAAGGGGGAGACAACCTAGTGACAGATGAGGAGGAAAAGGCTAAAAGTACTCAATGCCTTTTTTGCCTTAGTCTTCACAGGCCAGCTCCCAAACTACTGCACCAGGCAGCACAGGTTGTGGAGAAGGTGATCAGCCCTCAGTGGTGAAAGAACAGGTTAGGGACTACTTAGAAAAAGCTGAGCACGTACAAGTCCATGGGGCTGGATGCAACGCATCCAAGTGTGTTGAGAGAGTTGGTTGATGTGACTGCAGAGCCACTGACCATTATCTCTGAAAAGTCATGGCGATTGGGAGAGGTCCCAGACAATTGGAAAAAGGGCAAATATAGTGCCCATTTTTAAGGAAGGGAAGAAGGAGGATCCAGGGAATTATGGACCAGTAAGCCTCACTTTAGTCCCTGGAAAAGTCAGAGCAGATCCTCACAGAATCTATTTCTAAGCACTTGGAGAAGGTGGTAAATTAAGAACAGTCGACATGGATTCACCAAGCGCAAGTCAGGCCTGACCAACCTGATTGCCTTCTACAATGAGATAACTGGTTCTGTAGACGTGGGGAAAGCAGTGGACATAATATACCTTGACTTAAACAAGGCCTTTGTTACCACCTCCCACAACATTCTTGCAAATAAGCTGAGGAAGTATTGGTTGGAAAAGTGGACTGTAAGGTGGAGAGAAAGCTGGCTGGATTGTCAGACTCAATAGCTAATAATGTCTCTATGTCTAGCTGGCAGCCAGTATTAAGTGGAGTGCCCCAGGGCTTGGTCCCGTGGCTGGTTTTGCTCAATATCTTCATTAAGGATCTGGAAGATGAGATAGACTGCACCCTCAGCAAGTTCATGGATGACACCAAGCTGGAGGGATTAGTAGATACACTGGAGGATACAGCTAGGATTCAGAGTGACCTAGACAAATTGAAGGACTAGGCCAAAAGAAATCTTGTAAGGTTCAAAGACAAGGGCAAAATCCCGCACTTAGGAAGGAAGAACCCCATGCACCGCTACAGCCTGGGAACTGACTGATTAAGCAGCAGCTCCGCAGAAAACCTGGGGGTTACAGTGGACAACAAGATGGAAACACATCAGCAGTGTGCCCTTGTTGCCAGGAAGGCTAATGGCATACTGGACTGTATTAGTAGGAGTGTTGCCAGCAGATTGAGGGAAGTAATTACTCTGCTCAGGTGAGGCCACATCTGGAGTAGTGTCCAGTTTTGCCTCACCCCCACACTAGAGAGGATGTGGACAAGTTGGAGACAGTCCAGCAGAAAGCAATGAAAATGGTTTGGGGACTAGGGCACATAAAACTTATAAGCAGAGGCTGAGGGAACTGAGTTTATTTACACTGCAGAAGAGAAGACTATGGGTGGGGGGGATTTAGTAGCAGCCTTCAGCTACCTGAAGATTGGTTCCAAAGAGGATGGAGCAGTAAATAAACTCAGTTCCCTCAGCCTCTGCTTATAAGTTTTATGTGCCCTAGTCCCCAAACCATTTTCATTGCTTTCTGCTGGACTGTCTCCAACTTGTCCACATCCTCTCTAGTGTGGGGGTGAGGCAAAACTGGACACTACTCCAGATGTGGCCTCACCTGAGCAGAGTAATTACTTCCCTCAATCTGCTGGCAACACTCCTACCAAGTTGCAGCAAAGGAGGTTTAGGTTGGATATTAGGTAAAACTCTCACTAGGAGGGGGGTGAAGCACTGGAACAGGTTACTGAGAACTGGTGGAATCTCCATCCTTGGAGGTTAAGGCCCAGCTTGACAAAGCCCTGGCTAGGATGATCTCGTTGGGGATGGTTCTGCTTTGAGCAGGGGGTTGGACTAGCTGACCTCTTGAGGTCCCTTCAACCCACATTTTCTATGATTCTATAATGGTAGGAAGTATTCATGCTATTGTACAAGTTACTGACTAGACTTCACCTGGTATATTACATGCAACTCTACAAACCTGTTGTTTTGATTTCTGAGGCCTATCATGACAAGTGCAAAGGACAACTAGAATTATTAAGGGAAATGGAAAGCTTATCTTTTAGCTTAATAGTGACCGAGAATGGGCAATTACTCAAGGTGTATGAACAAGTAAACACTAAAAAAGGGGAAGAAGAGCTGCGTTAATGACAACACTACCAGCAGCAAAAGGAGTATAAAAGCTGTTCATAATTTTTAAGAGGCAGGAAGTTCAGAGTTTCCTGACCATCAAGACAGCAAAGCCCTAGAATATCCTTGCGTTCAGAGTGAGAAGACAAAATTTTAAAGAGCTTGGAAAGTGTACAAAAAGGTGAATGATGTAGCATACAAGTTCCTGTCTCAAATCAAACCTCTAAAGTGATTTCCCACCTCCTCCTGCAATCAAAATGTTATGTACAAAATACAACACTTCACCCATTTAGAGCCTGCTGAAGTTTAACATTAGCTTTGCAATGGTTATCCCAAAATGAAGGCAGAGACTGCACATAATGCATTGCAGATGTAAACTGAACTTGCATTACAGGATTAGAGGCAGCTGAAGATACTTGCCTTTTTGATACTTGACATGCTGCAGATTCTGCTGGACATGGTTCCTGTGGTACACTGCCACAAATATTTATGTAGAAGTCATAATCAGGGGTATGAACAATATAACTCCCACTTTTCTTGGTCAATGGTGACAAGTCAAAAGAAAATCCTACATAGGCGTGAATAAAAATAACTTCTGAGTACAGTTTACTTTATTCTCTCTTTTCCCTTTTTGAAGCCTTGACTTGTATTCAAAACTAAGCATGCAAACACATGTATTGTACAGCTAGAGCAGTTGTTCATTTTTAGCTTGGCTTAGCAGTTTTTCTACAATTTTATCCAAATTTATTATATATTCTGTTCAAGGAATTATTACAACAGTAATCCGGTCATATTTTTCAAAGCTGAAAACAAACCTGGAGTAGATGTACCAAAACTAAGTAGATTAGCTGCATACGCAAATAAGAAAACGAACAATTTGGTGTTGGCTTTGTGCATCAGGCCCCCAACTTAAGAGAGTGTCAATACACTAGGCCAAGAATGTTTAACTCCATTTTTAAGTGCAAAATAGATTTTTGAACAAGCTACATGTAGTCCATATAGCTTGAATGCTATTACCTAATAAAAACGTCAAATCCAGTTATCCTCAATGTTGTATACATACCAGCCTGAGAATCAGAGACTCTGCAGTTGTCTCCTTCTGTTTTAGATAGGACACATGCAGCAGCAGTATGCCACTTGAATTCATACAAACATTCATCATCATTTTGAGATATTAGGACAGGAGCACTTTCTAGATCACCTGGCATCAAGAGAAGGTGATACGTTGAACTGTCATTCATTCAAGACATGCCATCCTTAATAACAAACTCAAAAAAACCCAAAGTTTCCTGCATCCCCACTGGAACCAACTTAATGAATGAACAGATACTGTACTCCATAACTTGCAATGCCACTTCAACCAGACCAAATTAAAAATGCTTTCAGTCTGAATAAGCATCCACCCATTTCGTATTTTTCCAAGATCTACGATGCATGGACACCAACACATCTCTCCCAACCCAAGCAAAAAATGTGACCCAGCTATAGGCATAAAAGTCTAGGGAAATTCTAAATCTAGGGCATCTCCCACAATATCATACAAATGTTAATATTGCTCCAAGTGCTGGAACTGCACTGTTGAAAACTTACTATGCTCAAACAGAACAGGTTTCCCTCACCAACAATAAAACAGAAATAAGAGCACAGTTTAACCCAGAGGAGACTGGGAACTGCATAACCTTTTAAAATTAGTGGTACACCCCAGTTAAATTAGCTTTTCCTCTTCATGTGAGAGGGGTGGGGGATGGGGAGGGAACTATTTCCTGCTCAAGGGACTTTATATATAACCAGCAGAACCCCAATCTTAACCCTTAGCAGCCCACTGGTCCAGTCTTTAAAACAGTGGTTCCCAACCTTTTTAGAGTCGGGGCACCCCCAAGTTTGGTGGCACCCCAGTCGAGAACCACTGTTGGGATGCCTGAGCTTTTCTAAGTAGTTTTCAACTGGGGTTCTGCCCTATGTGTTTCATGCAGTGTCAGACCAGGAAATACTGTGGCAGCAGCACCTAGTCCTGTCATATCCTTTCCTGGTCCAGTCATACATGGCTCTTCCAAAAAGATTTATGCAGAACAGTTTCCCCCTACCTACATGTCTGTTCACGTTTTTCAGATGACCTTAATGTTGGCAGCTCCTTCCATAGCCCTTCCCAGTCTAGCTCTGCTTCAAAGGGTAGTTTCATCTGGTTGCAGTAACACTCCCAGAGCACCCCAAGTTGAGAACTACTTATTTAGAAGTCTCATGGCTCCCCCTCAATCCAGATCATTACTGCATCCCTTAATACAGAATAGCCTATATTCAAAAGGATGAATGAAACATTGCCCTCACAGAGCCCAGTCTCTAGTCTGATCATGGGGTTGGACTACATGACCTCCTGAGGTCCCTTCCAAACGTAGTTTTCTATGATTTTATGATCAAAGTGTTTTGCTGGGGAGATGCATTTTTTGAACACCCTCCTGAGGCTGAGGAGGGCATAGGACCCAGGTCTCCCATTTCCTGTTTTCCGAATTATTAGAAGACAGACAAGTATCACATCTCCTTTTTGGGTATGTCTTTGAATGAAGGTGCCTTTGGCTGTGAGGCTTTGCAATGAACTCTGTGCAAAGGAACACAATTGGTGCAAAGCTCCTCTGCCCCACCAAGGTGGCCTTCTTTCTAGCCACAGCCCTAAGGAATTTTATTGGCAAAACATCTATACCCACTGACCTTCAGGCTTATGGTGTGGGTAAAGATGAAGCTGGGTTGAGGACAAACCCTCTTGGACTTCAGAACCTACATTCTGCTTCAGTTGTATTTTAGCTATTGTGAGGGGAGGTGGCAAGTGACCCAGGTGTCAGAAAGGAAGTTTGGGGAGAGGCTTATGGTAACTAGCCTCAGGATCACCCTGTCTAGCCCCCTAAACACTGCACCAGCCACCCCCTTCATGTTTGTACATTAATAACTCACATTCTGCTCATGTTCCATGTTTAATATTGACTTCCATTATTAAGACTCAGAACACATTATGCTCCTTTTGACACAAAACTTTGGGAGTGGGGAGGAGAGGGGAGAGGGAGAGAAGAGTGGGCAGTATTCTCACCTGGCTTGCACACAAGCGTTATGACAGTTTTGATTTTCTTGTCACTCAAACAACTGTCGCCATTCTGGTAAACAAGCTGAATACTCTCTCCAACTTTTTGGGGAGATGACATAAACGTCCCAAGATTTTTAACCTTGTTTTGTTTATCTGAAGTGGGGGAAAAGAAACACATTATAAGCTTTGTTCTAGTTTAGGGAACTTTAAGCCAGAATGTCAGTTAGAAATCTGTGCTGATGTTGGTGGCGGGGAGGGGGGGGCAGGAAGGGAAACAACATAGAGGAAGTTTCAGTTGTTACATGTCAAAAGCACTGTCAACAAGTCTAATAGAGTGTGACAGGACTATCAGCCAAGAAGAATTAGTCCTTCAGTAGAAGTTAAAAACTGTGGATTTCAACTATTTCTCTCTTAGGCCTCTGTGGACAGGAAATGAAAGCATCGCCTCCTCCAACCCCTACAGACCTGGAATACACAAGCACTACTTTCATGCCTATGTTAGCATTACACAAGCACCTGTAGGGAGGCTATCTCCTGGAGCAATTTCACAAGCATTTACAGCTTCAGAATCGTTCACTCACCAACAGAGCAGCTGGCCGCATCATCTGGGCAGCCAAGTGCTCCCCCTTTCTTAAGCACTTTATGACAGACATTGATGTAGTAGCGTTTCTTCTCTGCTTCTGTAAGACTGCTATCCACAGCTTCCCAATTCTGGGCTGACTCTGGGATTAAGAGATTTTGTTTTAGATGCAACATGAAGAAACAAAGTCACCAAACACCTTGAAAAGTTAAAAGGAGTAGTCAGGGCTAGCGCACTTTTAGAAATCAGTTCCTTGTTAAAGGTTCTTTAGAAGGAACCTAAAATGTCTGTTATAAAAACACCCATAATAGCAACAGGCCACATTAAAACTGTGATGTGAGCTTAAGCAACTGACAGTAGAGAAGTGGCAATCATGCACTATATTAGCATCAAGAGTAACCAGTTCAAGAGAAAGACAGTGGTTTGCACCATTTTACCTGAACTGCGAGTGAGAGGTGACAAGTCGTATCGTTTCTTCTTATCAGCAACTCGGCAAAGGATATCTTCCTTCTCCTTTACACAGGCATATTTCGTATCCCAGGTGAAGAAATATGTGCAGTCCACTTCACCAGTGAACACTGGAGCCCCTTTACCATCATTACCTTCAATCAGAAAGATAAAAAGCTTGATAAAGATGGAGAAAAGTTAAGTTTAATAGCTTGGAGCTTGAGAGAAGAGTAGTAGTAGACATGAAAGGCACTCAGTCCTGTATGGTAGTAGAAGCTTCCAAGGCTGCAGTCATAGAATCAGAGAGACCTGGGGCTAGACAAGACCCCACAGGTCATCTAGTCCAACCCCCTGCCTAAGGCAGGATCAGCCCTAGCCAAACCATCCTCTATAAACCCATAATTTAAAGCTCTACACAAGACTACCATCAACCATGACAACACTGACCTAACACACTAACCTGCCACAGGTAAAGCAGAGGAACCACAGCAGTCAATGCCCTGCTTCTAAGAAATATTGTCAATATATATTTTAAATATCCTGGGTAGGAGGACCACACCCTCCATTACACAGGAAGGCAAAACCCCCCACAATCCATAACAATCTGACCATGGGGTAAAATTCCTTCCAGACCACAAATATGGCAAGTCAGCCTCACCCTGAGCTGAGGGGCAAGACCCTCTAGCCAGGAAGTTCTGGCTTTGGTCCCTAGAAAATCCCGAGCCTTGGCTGTAGCCAATACCCACTGTCTCTGAGGAAAGCTTAAAACACCCTGAAGTGTCATAGGAAGGTCAGAAGGGGGCAACCAGCAAAGCCCAGAAGTATGGGAAATACCCACAGTAGAACATAAGCATAACTACACCTAGATCATCCCTAAACTAGTGGCTGTCCAACTTCTTGAAGACCTCCAGTGATGAAAAGTCTACAACTTCCCTAGGCAGTCTCTTCCACTGCCTAACTACTCTAACTGTGAAGAAATTTTTCCAATCTAAATTTATGCAATCTAAACCTACTTTCCCATAATTTCAAGCCATTGGTCCACATTCTCCACTCTGCAGCAAGAAAGAAAAGGTGCGTTTCCCCCTTCTTTATGGCAGCCCTTCAAGTATTTTGAAGACTGCCATCATGTCCTTTCTTGCATCCCCTTTTTGTACAAGCTCAACATGCCTACCTCCTTCAGCCCCTCCTCACATGACTTGCCTTCCAAGACCTTTACTCAACTTCACTGCCTGCCTCTACACCCTCTCTAACTTCTTCCCATCCTTTTTAAAATGCGGAGCCCAGAACTGCCAGTGCCAAGTGGAGAGCCACTATCACCTTCCATGTTTAGCACCTAATACTTCTGTCCCCAAACCACATTAACCTTTCATGTGGCTGCACCACACTGCAGTAATACTGAGTCTATAATCTACCAAGACTCCCAAGTCCTCTTCCATAGTGCTGCCGTCCAACCAGATGTCACCCATTTTATTAAATGTGTTTTTAATTATTCTTCCAAAGTGTAACATCTTGCATTTATCCACATTGTACTTCATCCTGTTAGCTCTAGCTCAAGATCTGTCAAGATTTTTCTGAATGTGTTCACAGTCCTTCCCAGTTTCCTATCATCTGAAAACTTACTCAAGAAGCTTTCTATGCTAGCATCCAAATCATTAATAAAATACAATGAAAGAGCACCAGGCCCAGGACAGACCCTTGTGGAACTCTACTCAAAACCTCCAGCCATTCTGACATGGACCCGTTAATAATTAGCCTTTGTTTGCAGCTATTGAGCCAGTTATCCATCCACCTTGTAGCAGTTTTATCTAGCTTACGTTTCTCCAAATTTGTTTGTTTGAGAAGGTGGTGCAGGACCTTGTCAAACACCTTGCTGAAGTCCAGATGTGCTATATACACAGTATTCCCTTCATCCACTCAAGCAGTTGTTTCGCCAAAAGAGATCAGTTCCAAAACCATGAGATTTATTAGAGTCATGCAAACTATTTTCATAGCTGGCAGTGAAACATCCTTCTCTGTTTGAAGATTAAATAGTAAGTAATGAGCTCTCACTCCTTCTTTCTTTCCTTGGTATGTTATGATGACCAAGACAGCACATTTACTCCTCTACTGGAGACAGGTCTCACTACTCACAGCAAAGTGCAAGGGGAATTAATCCCAAGTCACTACGCTATTCAGTTTAAATAGTTAACTACCCAAATTATGCACAGGATCTGCAAAAGCACCTTAGAGTAACTGAAGCCAAATACTCACTTGCTGTTTCATTGCATTCAAAGTTTATAACAGTCATCCGCTGAAAGCCAGAGCTGCATGCATCACCATTTGGATAAGTCAAAGTGAGGTCCCCATCTGAATACCTAACAGAAACCGAAGATTTAGATTGGCATTATAAAAAGGCATCGTCAGACATAACTATCATTTTGCCCACAACTAACGGAGATCCAGCTCATGCAATTCAACAACTGTTTCTTTCATTACAGGAAAAGAAGCTGTGACTTGGCACTAACTGAGGTTTCCACTACAGCAAAAGCCTAACTCCTTGTCTTACACTACCAAATGATTGCATAAATCATAATTCAGGAGCTTTGCTGTATACATATTCAGAAAAAAATACTGAGCAATAATGTCTACTTTGAGTCCCTTGCATCTTGCATTCCAGTTTGCACAGCTATAAAATTAACACAAGATGTTACAGCAGTAGAAAGAGTCCCAAGTTCCACACTTCATTCAATAGCCAGATTTCATCTTGTCCAGAAAAAAATTAAAATATAAATAAAAATAATTAGTTCAATATCATTTACCTACAAAATAAACCATCATGTCTGCTAAGAGCAATACTTTTTTCCCCCTTAAAGTATGTCCTATACTATATTTATTGGAAAAATGGCCTGTCTCATGTAAAATTGTTTTTATTCAAGTGGCCTTTGCATTTTTATCTTTACATAAGAAGTCAAGACTCCTTCCACACACTAATAAAAGAACCCTGTGACAAAAGGTACATTTGAAGAGCAAAGGTGAATCACCCCCAGCAAATTCCCTTGTGTATTCTTTATTCTACACAATTTAGCACCGACAAGATTCTGATGCTATATTGCCAGTGAAACTCTTACAGGCAAAAAATAAAAATACTTCACACTCCCATCTCTGGAGAGCCACTTTAATGCTTGCTTGAAAACCCCATGGTCACTAGTCTGGCACAGCACTCATAGCTTTTACATTTAAACAAAGTCACAGAAACAACTAATTTTCCTAATGGATGCATTAGTTACTATTCATGACATTAATGTACAAATCTTAAAATACAGAAGAGTCACTTTCTATCAGATATCATTTACTCTTCCACACTGAGTATTTATGTAGTGATTTAGTATGACTCAAGTATGTGTAGGGAATTCTTTACTCACCTAAGGGTTTGGTTCTCAAATCTTCCTGCTACTTTTTGCTGGTAATCAGAAGATTTCACCTGGCAAGATGAAACATATGCTCCATTATCCCGGCAGTTTCCTGCAGTGGTTTTCCCACATACATTCAAGTAATAGTAATACTCTTCTTTCTCATCTTTGGCCATATAAGGTGTGACATAACCTAAGAAACAAGGAAAGAAAAAAATTCAGTGTTCTAGCAAAACAATGGCCTGGAACAGGTGCTAGAAGCAGATCAGTGGTACTTGCATCAGTACTTCAGTCCCAAATGCCTACACACCAGAAGCTATCCCAAAGCTCCATTTCTGGCCATCAGCAACTGGCCTGAAACAACATCAATTCCTCTGTCTTCTTTAAGCAAAAAGAAGGAATTTACCTGAAGGCTGAGTGAGTGGTGTCAAGTCAATGGAGATATCATGCTGTTCATTGGTGAGACTACAGTTTCTACTCTCCAGGTAATCCCTGTGACAGGCATACTCTGTAACCCATTCAATTTCATATCGGCAGTTGATTTTGGCAGTGAGTTTGGGGCTTGTGCTCTGATGCAGAAGTGAACATGATTAAAGTTGTAAGTGAGATTCAATACAGAGTTCAAACACTGACATATGTCATAAGACCTCAAGGGACTACACATTTAAAGCAACACCTCCACAATTAGGGGATACTCCAGTCTCCAAAATGAGAGACTTGGGATAGGATGTATTTGAGGATTTGACAGAAAATCTGAAGACAGTCTAAGAAAGATTAATTCAGTTAAGAGCTGACTTGCCAAGACCAACATCACTTGAACTTACACCTATACAAGTATTTTCCCGACTAGTGTTTCTAAAAGAGCTTTGAAGAGGAAGTCATGTACCACCACCCTTGAGACTGGCAAACATGTTTCAACTAACAGACCACAGAGAGACTACAACTGCCTAAACAGATTACATCAGAGCCAGACTCAAAACCAGAAAGCAATCATTTTAACTGCAGGTCATATAGTCAGCGAGCAGACAGGTGGGGGAGGAGTATAATAAAGATCCATTCCACACCCTCTACACATTTTGGGGAAGCGGGGCAAAACACTCCCCACTGTCCTCCTTCATTTCTGTGAAACAACTTCTTATACAGGAATATTCTGAACCACTCCTAAAACAGTATGATCAAAAGAAACTCAGAAAATGTAAGTCATCCAACCAATGATATGTAATAAGAAAGAAACTATCACACAAACTCTGTAATTGTTCACAGGCTTTAGAAGGGGAGTTTTTGAGAATTACTTAATTCCATAGATTTCACAGACATTAGGAGCTGGAAGGGACCTTGTGAGATCATCAGGTCCAGCCCCCCTGCCATAGACGGGAAGTCAGCTGGGATCAAGAAACCCCAGCAAGAAATAAATCCAGCTGTTTTCTGAAGAAGTCCAGAGTAGGTGCTTGCACCACCTCTGGGGGGAGTTTGTTCCAGACCCTGAACACAAGCATCATAAACGACTCTTCTTATATCCAGTCTAAAATGGCCTTCCCGGAATTCATGACCATTGGACCTTGTTATCCCTTGGGGAGCTCTGGTGAACAGATGTTCTCCCAGGTCCTTATGAACCCCTCTTACAAAGTTGCAGGCTGCCACCAACTCTCCCCTGAGCCTTCTCTTCTGCAGACTGAAGAGTCCCAAGTCCCTCAGCCTCTCCTTGTACGGCCTTCCCTCCAGGCCTTGGATCACACAAGTGGCTCTCCTCTGAACTCTCTCAAGCTTCTCCACATCCTTCCTAAAGTGGGGGACCCAAAACTGGATGCAGTACTCCAGCTGTGGTCTCACCAGGGCCAAGTACAGTGGGAGGATGACTTTCCTGGTTTTGCTTGCGTGCATCCACCAAAGTTTGGTTAGCTCTGCCCACCACCATGGGTCTACTGTCTGTGAGTCTACTTTCTGTATTCCACAAGTCTACTTTCCGTATTTTTGCTTCCCTATAAGCAGTGGTCAAATGCATGCCCCAGACCTGGCTAAGAGTGGAAGGGCACGAGCAGAATAGATACGTCTGCTTGTATCATCATAGTAGAATGAAACATATCAGAAGTGACAGTGGGGAGGGGAAGAGGGTATCCCCAATCTAAAAGAAAAGGCACACTGAAGTGCAAATAGTTATTTAGGGTCAGGGAAAGGGAGAAACAGGCTATAACAAGGCCTATCAAAGACAGTTTACCTTTTGGCAACCTCCACCTAAACAGGCCAGGGGGCTCAGAGGAAGTGAAGCAGCATAAGCAATGTTCACTTCAGTCTGGTTAAGAAGGGCCTTATTGCCAAGATCACATGGCATTGTGTGAACTAGAGAACACATAGATGTTGGTGGATATATTAAAGTCTTTAGTTTTCACATGACAATTATTTTAAGCAGAACATTTAACATATGTGGATGAGTTCCCTTAAGAAAGGTAGCATATGACACTTGTTTACTAAATAAGGGCATAAGTAAAAAAAAGAAAAAAAAAGATAAAAGGTCAGACAGATATGGAAACAAATAAAACAAAACAGGGAGCATGTCACACAAATGAAGTGGGACAATGGCACTCGTTAGCAAGCAGATCTCATTGCCGAGGGATAACATCCCATTCAATTTCTGAGCTATTCCCAATAGAGGCATAAGCTGAAATGCAAAAATGGGAATCCCGGTCTCCCTTAACGAAGACAAATGAGAAAAACTATTTTTTTGCATTGACCAAGGTTCACAAGTACCTTAAAAAGACAGTTTCAGGACCCTGACAAAAGACAAGTATTGGTTCCCCTCCTCAACCCCACAGCTAATACAATGATGCCAATGCAAACAAGTTACAAACAGACGGTCATTACCTCTCCCCCTCTTTTGGATGGGCACAAAAAAGTAATAGTCACTGCTGGGTTATGGCCCAAACAGAACCCTGGGATCTCTTCTTCACTGTATACTCTCTCATAACTCAGCACAAGCCTGAAAAGACAAAAGAAAAGAAGGGGGAGTCAGAGTAAATTATTCCAACTATAAATGGATGAAGTACACTAAAGTGGAAAGCTAAGTATCAAATACCTGGAGCAGAATTCCTACAACTTGCCAGAAGCCTCAGTGGTACATTTCTACTATCTGATTTTATCTTTAAAAAGGTAACTTAGGGTTGCCTACCCATTTTTGGACAAAACAGTCTTATTTTCCCCTTAACTCCACGAGAGGAAAGACCATGCTGACACCACGATCATTAAGCTGACACTATTAAGGCTGCCTATCACTTCCCATTATACAACTCTATTTGAAGTTTCTCATAGACCTGAAGAAACTCCAGTTGCTCAGACTGAAGTTATTCATGAGGCATGTATCTCAGGCTGCTCTTTTGGAACATTTCAGCCAACGCAAGTCTGCAATTTCCAAAAATGAGATCAGAAAAAAAAATTAATACCATAAGGTTATTATATCCATGGGTTGAAGCAGAAACTTAGGGGGGAGGGAGGGGGGGAGTCACAGAGAAAGGGGGCAGACACCACACAAATTCTTGCACCTTTAGTACAGACTTGTAGTGTCACAGCTAGTTTCTCCCATGAACTTCAGCCCAGTGTTCAGCAGGAATTTCTCCCTTTATGGCTGAAAGACAGATCTGGGCATGAGAACATTCAGAGAAAGTACGTTAATCAGGTCCCCTATGCTCCGAATCAGCATTTCTCAACCTGTGGGTCACAACCCAAAAGTGGATTGGGTCACAAGGATACATGAAAGGGGCAAGAACTTTAAAAATGGATTCTCCTTTAAAGGAGAAAAGTGTATGAAAATGTGGCTTTTCCCTTGCAGGCTGGCAGTTTCAGCCTGCAAGGGGCTGCTTGGGGGGCCCCCAAGCCCCACACACTGGAAGGCTGGGAGCAGAGAGCAACAGGTTGGGAGCAAAGGGCACTGGGTCGGGACTGGCCACTGATGTTTACAAATGGGCCCTGGTACAAAAGAGGTTAAGAACCACTACTCTGGATGACACCCTCTCCCATCAGGGGTACAAGTCAATGAAAGGGACAAGAGTCAGACCAAGAGAAGAAAGACTTAGAATGGCTGAGCAAAAGAAGCAGCAGGAAGGTGGAGGGCATTAAAGATATATCTGACGTTAAAGGGCAAGGAGGAAAGGAGGGAAAAATGATACAAGAGGCTGACACCAGAATCAGGGATAAGAAGGGAAAAAGGTGAACTGATGAATCTGACCACAACATACCTCTGCTCCCAAACTTGAAATAGAAGCAAAGCTTTCAAAGTCTCACCATTCATTCCTCTGCTGCCAGCAAATCCCTCTACAGCTTACAGACTGTGGCTACCTAATCCCTGTCTGAAAAGCTGGGACAGCTTGAATTGGACCCCTTCGTGAATGTAACAGTTCATTACACCATTACATTCTGCCCTCCACCCTAACGAACTCTGGCACCATTTTATGCACAGCAGACACTGTGCTCCATTAGTGAACAGATGTTCATTATTGTCATCTCTTCAGTACGAGAAGAGGGGGCCAGGCCTTTCTTAACCACGCACTATTTAAACTCCAATGTGAAGTAAGAACTCTCAGCTTCCTCACGGGCTTCTCTGTCTCCTATTGTAGCAGGCAAGAGCTTCAGACATTTGTCATTCCCCCTCCCCCCCACCCATGCACCCACAGACTAGTATAAAAATCTAGGATAACAAAACCTCAAGGCAGATATTCAGGTCACAAAGGAACTCCAATTTTTAGCTAGATTCCAGAGACCTTGGTCCTATCCCAGCCTGATGCACACACAGTCCATGGTATCAAGAAAGGGAA
The DNA here is from genome assembly GCF_001723895.1 of Crocodylus porosus. NCBI lineage: Eukaryota > Metazoa > Chordata > Crocodylia > Crocodylidae > Crocodylus > Crocodylus porosus. The sequence continues at coordinate 111,960,914 of NW_017728943.1, forward strand.
GACTGTGAAGTCCTACAGGCAGCAGTGGTAAGAGTAAGCCCAAGGAATCCAGTATTTGAAAGTAGAATGTTATGTTACCCCTCCCCCAAACTCCTGGCACCACTATAAAACCCCCACACACCTCTCTGCCCAACCCCCAATAAAAGCCCATGCCTTCCCCAATTGAAACATTAGAATCTGTTTGGCTGGTCTGAGAAGTAGGGGATGCCTTTGAGATACAGAACAGGAAGTCTGCAACCTCTCCTGATCTCAGCTGTAGCTGTGACAGCTGCAAGGCTGTCAGAATTAAGACCACTTTGGTCTGGGACAGACACTGCATAAACTGGTTTGAACCAAATCAGTTAAGTCTGATACCACATTCAACCAGGTTTATCTCAAACCGATTTCAGCCATTTTCAAACTGATTTATGTGCACTGAATCTCTGTTCTGTTACAGGTCTGAGCCAGTTTCTGATCACTCAAACTGGTTTATATGTAATGTCAGTCACTAGCCTTTGGGAGAGGGACACTGCATTACACTACACCTTAAAGTCAGCAGGTGGCCAATGCATAAGAACAGGGTTTTGAACCTAATTAATTAATCCTTCTGAGAACTCTGACAAGGCAAGGGGGTGATTAAAATTAAGTAACTGACAGAAAACAAGTGATCTTTCCCCAGGTAGACAAAGGTTAGTGGAATAGATGACATTAGAACAGTCCTTTGCTTGAAATATTACTCCATGCCCCCAGCGAGCTCTGCTTTTTTGTGTGTGAGCAAAACAATAAGTTGGACTAGATGACCTCCTGAGGTCCCTTCCAACCCTAATTTTCTATGATAAAATATTGCCTCATGCTGCAGAGAAAACCCAGGGAGGTGAAAAAAATAAGTAGGCTTAAAAACCTGGTCCACAAAGAAGCCATAGCCTTGCTATTCTCTTTTTTCATTTAAACATACAGTATATTGAGTTAATGGAAGCCCTATGCCACCCAAGTAATGAATAAAATTAAATTACTCTGGATTTGTGGACAAAGAGAAGCCCTTATGAATTAAGATGTACAATTTTCAGCCATTTACAAGTACCTGTCTTTGCCGAGCAGTTTCAGTTGTTCTTTGGGGCGGCCAACATCAAACGCATGGCCTTCCTTCAACAAACAAGCAGCACTACCTTCAGGGCATCTTCTGGTCTCATCATCTGAGCTTTCTGTTTTAAAAAAAAGATATGAACACTCATACGCAGTGTTAGTTGTAGTACTGTGAGATATGAATTGCAGCAGGAGCGGGTAAAGGTTTAGTTCCATTATGAAGCTGTTCCATTACAAAGTTGGCTTTACACTTCTGAAATTACCCATTCCCTTTAAAAAAAATCTCCAAACTGTAGTTTTCCAAAGGTTTCTTTTGGAAAACCAAAACTAAAATAAAAAAACTGCTGAAACCAGAGGACATAAAGAAAAAATATGCACTAGCTCTATTTCTGCCAGAACCCGTCATAACATAACTGAAATGGTTAAAATTAGCCATTTGAAATTTACTATTATAATAGTATGGCTGACAGAAAAAAAAACCAAGTTAGGGGATCAAGGTTACATCAAGCAAGTGGAGTTTAACACTCCTGTCAAAGCCACCCTGATAAAATGATTTAGCTATAACTATAATGAATTCCAATTGCGTGCTTATTAAGGGTTAATAGTTTTGCATACTAGAGGACCAACTCTCAAAAAGACTCGAGGAAAATATCATACATGTCCTATTATATGAACTTCTCCCAAGAGAGGCATCATTCTGTGTTTTAGGAGGGTTTAAGGTTCTCCCCAATAAGGGGGAAATAATTAGGTAGTTTGCCTTCCAGAGCAAAAGCACAGAACATTGTAATAATATTTTATGAGCCATTTAGTTTTAGATGTTCAGCTCTTAGACTATAATATCCAATGTCAAGTTTCAAACCAACAGAATTTGAACTAACAAATGTCTAAAAAATTTTGTTAATCAGAAGAACACATTTCCAGAAGCGCCCAGGAAATGCAGATAACTAAAAACGGAGCCGACTAAAAGAACAGCACCAGATAAGCTTATTTCTCTGTTACAATCCCTTATACTGTTTTCATTTTCCCCACACCTAGCAAATGAGGATTACAAACCACCTAAACACTTAAGCACATTTAACCTTAGGCCCTTGCCTTCAGTGTGCACACTAAATGCTACTTTAAAGTAGTCTTACTGTAGCATTCAGCTAGATTAATGATCCTTAAAATTAAGATATCTATTTAGCCTATGATTTGTGGTCTCAATCCCATTCTAATTTGGCAGACGGCACCACCACAACCCTGTTGGCAGTCTCAGAAAAGATGCTGCATGCAGGGCTGTTGTTTTAAAACATCCTCATCCAAGCACAGAAAGGAGACGGTTTAAGGTTGCTACTGCAGAAAGGGCAGCCTTCAGGTAAAGTTTCAATCAAACATTCTAGAAAACAGCAAGTTAAGCTAACAAATACTGGACAGGCTTGCCCAGAGGCTGTACGGGCTGTTAAGATTGACATGTTTAAGACGCGATACAGAAAGAAGTTCAGACCTATGTCTCTGCAGACATTAATATACAAAGAATCATCATCTGAGTCATCCACCAAGTAGCTCCCTGAAATCTTGATCAATGGATTCAAGTCATGTTTCTTCCAAGGGCCATCAAAAACATAGCAAGGTACCTAAGAAAGTTAAACAAATAAGTTAAATTCCAGATTCAGACCGTACAAAGAACCACTAAGAAACTTTTTTTTTTTTTTTTAAATTAACAAAGAGACAAGCAGCAGGAAGTTTCCCCAGAAGTGAAAGTTTCAAGCACTAGGCGCCCAACAAAAATTTAAGAAAAAAAAGCCGAATGATACGAACTAGTGCATAGTTTTGTTGTGCAGAGAAGCTAGGTCACAAGGATAGAGAATGCTAAGCATGTTCAAAATTACTCAAAAGACACTGTCAGTTAAATTGAGAATTAAGTATTTGTTCTACCAGAGACACTCAATTTTAAACTTCTAAACAAAGGTTGGCATACACATGAAATAAGCTTCTCTTTAAGGTTGCCCTAAGTAACAAAACTATACTCAGTATTAAGACTCACTATACATAACTACATTTTAAAACACCCACTCAACGCATACTGAAAACAAAAGCAGAAGTAGTGACTTGACCAGCTGATTGTTAAACCACTTACTCCCCCTCATGCAAGTCTAACATTTTTTTTTTTGGTGGGGGGGGGGTTACTTTGTGCATACATTAAGTATTCATTACCTCTTTTTTAGCTTTAAATAAGTCCTTCTTGCAAGCAACAAAGGTCCTCCATTCAAAGTAGTGCACACACTCAGTTGCAGTCACAAATTCAGGGGTTCCCTGTTTTAGAAGAGTACAGAATCAGAAGTTGGTTTTCAGTTTTGCTACATTAAAAAGTTTAAAATAAAAAGACTAAAAACCAATTTTGTTGGTATCAATTTCTTTGAAATGCAGCCTGTCCCATAAGCAAGGCAGCAGAAATGACATGGGTAGATATTAAGAACACGTAAATGAACTCACGTTGTTCAGTGTTTTTAGTGTTCGGTCCAACTAACTGACTGACCTGTTAGACAGCACAGGCAGAGGCATTCTGCCAAGGAGCAGCAAGTCCCAGTTGCTGGATTGTATTAGAGTCCTGAAAATTAACTCCTCCCAATTTTAACAGGCATTGTATATATTGCATATTTTAGCAGCAGAAACCAGATCACTTTATTTTCACAGGGACTGAGCACCCACAACTCCCATTAAAGTAAAAAGGAGTTAGAGATGTTTAAACATTTCTAAAAAGCAGGTCTCTGGTTCCCATGATTTTTTAAAGGTCCAATGGAGAAAGCATAGAAGAACAGTATGTTGCTTTTCTATATCTCCCTACCGTAGTATCAATGAATAGTATATTTGTCTGTCATTTGTCAACCAAGCCAGTTAGCAGTTAAGGTAAGCAGAACTAAATCTCTTCTCCCACTACATGCAGGAGCATAGGAAGAGCTAATTTCTGTGTGTGTAAAGAAAGTGAATCTAAACCAAGCCTAACCCCGCCTTTGCTATTAGTTTTTGCAGTTCCACAGCAACAGCTGATTTTTAAAGGCAAGTACAGATAATAAATGTATGAAATAGACAAGGCTAAACAGTCTTGGAAACCAACTCTTTCTTTACCTACAAAAGGTCCCAGGCAGCAGTCAGTACTACTTCCCACTGCTTCCCTGCTATTTCTCAGCTGGAAAAGATCCCTGTGCCTTGTCTATACTAGTTCTCCATACCCTGCTCCTAAAATGAGATGTGCCAGCCAGCCAACAGGAGAACACCTTAGCTATGGGAGTAACTGGTCAAGTGAACCTTTCAGGAGTTTTAACAAAATTATGCCATTTACACTGACTGCTATAGTTAGAGCTGGTCAACAATCTGATGAGCTAATTGCACCATGAAAGGGGCATACCGTCAAAACTGCAAGCCTTTTTGCAACATGCCTGGAAGATTTTTTTTAAAGTCTCCTAAGTTCATCAGGATCAGGAAGCATGCATACAAACACCACATTTCTAACCAAACTGCACGTAAGGGCCATTTGCCGAAAAAGGTTCCAAGACTGGGAAGCCATATTGGGACAAGCTGAAAGACAGTTCAACATCTCTCAGCATCCACTGGTCAATGCCTGACAAGCAAGGAGTGAATCTTCTATGCAAACCTGAATCATATTATAAACACAAAATGCGAAGACAGTTAACTCAGCCCACTTTCCAGAAAAGGGTGTGTAATAAACCTTATCAACACTAACTTCATACATCTAAAATGCAAATAAATCAGGAAGCGCTGAAGTGCATGGACTGGTCATCCTGTATATAGAGCCCTGAGCTCTGATCAGTTTGGACAGGAAGTCTGGGAGGTTCACTTTTAAGGGAAAGTATTGTATTTATCTTGAATCCAAGGCATGGTATCCAAATCAATATCAGGAAGGAGGGGAGAAGCCTCGTCCTAGATTCAAGCACTAGCACAGGGCAAGCAGCTGTTGCTGCCCTGACTTTGAGCCCAGGGTTGAAGCCAGAGCTGTCTTCTTTGGGGCAGGAGATTTTAAGAGGGTACAGAGGGGAGACTAGAGGGCTAGAAGAGGGCTTCCCACTGAAGCCTATAAAATACTCAAGTCATCCATGACCCAAAACTTTCATGGTCCAAACTCAGAGGGTAGAATGACTTGCAAGTGGGAACCTCACAAGAACTACTTCAGTCATAGGTGTCACAGAATAAAAAAAGTGGATGATCTTTTCATAGCTCTCCAAACAACTAGTCAGTTAAAGCCTGTTCTTTGTCCAGCTATTGGATAGATATAAATGAATAGGCAGGAAATGGGAACCATCAACTTTAGACTAACCAGAGTCTTCCCACAAAGGAAGTTAATGTTGCTTTGTATCGTGTGTTCAGTGCCTTGTTGTGAGCAGGTCCTTGTAGTGTTGAACTCTAAAAGTGTTTTAGAGCTTTTTCTCAGAGATGAGTCACCTAAATAAGAGAAAGAAAAAGTACTGGATTACCATAGCCTTTAGGGTTAAAAATTCTGTATATTAAGGACACACATTATTAAATTTAAGTCCCACAAAAGGAAAAGCAATCTGTTTTAAACACTGCTACTAAATGAAAAGATTAACCCATTTTCAAGGCACTTAAGAGGTTTTGGAAGCCTGAACATCATTTTAAAAAGGAAAATAACTGCATCTGAAAATTTTACACCCCCATATTTTTATTACAGGTCAGTCTCTTGTTTTTCATTTTGAAAAATCCGAGTCATGCAGGTTAATGCACTACTGCCGCAGGAGTCATAAAGATGACAAGATCTGTCCAGTTACCTTTCAATGTTCCAAAAAGAACTACTACTTCTGTTCAATAGCTATACACACAGGTAGTCACAATGCTAAATCATCTCATTTCTTACCTACCCTCACATTCCCTCCCCTCTACTGCTTTACCTACATTTTAAATAATAAACAGGGATACTCAGTCCCAAGCCTAACACAGTGAAGGATTCTGCTTAACTGAGATATCTAGGGTCTACTGCAAGAAAATTAATATTAGCACCAGTGTTTGTAACCCAAGCGCCTGGGGACATGCTGGGACAGGATGCATCAAGTCTATGGGGTTACACGTCTCAGAATGCCACCATTTTCCGTTTGGAGCTCATCCAAGAGTTTAGCATCTCCTACTACCAAGAACACGAACCTGATATTAAACTTAAACTCAGCCCCTTTAAATTTTACCGAAGGATTCTGTGTTACATTTGGAACTACAGTGAATAATAATTTCACCCCTTCCTGATGCTTTCAAGTGTCCCCTCCAAGACTTATGTCCCTCAAGCAATCACTTGAGAGCTTGCTTTTCCCCTAATGAACAGTTTTCCCCCATGACAGTATTCATCAGCCATCACTAAAAAGCCTGAGCCATTTCCTCAGTAATGCAGCACTCCAGGTACAGCTGCCTCATAGCCCTATTGACAGAGATCTTCCCTCCCCTCCCCTCCCCTCCCTCCAGAATAATGCAGGTGTGTGTGTACAGCTCAGCCTTTTTCAGCTGCTAGTTCTTAAAATAGAAGACCTCTAAAATGTTACTCTACCCCTGGCTGCAAGTCTGCTTAGTCCCATTATATAAACTCCTGTCCCCTTCTTTCCAGAGAACTGGATCAAAGGAAAGTAGGGCTGGAAAGGATTTCATGAGGTCATCTAATCCAGCCCCCTCCTCGAGGTAGGTGCATCCCTCACTAAACCATCCCAACCCAGTGTCTGTTCAACCTTCTCTGGGCAACTTCAAGGGATGAAAAGTCTACAGTTTTTCTAGGTAGCCTGTTTCTGTGCTTGTCCACCCTCATAGTCAGAAGAGTTCCTTTCTCAAGCTGAACCTCATTGGAGATTCCAAACAATAAATCAGCTGCATTTCCCCCCCCGGTCATATCCCACTTGTCTGCAAGATTCAGCATTCAGTTAATTCCCCATTTCCAAGTCATAAGCAGAGAAATGAAGACCAGACCCAACTGTTCCATATACTACTTCCACGCAACACCTTATACCAGCAGCCCAGAACAGCACATCCTTAGCGTGCCAGTTTTCAGATCTACTGAATCATGCTTCTCCAAGCCTGCTTTAATTAATATTAGCTCAATATGTGTTATGAAACAAGTTTAGCAGCATAGTTCTTCCCACCTCCACCCCATTTTTCTACAACTAAGATAACAACTAGAGGACTATCACTGAAGCAAGGGTGCCAACGCCAGAGTTTCTTCTCCCCTTCTAGTTCCCTCTACCTCTAGGACCTGAACAGATTAAGAAAAGTTGCTCTTTAAAGTGCGTTCAGGACAGCAGTTCTGCACCAAGTCGAGCTGTAATCATTAGACTAAGAACCACCTAGATGCAGTTGAATTTTGGACAAGGCCCAGCTTACTTTCCAAATAACCCAATCCATATGTTCAGCAAGATGTAATAACATCCAGAGAAGAATATATTTTGGGAGCAGAAGGAACATGGGGATTCAGAAGGCAGGAAAAACTAGCACCATTAAACCCAAATGATACTGCAGAAAGTGCCAGACACTGGAATTAAGTGTTTACTCTCCAATTAAAATACCTGGGAAGGGCCTAACTCCAACAGACTGCCGTAGCAGTCTTGGCTTTTTTTGTTTCTTTTTAATTAAATCCAGGCTGAAGTTGAAATGGAACTGACAGAACTTGCAACAGCTGCTGGTAAATGCTGATCATGGTAAGCTGTAAAACCAGCCTACTTAACAATTCTAAGAAAGGAAACTGTGTGGCTACCCAGCCATAACAGTGGAAACAAGAGGTGAATCAGAATGGCAGCTGGCCAGCTAAATGCTACATTTCAGTTGATTTTGCAAGACAACTTTCCATTACTCCCCATTATAAAAAGCTTTGTAAAGTTTTATGCTAATCCAATTGCAGGGAGCTGTTTTAGGGCACTCACACCTTCATAGTTATTCAGAGTGTTCACATGCTGGGGTGATGATTAATACAGGAAAGTACTTGATCATCCTTGAGTACTTTGCCTCAAGGCAAAGTGATGGGATATATGGCAGACGCATGCTCTCACAGTCTCACTTCAGCTTTCTCCTGTAGCAGCCCAAGGAAAACCTGAGCAGCCACTGAGGTGTGGCTGCAGCAGAATCCAGGAACATCTGTCTCCTTACAGCCCATAAGACATCAGCACCCTTGCTGCTGGGGGGGGAGAAAGAACAGAATTTGGTCTTCTAGCAGCCCCTACCTTTTGGATTGGCCCATACCACACAAGCCTCTGGGGACTTTTAAAAATCCTTAAAGCAAGTGAAAACCTTCTCTTGCTTTGCGTTCCTGATCAAAGACACACCCCTCCACTAGCGTAGAAGCCCCACAACCTCATCACCTTGAAGGAGCAGCAGCAGTACATTTGCCTCTCACATGAGTATTAGCCCTAGCCAGCAGCGCTTCACCTTTTGGTTCAATCCAGCAGTGCTCAGTCTCCAGCCTGCAGGCCAGATCCAGCCCACAGAGACATAGCATCTGGCCAGCATCAGCTCCCCACAGGTCCATTAATTTGGTGCCCATTAATACCGCCACCACTCCTCTACTGCTAAATTTCCATGTCATGCAGGCCCCACTCCAGGCCAGCTGGATGTAGCCGGCAAACTAACCTTGCACCATTCTTGGGCCCTGGGGGCTGAAAAGTTAGGCACCACTGGGTTAGTCCTTTGGCAGTAAGCTTAGAGGCTTTGGAAGGACAAGCTAGACATGGTTAGGCAGAATTTGCCTTAAAGCCCACTCTATGATCTAGCTCAGGAAGTGCTCGGTAGCTTAAACTAAGGTTCTTAAAGAAGTTCACTAAAAATGTCAGTCAGGTGTCAACATGCCATTTAAACATTTTTTAAAGCCGAACAAAAGCATGGTGCTCCCCCCAAGCTTCTGCTCACAATAAAAGCAGGCACAACTGCCCCTCTCTCAGCATCTCTTCCAAGTGCCTAGCATGCTCTTTTCCACTCTTCACTTCTCTTCCCTTCATCATCTCAACATGCCATCCTGCTTCCTATGCCACATGCCTGTACATGGGGGTTTGTTCATCAAGGCTCCCTCCCACCCAGTCAAGTGACAAAGATTTCACCCCAGGTTGAAAAATACATTCCCTCCCAAAAGCAGCACCCACTCATATCAGCAGGCTGCAAAGTTCACATCTCAGGGCCTGCACTTAAGGGCATGTCCAAGAGGGCTGTTTGCAGTACTTATCTACTTTATAGCTCTATCACATGGTACTAAGGGCACTGTCAGGTATTGTACAGCTCTTTCACAAAATGCAAGTGAAGGCCAAAATTCAACAGAAAGTTTTCCCTTTTTTTCTCTGTGGAAAAGAGAGACCCCTGGCACAGCTTTACAAGCACTCATGGTGCTCTGGTGAAGTGCCAGAGGACTGGAACAGGGCCAATGTGGTCCCCATTTTCAAAAAAGGGAGGAAGGAGACCCAGGAAACTACAGGCCCGTTAGCTTCTCTAGGACCAAGATAAGACTCTTTGAGAAAGTTATCCAGGACCACATCTGCAAGGGACCAGCAGGAGGGGATGATGCTTAGGGGCAACCAGCATGGGCTCATTAGAGGCAGGTCCTGTCAAACCAACCTGGTGGTCTTCTACAACCAGGTCACAAAATCCTTAGATGCAGGTGTCGCAGTGGACATAGTCTTTCTGGACTTTAGGAAGGCCTTCGACACTGTCTCTCACCCCATTCTCATTAAGAAATTAGGCAACTATGGTGTCAATGCCTACCCAGTCAGATGGGTCACAAATTGGCTGGAGGGCTGCACCCAGAGAGTGGTGGTGGACGGGTCTTTTCCAACCTGGAGGGATGTGGGCAGTGGGGTACCCCAGGCCTGCACTGTTCAACATCTTCATCACTGACTTGGACAAGGGGGTGAAAAGCATCTTGTTCAAATTTGCAGATGACACCAAGATGTGGGGAGAAGTGGGCACACTGGAAGAGAAGGACAGGCTACAACTAGATCTCGACAGGTTACAGAGGTGGGCAGATGAGAACAGGATCAGTTTCAATACAAGCAAGTGCAAGGTGCTGCACCTGGGGAGGAAGAACCAGCAGCATACCTACAGGCTGGGGAACTCCCTTCTCATCAGTACAGAGGCAGAAAAGTATCTTGAGAGCCATTATTGATTCCAAAATTAATCCAGGCCGCCAATGTGGGGACGTGGTCAGGAAGGCTAACCACACCTTGTCATGCATCCACAGATGCATCATTAGCAGGTCCAAGGAGGTGATACTCCTCTTCTATATGACATTGGTCAGGCCACAGTTGGAGTACTGTGCCCAGTTCTGGGCGCCGCATTTCAGGAGAGATGTGGATAGCATGGAGAGGATCCAGAGGAGGGCAACTCATATGGTCAGTGGGCAGCAAGGCAGGCCCTACGAGCGGAGGCTATGGGACCTGAACCTGTTCAGCCTCCACAAGAGAAGGCTGAGGGGGGATCTGGTGGTTGTCTACAAATTGGCCAAGGGGGACCAGCAGGCTATGGGAGAATCCCTGTTCCCCTGAACCTTACTGGAAGTAACAACAGCTGTAAGTTGACTGAGAGTAGATTCAGGCTAGACATCAGGAGGCACTACTTTACTGTCAGGGCAGCTAGGATCTGTAACCAACTTCCAAGGGAAGTGGTACTCGCTCCCACCCTGGGGGTCTTCAAAAGGAGGCTAGACAATCACCTAGCTGGGGTGGTTTGACCCCAGCGTTCTTTCCTGCCCATGGCAGGAGGTCAGACTTGATGATCTGCTTAGATCTCTTCCAACCCTATGAAAAGGAACTAGAACAGATGATCCATCACCTGCCTGAAGCCCAGAAACAGGAGTTCAGTACTAATGCTACAACTGTGCTTTCAGCACCCCTGAGCACCTGCATAGGTGGTATTTAAAGAGTCAAAGGAGTTTAATCGGCATATTCAAAGCAGTCCACATCTCAGACTGAAATAAAGATTTAGTCTTAGTTTAAACATACAACCCATCACCTTCCTCTTTTCATTCACTAGAATCCCATGGATTTCTAATGCTATTCCAACCAAGCCTGTCAGTGGCTGTGTCTAAGCATTATAGTAGTCATAAAACCTGAAGTAACATTTTCAAGTTCTTTAAAATTCAAGGCCCTCCCATTCAATTTACATTTTACAAGCATCAAATCACAGACAGTTTGAGGCTAGATGATAGGGGGAGGGAGCAGGAGGAGAACTGGACTGATTTTTTTGATTAGAAGCTACAGATAGAACAAGTTCTAGACCTCTAGGAGTAACTGGAAACAGAAACACTTGCTGTTAAGGACTTCGAGTATCAATTTAAAGCTTATTACTACCTTTCTAAGACTCTACACAAAATAAAGGACGAACTACACATGATTTCCATTTCACAGAACTTACGAATCCTCCCCCATTCTTCAAGCCCCAACCTTAAATTTTAAACATGGAAAAAAGTGGCACTCCAAAGAAAAAAAAAAGTCTGACAAGCTGGAAGTCCACATTTTTGGCTCGTGAGGCAATAAGTTAGCCTCTAGGAAGTCTATATTTGTCCCACCAGTTATTACATATACTATTTCTTTCTTAAATAAGAGCAAGTTAGAAACAAAAACAAACGAGTGCTCATGCCACGTTAAATGTACAGCCTATCACCAGTCAGGGAAATTAGGAGTGAAAAAAATCAGCAATAATACCCAGCCACATGCTGCATGCTATATTTTACTGCACACCCTTGGCAAACAAATCAAGCTACATGCTGGAAAGAAAGACACAAGCAGCTTGGGTAATTTAGTGCTGGGGATACATTAGCTTCCACACTGTGATCAACTGTGCGAGCTTGATTTCGTATTGATGCTGCTGAACAACAAAATACTACTTTCAACTTTGAGCTACCTGATGTACCCTAATCATTTTGAGATCAGTTCTAAATAACATCACAAACATGGTATTAAAGACGACATCTACTTAGCTCCAAATGTTTGCAATTTATTTTATCACCCCAAAGTTAAGCCATGACACATTTGAAGCTTTACATCAAGTGGACTTATGGTATCTGTCACGTTTCAAATCTATTTTTTCTTCATCTTTCTGCCACAGACACAATTAGGCTTTAAGTATGCAGATCTCCAAAAGCTAGGCTTCACTAGCAAGAAAGCCATCCTAGCCATTTATAATGTCTATATAAACAAAACCCACAGAGCACCCTTCTCCCTAAAAAAGGAAAAAGAAGGGTACCAAAAGAGAGGTTAGGACTTACTTTGCGACACCTCCCAGCCTCTCACCCTTCTGGTTTAATTGACCTACTCCCGTGGCTTTCTATAAGCCTCACAGCAGCAGAAAATAAGAACCTTGTTCTACTGACAGATTACATATTATGCTCTTACAAAATGATCAGACAGCTACAGGTGGTGTCAAGCTGTACAGAATTCAAAAAGTTTTACTTCTTGCCTACGATAATTGGACTTGAGATGTGCAAACAGCCATCCCAAAGAGAGGGCATTTCAAATGCACTGCATTTAAGTAAATAAATGCCATGAATTAGAACTTCAATTTTCACAAGCATTTAGCTATTTTATATTCCCATTGTACAATTCTGCATCACACACACATATACCTATGTAAAGTGGTTACCCTCTACCCGACATTTCAGCTCTGTTACAGTTGCTTTGGTTGAAGCTCAGTTGTTTAGATTTGTGCCTTGTGCTAAATCATAAGTATACTTCACAAACTCTGGTATTCAACTGTGACAAATTTATTTTTGTGGGGTGCAGATGCCTTTAATGGCTTAAGAGCTCCGGAAAGAGACCTAATCGACTTCCCCAGACCAAACACTTCCCGCCCATCCACCCCTAAAACGTCACTGGAAATAAGTGATTCACATACAATCCCCATGGTCACTACAACTGCTAAGTACTCAAATACCCAACGAGGGACAAATAAGATTCTTAAAAATATTCACGTAAGTGCCGTGGGATTGCATTAATGTAAATACAAATTAACATTAAAATGAAGTTGAAACAGGTAACTAGGATGAAAGACAATCCAAGCTTTTGTTTTCTCCATATACTTCAACGCACAAGCATATATTGATGTAAGCAGATGCAAATACAGATACACACGCACACTTTTTCTATCCTGAGAAAGTGTGTGTGTGGGGGTGGGGGGGTTAAAAAAGAAAAGTGATTTAAGGCTTTTCTGTCAATTAGTGATGACAATATACACCTAGGAAACTTGCAAAATAGTTATATACCAGTAATTGTATTAAAGATCTGAAATACAGGACACAAAATATCAATTTGTTAACTTACCTACTGACAGATAGGTCTTTTTATTCAGATCGTATGCACAAACTGCACTTGATCTTTCACACTCTTCAATAGGGTCACAGAAGTTTATTTTATAAAGCACCTGTCTGTCTGTATCAATTGCTTCCCATGTATAACTGAAAGGGAAAAAGAAAAAAAGCTTGTCAGTTGATACACATATTGATGACCTCCAAAAAAACATCCATTCATAAAACAGACTCCCCATGCCTGATGAAGGGTGACTGTGCCCGAAAGCTTACCAAAATTTCCCACTCCCAACCTCCCCAACTGCTCAGTTGCTCTAATAAAAGATATCATATCTACTCAAAGAGCCTTGCCTGCCATTCATAAAACGCTAATTTAACTTAAGCTAAGTAGATAACTATGCCAGTCTCTTCAAAAACACAATAGCAAAGTTCAATTGGATTCAGGATATGCTTGCTACTTTTGCCCATGAGTAAAGAATAACGATAGGAAAGACATTCCATCATTATACACTTCTTATGTGGGCTACTATGACTTATAGGAACCTGTGTCTAGATATCCAAAAGTGTTTGTGTATGTGCATGCATACTTGCATGTGCATCCAAACTACCCTCTTCCCAACTCTACCCGGCCTGATTTTGAGTCTTATTCATCACTGAATCTCTCCGAGCCTTGGTATACACCAAGGCACCATTTTACCAAGAAGCTTCAGCCACAGACACAAATTTATCAGATATTTCACTGCAGTCTACAGCAGATGTGTCAGACATGCCCCAGCCTGAGAAGCCATTCCACCCAGCCCAGCAGCCTACCAAAAGTAGGTACAGATAGGTGGCATGATCAGCCACACTTCAGAGCCCTGACAGATATGGCAGTCAGTGGTAGCAGGGAGAGCAAGGGCTGTGTGGATACAGGCTTCCCTTGCCCTGCCACCAATGTCGCTAGCCCTACGGATCCAACCGAGAAGGAGCCCCCAAAGGTGTGGATCTGGCCCTGGGAAAATTTGATACCCTTGGCTTACAGGTTTCTGTGCAAAAACAGTGAAGTTTACTAATCTTGTTCCCTCCGCTCTGCAACTGCTTGGGAAATGCTATGGGTAGGAATGAAAACCTTCCAGCTGCAGTCTGCACAATCAGAATGAGAAACTTTGTTATAACCCACTGAACCCTGCCATGACCTTCTCCTCTCCAAGACTTCAAACAAAACACCTTACAGTTACAACTACCACCAGACTGAAAGTTATCATTACTGGTAGCAAGATCAGGTAAAAAGAATTGGGCATCTGCCCCATAAACACTTCCTCCATCTCTTTCAGTCTAATCTTTAACTCCTTACCCAAAATGTACACCAACACAGAGATGCAGCTCCCTCTATCCCAACTCTGCACATTTCTGATGCGGAGAATGAGTCAGTCAAAGGATGGGATGGAATAGGACAGAAATTATAAAATGTTGAGATATAAAAAGGGGCTGGGGGGGAAGACTTCATGCCAGAACAAAGGACTGAACTAGTAGTTAAACCAAAGAATATCTTGTGGTGGTATGGAAATAGAGAGGGGGAGGGAAAAACGTGCTGAACTGAAGTTGGTTTGCCAGGGAATAGGAAGGCAGGCAAGCAGCAAAATGAGCATCCTGCAAAGATGGAGAAAAGGAAGTTCTAGTGCTGAAATCTTCTTCTTCCCCCAAGAAAACTCAAACTAGGTTTCCATTTGTCTTTGTGAAAAAAACAAAAACACACTTTTCCAAAGCTTTTCTTTCCATCTGACTTTGAAGCTGAACAATCAAAACCAAGATCAAATGTTTTGACTGAGCTAAAAATCAATTGTTATTTCCTTTTAGAAAGTGCTGAAGGTTTGGTCCCAGTTCAGAACAAAACCCCAAACAAATAAAAACAAGTGTGTTGTAAACCTTAAAGCCTCCATGAGACATTCGTCTTGACATCTGGTCAGAAAACACATTGCGTGCTGCCATTCTTCGTTCCCATAGGGTCAGGAAAAGCAAAGCCTCCACCTCCCTCATGTATCAACTTTCTTAGAGCAGGTAATGTGCATGGACAGAAATCAAGTCACTGAACCCCTGAATAAAGCAGTCCAGTGTAAGTTTGATTATAAAGAAATGAAAGACCAAAACATGCCTGTCAGTCAAAAATATTTACAAAGGGCACTAAGTTTTCCCCACCCACACGCAAGGGCCAAGTTAGTGTCTTCCTTCCCACAGGAGGGCTGGATTCAACTTGCATTTTCATACTAGCTAAAAGGTGGTTAGTGGAACAGCAGTAGCTGTGCACGTTTCAGACAGCATAAGGGGGTAAAGTGCTGCTCTTTCAGAAGTGTCATGTTTCACAATCAGAGCCAGGATATCTACTTCCACAAATGAGACAGTCACTATGTAAGTTTGAGGGAATCATCTTAAATGAGTACACAGCCAATTAGGAATGCTAGTGACCTATTTTTGCTATACCCTGGCAAGGGCAAAGTATTGTGGGGGGAACCCTTAACTATTAGTTTTATTATGATGAACACTCTTAAAGGCCATCTACCACCTCACCCTGCCCAAAACCCATAGTTAAATTTACTTAAATGAAAATAAATTTTCTGGATGCATTTTTGTTTTGACGCCACAAATTCAGATTTACTGTTGCAAATCAACACAAAAACTAACTCTGTACAGGTGAAGAACTACTAGCATTGATACGTCACTGACTGACACAAGGGCTTTAAAACCAAAGGAGCGGCCTTCTTTTGTATCCAGAAAATCTAAAACATTGTTTACATTGAAAATATAAGCCTGCTTATTCCCTGGTTTTGCTAAGTTTTCATCCCATTGAAATGTTAGAGGCACTGAAAGAATCTACAAAGATCCCTTTTTGGCATTAAATAAATGTAAAGAACCACACCTTCCCTACCACATGCTTTTGGCAGTTCAAGGGCTAACTAATTAAGCTGATGTATCACACTATTTTGAATCAAGCCTGATCGCTATTTCATTTATAGGGGCTCTATATTGATGCATGGGGGGGAGGAGAATAGTTTCTGTTAAAAAAAAGATTTGTTAATAAAAACATCTAAACAAGATTCGCAAAACAGTTTTAATCGCAACCAATTTAGCTATTTTGGAGCACGTATGGTTGTAGGTTGATTCCACTCATATGGTTGATTCCACTCATCCAATGCTGTCCAGTTACAATGCTGAGAGGACCTTAGTTCCCCACTTAAGAAATACAATTAAATATTGAGAAGGGCCAAAACAGCCAAAAAGCCACACTGTACACATAGGTGTGACAGGCTGACAAGCAGAAGCTATTCTACTAAAGCCGATGCTGTTAAAACTAGGTTAAGTTTAGCACAGGATGTGGCTCCAAGTTTAGGCTGCAGACCATCCAACAAGGTTCAAAAATAAAGCTTGCCAACCTTTCATCTGGTGAAGTAAAAAGGCAGGTTAATGTTGTGTCAACTTGTTCTGATGGAGATAACCTTTTTTGTTTTCTACATCCAAGTGAGAAGACAATTGCTGGGAAGTCAGCCACACCTGTCCCTGCACAATAGTGAAGGCCAGTCCCAAGTGGCATCTATTATGTTCCTAGGCATCAGGATATATTGAACTGTTTGGGGGGGCTTTGTGTTTCCAGCGCAAGGCCCTGTTCTCTACAAGCAGAGGCAACCTGAGCAAGCCGGAGGTGGCAGATTCTGAAGCTGGCGGCAGCACGGAGTCACTGCAGCTGCTCTGCCCAGCTCTGCAGGGCCCCCCAAAGCAGGGCAGTTACCCTGATTCGCAACCCCCCACCCAGAGATGGCCCTGTCTATAACCTTAGTAGCCAGATATCTACAATAGCTTTAAAAAGGGAAAACATTCTTAGTAGAAAGTGGGGGCAGGGTGGAAGAAGAATTCTGAAAGACAGAATATGCAAAATTATGGCTACATTTTAAAAAACTGCGTTGGAGAGCAAGACTACAGGTAGAGCTGAAGTGCCCCAAGCAGCCCATACTCTGCCAAGAGACAGGCATACATGCCTTCCAAGTGCAGCCAATGTGTTATAGTTAGAGTCTTATCAATTTGGCTTAAAACTCCTGAAATGGCTTAAACTCCCCTACCATGCTTTAACGCTTCACTGTGGTTATGAGCATCTTAACCTACACGCACTGACATATACAGCAGAGTACAGGTTTCCCCTCACTTTATGTGGGTTCTCTACGTACAAATTCGTTCTTATGCGATGATGCTTTTTATACCAAAAATTCATTACATGTGAGGTAAGTTCACTTTTACATGAGTGGCGTAGTAGAAGCCCACAGTCAGCTGCTTTGTGCAGTGCATTGTGGGAGTGACACGCACCAAAAGAGTCTCCTGTGTGGATCCGTGTTCCTCGCTCATTATCTCTGATGCTTGTTTCTGTAGTTGCCATCCCCATTATGTTAGTGCCCTGTGCTTGTTGGTGAGTTCTAAAATTGTCTTGTAAAAGTGGTAGAAATGGGTCTGGGGATCAGTACAGTCGAGGTCTTGGAACACATCCCTATTTGTTACATTGTAAAGTGGGTTCCCTTTATGCTAATTCAAGTTATGTGTCGTTTTCCAGGAATGCATGTATAGCATAAAGCAAGGGAAACCTGTATAAGCTCTAAACACTAGTTTTAGGATGATGACAACTGCAGGAAGTTCACTGTATGGGATACAGTCAAAGCAATTATAAAACTTTCCAAGACAAGACAAAGGAATAATGTTATTAGCAAAGTGGGATAGAATAGCTCATATCTGCATATGTAGAGTAATATCTTGTATATATAGATGGGACCTTCTAGTTAAATGTTGCAACATGTTTTACAAGAGTTAATTTAGCTGAACATGCCTAAAGTCACATGGGATGGCTATAAAAGATAGTCCTTTACCATCCCAAAGGGCAGGGCATGTGCTAAGGGTAGACATGGTATTCATTCATGTCATCACTTGTGGTGCTATGCATTTTAGTGTTGCAAGAATCCAGCATGTGTTATTATATTATTACAGCATACAGAGATGGGATGATTTGGGCAGTTAAGGTTACTGGGAGGTGGGCGTTTTGTATTTTAAAAATATATAGTCAATTTCCGCTCTACAGATGTTTGTATTTATATTTTACAGTCTGCAACAGAATCACTAATTTAGAGATTTACAAGTGTTTTTACAACTTAGCACCATTTTAGTAATGCTTCTCGCTTTCACACTTTAGGCAGAAACACCAACTCTGTTGCAATTACCACCCTCCACAGTTAAACGGATGTGAAAGCTACACACAATGGCTCATCCTACAAATGGAAAAATCACCAGAAACCAAAGCCAGGGTCGCATCATTCAGCCACACTCACTTCATACAAACCCAGTCTATCAGCAAGGAGTTAGGCATATAACATGAAGCTGTGATGTGAACCAGTTAAAGATTTGAAAGGTGGGGTAGGGGGTTGAAATAAAAAAAAGAAGCTTTTTCCTTTAACAACTGCCCTGAAAATATATATGAAAATCAATTAATTTTAAATGTCCCTTAACTTGTGTCAGTCTCATGGCAACAGGAAAGATGAACCATTTTTGAGTGGTGACTTACATAAACAATAATCCATCTAGGGGATATGTTATGATATTTATAAGTAACTTCACAAATTATAGTCAAACATAAGTGAATCAACTGAAATATATATACACATACACACATATACACATTGTTTCAGTGCAACTGTTTGCAGTATATGAGGCACAAGATAACCAACTTAAATCTGGTTTTACTTTGTATGGAAAGTTTCCAGAAGTTTTTCATAACTGTTCAAATGCAAATAATTTAGTAAATCAGATGCTTTCGATTATCAGGCAAGGGTTATGTCAATACCAATTTCCATCACACAAATGACAGCAAATAGCACAGACAGCTGTTATAATATTATTTCGAAACAGACCTATGTGTGCACCCCCACTCCCAATCAGGCAATCTCATTATCCTCCCTTGCCAATACTGATAAGTAAAGGCTGCATTAAGCAAGCTATATGCAAGAAACCAACATGCTTGGGATCAACATGCTAGTGTTCCTGTACGAGAAAAGGAAAGCTGAACAGAAGAAACTCTGATACATGATTATGGTGTTCAATGCTACAAAATGTACTTATAAGTCCACCCTTTGCTGAAAAGGAAAAAAAGATGCCTTGTAGAAGCAAGCTTTCAAAGACTGGCACCCTTAATGAACGTTTAGTATAGCTCTTGTTTAAGAGAGACTTGATATACAGTGAACAAGTTTAAGGAACCATGAAGTTGACATTCAAGTACAAATTTAACCTGAGTTGTTCTAGAAGCAGCACTGCAGGGTTCATGCTAATCATGTTTCAATCCCAGAATAAGGGCACTCCAGTTTGAGAGCAACAATTCTAGCTGGCAACCTGGCCAACTTAACCTGACAGTTCTCCCCTTTTCACAAGTGCGATTTGGAAGCACACACTCAGAAGCCCCAATTACTCCCACGGTGACACCTGTCCAACCCACTCTTTCCAAATGGTTACAACAGCCTGTTTGCCTAGTTCTACTGATCATTCACATATTAGAATTGACTGCTCCCTCTTTCACCTACTTGGGTTTGCTCTAAGACTGAAATGAATTTTAAAATAACTTTTTTTATTATTATTATTATTCCTCCTCATTTGCCTCACTAATGAACTATTAATAAATATACAAAACAGAAACAGATTGAAGTGTAAAAACAAAAGACCCATGCTCGTTTCCAGAGAATACCTGCACACTAAGTTTCCATATTTTCATATATGGACTTTAAATTAGTATTTTGGAGGAGGAATGTTAAGTGCATGTCTGACTAAGTTGCTGAAATATGTAAAGCTGTGTGCAACTTGGCTTTATCCAAGAGTTAAGAGACAGTTTCAACACAAGAACAGGTAGGATACTCCTAAACACAGTACTGACAGGATCTCTTCAAGGCTGAGAAGCTACCTGGTGTAATGCAAATAGTCAAACCTGGAAAGGGCCAGCGTGAGCATACCGCACACTTCTTTCTACCATAGGCCTCTAGAGTAATACTTCCAGAAGGGCTGGTGCATGGCTCAACTAAGCCAGAGCCACTACAGTACTTAGAGCCCTGAGCTCACTCATGAATGCATTCTCTCTCTCTCTCTCTCTCTCTCTCTCTCCGTCTCCATCTAGACAGTTTCATTTTCTCCTACCATTGTTCAGTCTGACAGCTGTCCGAGTTAGTAACTGGAAAAACTTGCTCCCATTTCCTCCTTGAGAAACAGCACATGCTTACATAAATCAGAGTAAGTTAGTGCATCTCCTTTGATCCCGAGGTTTGGGAAAGAAAAAGAAAGCTAAATAGAAAAAACTGATGTATGACTGTGGCATTCAATGCCACAAAATGTACCTATAGTCCACTTAGAGGCAACAAATATACTGTGACAAGTCTCTGGGCCTATAATAAGCCCCCCAAGAGATTTTCACTACTCAAATGCAAAGTAGAATCATAGAAAGTTAGGGCTGGAAGGTACCTCTAGTCCAACCCCCTGCACCAAGCAGTATCGTCCCCAACTAGATCATCCCAGCCAGGGCTTTATCCAGCCATTTCTTAAAAATTTCCAAGGATTGAGATTCCACAAACTCTCTGGGTAAATTGTTCCAATGCTTTGCCACCCTTAGTGAGAAAGTTTTCCTAATACCCAACCTAAGCCTCCCTTGCTGCAACTTGAGACCGTCGCTCCTTGTTTTGTCATTTGCCACCACTGAGAACAGTCTAACTCCACCCTCTTTTGAGTCCCTCTACAGGTAGTTGAGGGCTGCTGTTCAATCCTGCTCAGTCTTCTCTTCTCCAAATTAAATAAGCCCAGTTTCCTCAGCCTCTCCTCAAGCCATGTGCCCCAGGCCCTCAACCATTTTGTTGCTCTCGGCTGGACTCCCCCAATTTGTCCACATTCCTTCTGTACCAGGGGGCCAAACACTGGACACAACACTCCAGATGCATCATCACCAGTGCCGAATAGAAGGAAATAATTGCTTCCCTCGATCTGCTGACAACACTCCTACCAATGCAGCCCAGTAGTAGGCATGTGAATGTGCCTTTAGAAACTAATTACAACATATACACACACATAGGGGGTGTGTACATGTACTCACAAACTCCTTTAAGTCTGAGAGCAAACCCAGACAGGTGAAAGAGCAAGCAGTCCAGACATACACATATTTTAGAGTGGACTGCTCCCCCTTCCATCTGTCTGGGTTTTCTCTCAAGCTTAAAGGAATTTTTAAAGAACTTTCTATTATTACTACTATTACTCATTCACCTCACTAACAAGGTAGAAGTAAATATATCAATATTTTAAGAAGGACTCTCTCTCTAGGAGGGTGGTGAAGCACTGGAGCAGGTTACCTAGAAATGTGATGGATCCTTCATCCTGGGAGGTTTTTAAGACCCTACTAACAAAGCCCTGGCTTTGGGTCTGGTCCTCTGGTCCTGCCTGGAGCAGGGGGGTGGACTAGATGTGACTTCCTGAGATTCCCTCTGACCCTAATTGCTGCAATATATACACATCTCTATCTATCCATAAGCACATCCACTTGTGTGTGTGTACATACATGTGTGTGCATGCGCACACAAAGCACACCATACAGTTTCATGAACCCAAGCTCACCCAGCGCCCGGCTGCTGCCTGCCTGGTCTCATCCCAGCCCCACGGTCACCCCGCGAGCCCACAAGCAGCAGCGCCCACCCCTGAAGCCGCCCCGCAACCCGCGGGCGGGGCGCCGCACCTACCCGCACAGCTGCGCCTCCAGGCCGGAGCCTGGGCCGGCCCGCAGCAGGGCCAGCAGCAGCAGGACCGGCAGCAGCCGGGCCGAGTGGACAGCGTCGGCGGCCATGGGCACGGGAGAGGGGGGGCGGGCGCCTTCTCAGCGCTGCGCCGCTGGCATCACCCCCGAGCGGAACTGGGCAGTCATGTGACCCTCCCCAGAGCGCCGCCCTCACGTGACCGCCGCACCACGTGACCGCAGTCAGGCGGAGGGGGCGCGTGACAGGTACGTCCTACCCCCGCCCCCGCTCCCGGAACTTCCTCCCCCGTCTGCCTGTGTACGAGCAAGTTAGAGCTGCCCCGGTCGGCCCGGCTGGGTAGCAGTGTTGTTCCGAGTGCGGACGCGGCTATGAGGAGTTACTGTAACAAGCGGACAAGGCTCTTTGTCCTCAGGCCAATACGGCTGCAACCAGCAACCCCGATTTATGAGAATAGGATTCGTTGTAGCATTCTGTGCTCTTATGTTCGTTATCATCATTCAGTGATTCTTAGATCTTGAACATTACTACTGAAATATATTCTATCTTGAACATTATTATTGTAATATATTCTATCATCTATTTATATTATTATATCATATCGTATCTCGTGTCCAGTTCTCATCGCTCTCCTGCCCCTGCTGCAGCAAATTGTTCAGGGCAAAGGTTGGGCTTATAATAAGTCACCTATGTATCCACATGCCCTAGCCTTCACACACACACCCCCCTTTCCTCCCTTTTCTTTCTCATTTTTCTTCTCTCTCTCCCTTTCGTTTTTCTCCCCTCCTTTTTCTCTTCTCCCCCCTGGGCCTCACTGGATGCAGTCATCTTCACTTGCAAAGGACAAACAACGATAGGATACGATACAATACAATACGATAATCATTGTCATAGTGCTAATGATATTAAGGGGTTAGTATTACTGGTGTAACATCAGAATTAATAATTGTGATGATTATTAATCATCTCCTCCAGCAAGTGACATTTGACAGCAAGTTGGCAGTTAAATGACAGAAACAACAGTTTTCGCTTCAGGAAAGCCAAGATGGTATAGAAACAGTATTTGTGTTGTTAATAACGGTTGTAATAATGTGAAGGTGTTAGTGAAACTGGTATTACTAGTAATAGTAATAATAATATGTATTAATTTTGTATTAACATGCTTATTAAGGTGTTAGTGTTAACACCTTAACTAACACCTCTATGATTGTTAAGGTGTCAGTATTAGTAGTAATATGATTAAAAGTAATAGTAATTATATTAAAGTGTTAGCATTAGTATTATTGGTATTACTGTTAATCATTGTAATAGTAATACAAGCAATAATAAATGACAGTTATTAATGTGTTAGCAATAATAGTAAGAATACGATGTTAGGGTTACTGTTAGTAATTGTAATTGTAACAATTATGATTATTAAGGTGTTAGTATTATCATGAAGAGTAATAATATAAAGTGTTAGTATTTGTATTATTGGTATTAGTGTTATTTATAATACTACTAATGCTAATCCTAGCACCTTCATAATAATAATCAGTATACTAATATTAATATTATAATAGCAATAATAATATTATTGTTGTTAAAGTATCTAAACATAAATGAACTTCTCATAGGTGTCACCTCCCAACAACTACAAAATGTAATGTTTGCTGTCTACCATCTCTCAAAATATACAGAACACAACCCACTGCACCACCCATCCCCAGTCATTAATGCCTCCCTCGTTAGGAGAATGACAGGACTCCCCACCCCATGGTAAGGTGCAGGCACCAGCCAAACTCTGAGGCACCAAAGGATGGACAGTTAAAAAAACAAAAACTATGAAGTGGAAACTCAAAACATTAAAACCGGTGCATCCAAACCCTTCAGTACCAAGTGGGACTGGAAATTAATCCTGGGTGAATCAGTATCTCTTTCCAGTGGGTAAGACTTGACAGCAAGTTAGCAGTTAAATGGCGCAAACAACAGTTATCGCTTCAGCAGGAAGGCCAAGATGGTGTAGAAACAGTCCCTTGTTTCATGCTGTGGGAAGGAGCAGGGGCTTGCACTATTCTGCAAGCCTCTTTCCTAAGGAGGTGGAAGAGAAGTTGTTCTAATGCCATTGCATCTCAGTTTACCATGTTGCTAGACTCAGATCTTAGAAAGTTATAAACAGGAACATTTGAGGACAAGAACAGGGCTGAGCCTTTTGAAATCTACTTTAGATGATGATGAGCACTCTTGAAAATGGAAAGTGGGGAAATGGAAAAAGAACAAAGAATTATTCCTCCCAAATAGAGACAGCTGATTTTGATGGCAGGAAAAACTACTCATTAGTTATGAGCATTCTCCAGAAGATACTTAAGCGGAAATGTGGATGCTTTAAGGTGTTGCGGGAATGTTTGTCTGCTTCTGTTTCCCCAGCCCTACTCCCTCGCCAGCTTACAGTGCATGGAATTCCAAATAAAGGGCCATATTATGATAACTCTCTCTATATTGAATACAGGTTTCCCTCGCTTTATGCAGGTTCTGTACATGCTAATTTACTCTTATGTGATGACCCTTTTTATACCAAAAAATTGTTTTATGCAAGGTAAATTCACTGTCATGCAATCGGTGTGGTGGAAGCCTGCAGTCAGCTGCTTTGCGCGGTGCATTGTGGGAGTGATGCCATAGGTGGATAAAGAAAAAATTATTTGGGAGGGCTGAGCCAGGTGGTGGTGCCCAGGCCAGGCTGCAGCGCTGGCCTCTTCAGCCCAGCCCAGCCCAGTCTGGCCACATCAGCACTGCGCTCTGGGAGCTATGAGCCATGAAGCCACCTGGCAGCAGCACCTGCAGCCACTGCTCAGGGCAGCTGGTGCCCTTTCCCTTTGGAGCTGCTGCTGCTCCAGGAGTGGTATGATGCCACATCAATACAGTCAAGGTCTTGGAACCTATCGCTATTTGTTACATCGTAAAGTGGGTTCCCTTTATGTGAATTCAGTTATGCGCTGTTGTCCAGGAAAGCATGTATAACATAAAGTGAGGGAAACATGTAATATCTTCTTCCACAAGCAGTCCTATTGATTTCTGTGGGGCCACTTCAAACATTTTACCAGTCCAATGGATAGGAGTTCTACAGTCTGGTCAAGTAAGTGTCATAAACTGATAAAGAGAAACCCTCTCCCAGAAAGAAATATTGAAGAACAAAACAGTATTCAATTAATCTCAGAACCAGACCTGTAGTAAAATTAAAGGCATGTGCTAAAAGTTTTTGGATTGACCTTCCACTTTCCTTGACTATTTTCTAATATTATTTTAATCACTTTTGCAAACATTCATGATTTTATTGATAATGTTGTGTTTTTTTGTGGTTTTTGTCAAGCTTAGCATGAGAATCCCAACTATCTTTTCATTTTTTGAATAAATTCCTAGTCTGTGTGGTTGTGGGAATAAGGTTAATAACATGAATCAGAAGATTTGAAAACAAGAATTCAAGCCCTCCCTCCTCCAAAGTCTCTCAGTGCCTTTTAAAAAAAATCTCATGATTTTTAAGACAATCTCATGATTTGGGGGAGTTTATAGGTTTTGGATGATTAGCTATTATAGTTTGGGGTTTTTATTTAAAGAGCTTAGGCAAAAGTATGCATGTTTCTAAACTTTGTTATGCTGAATTTCCTGTAGCTGAACACACGCGCACACACCATTGTCAATCTACTGCACCTCTTAATATAAACAAAGCAGCACAAACTTGTAACCTGTTGTCAATAAATTCACTAGGAATTCTGTTAGCTATGGACTTAGAAAGCCATGTCACAATCAACAACAATGAAAGCAGATGCTTCTGATTTGAATTATCAGTTTAGCCACTACTGACATGATAATATTAAATAGAACATCATACCTAAAAAAGATACTCTACATACTTTAAGCAAGTAAATACCTCCCCTGAAATCACTGTGATTTCTTATATGGTTAACTTTAAGTGCATCTGTATCTCTTTACAGAATCAGTGCCTTGCAGTTTATAATGGCTCAGTTAGCTTATACTATCTGATAATAGCAAATCCAAAAGCAGACTTCTTATTTTAAAAGTGAAAAATGTTATCTTGATTATATCTCCAAACATGCAAACTGCTTCACGTGGATAGACCCCCGCACTTGCAGTCACAGAGGCTTCAGGTCAAGAAGCCCTTGTGAAGTATGGACTTGTAAGAGCTGGGCTTGATTTTTTTCTGTAAAAAAAGTGGGTGTGGGAGATGTGACCGTGTGTGGTACAGTTACATATAATGTCACTACATATAAAGCAAGATTAAAATCTAGCTGGATAATTAAGTTGTGTAAATATTTAAAGTTATGAGGAAAATGCTGATACTTTTACATTAAATTATTGTGTAAAACTCTGGTAGAAGTAAGGATTTATTGGGGTAATATATTTTATTAAACCAACTATGTAACTGGGATAAAGTTAGACAAGTTTTCAAATACAAGGCATTCTACATCAAGTGTAAAATTGATCATAGTTGATCACAAGCCCTAACAGAGTGCTTAATTTTAATCATGCAAGTAGATTTGTAGTCGATAACTCCCACTGCCTAAATGCATTTAGAAGGACTTGCAGGAGCTGGATCACAGCTGTGTATCAAAAACATTCTTGCATCTTACATAATAATATGTATACCCAGTAGTTAATTTTAAATACATTTGTATGCAAATGTAAATATTTACTTCTCAGGTTTAAACTGGCATTTGACCTACCTCTCAGCAAGTCAGATGCTGTAGGAATGGTACTGCATTAAAACACTCTAAAACTTAATCTAATAGTCTAACCTTTTTCTGGTCCTTAGCTGAGGCACAGCATAAATAGAGTTGTTGGTTAAGTTTGCTTTTGGTCCACTCAAGAATCTCACACTCGTTTTGAAAACCTCCAATTACTGTTGATTCTCGGCAGAGAAGTTATTGCTGAAGGATAATGAATTGACAAATTCTTTATGGTCCTTCCTCAGGTCTGGCCTCATCTTGAAAGTTGTCGCCTGTTCAAGATCATCTGCTTTAATAATCCAGCTCCTTCTTTGTAGATTTTATCACTGAGTCCAATATGTAGTCTCTCCCATATAGCATTGCTTGCTCCTCAAATATTTGCATCTGTAGTTGATGTCTCTCTTCACCCTGGCAGTTAAATTTGGTCTCTGTTCTCAAAAAGGAAGGCAAAAATGGAGCATTTTTTGCTGTCAGTCTATCATTGTCTTAGGAAAGTTTCTTCTCAGGTGAGGTTAGGTTTCTTGTTACTAACTTTCTCTAAGCTTTACAATAATAAAAAAATTATTTCTGTCTTCTCCGAGGTACAGGACTGTTCAGAAGGTTCCTCACTGGATCTATCCTTGTCTGTACTCCAGCACCACTGTTTATGACTCAGATCTTTCTCTCTCTCTGATTTCCTAAACTTGTATCTGCCATTATTTTCCAGGCATCTGTTGTTACAGCCTCTCTCACTTTCCACTGTTCCCTCATCTTTTTCCATTTTGTCTTTTCCCTTCCTAGGTTTCTAGTCTCCGTATAAATCTCTGTTGTCCTAGATTTACTTTTCCTCTTTATTTTCTATTGCTCCTGTTAATAGTTTTTCAGAGACTAATCCCCTCCTACATCCTGTTAGCTTGCTATATGGCAGTGTAAGACAAGATTATTAAAAGAATGCAAACAAAGTTCAATGACCTTGTTTGACAAACCTTGGCTTAGGCTTCTTGATACCATTACAAGGATAACTAATGACATTTAGTAATCTGGCTGATACTGCCCAATGGAACTTTAAGTAACACCACCTTTTTCTAAATTTGCTGATTTTTGCCCCTGTCCCTTTTGCTGTACAAATTCTTATATATTGTATTTTATATACTTTCCTAATACTGTTTTATAGTGTGAGCCAGGGGATAGCACTTGGCACTCTTAAAGACATTTTATGAGCTTGCATTTAGAGCTGTTTCTTTTGCAGTCTTTACCACAAACAGCAGCCTCTCTGCAGACGCATCTACACTTCATGAATGCGCTATAATTATAATGGATTACGTTAGTACCTGTTATTACAAGTAGTGCCAGCGCATGCGTTTTTGTGATGCTCGTGTGCAATAGACTAATTCTAATGCTCATCAGTGCGTTAGCACAGTTTTTGCCTGCCACACTAAAGCTCAGTAGAATTAGTCAACTGCAAATTTAGCATCTCATGTAGACATGCCCAGCATCCTTCTTCCATCTCTTTTCAGATCTTGAACCTGACTGCATGTGAAGTTACTCTTGATTAAAACCAGCATGGCTGTGTCTACACAAAATACTAACTTGCATACCCAAGTATTAAATGACTGCGCAGTAACTGACATTACTCCACGGTAGCATCCCCACATGGCTTCCTAGTGATGTTGACTGTGCAGTAGCCCATTACTAGTGTGCTGTAGCATCACATCACAGTTCATGCCATGCAACACTACTGTGCAGTGGTAACGAGCTACTGCTCAGTAAGCATCTCGTATAGACATGGCCTGTGAGAACAGAATTATGGGCATATTTTGTGTAAAGACGAGAGGCGTGGTTCACTACTGGGTTACCCTAGTTACTTAATGGAGTTAAACTGTGTAAAATTAAAGCAATAGAATTTTAAGTATATTTCATACCAGTGTAAATCAACAGTCATTTCATATGAAGGCAAAGAAATGCCAGCTAATTGTTACAGCTTTCTATGATCCTACCTCAAACATGGAGTTGGACTGGGGACCTCAGACTGACAGTATAAATACAAAGTAGTTTATGTCTTATTTTGCTAATTTTACTCTGTATTCTTCGCAATAGCCTGCAATTACACAGGGCCTGGGAGGTCTCTTCCAATTCCATGTTCTATTTTTTTTCAAATTCCATTAAAATACTGATTATTTGTTATAGGAAAGGATGAGGAAAACAAATCTACCGAAGTCATTGAGTTTATTGATTATGACTGTTAAAACCATAGAGTGACATAATACATAAAACAATTCTTGATGTGTTGCAGTGTCACCACTCAATAGAGTATATTTGATAAATGTATCGAATGCCCCATTATTTATAGCCTGCTTATTTACAACAAATTAACTATTAAAATATTTTATACTCTCATCAACACCTTGTAGACTGGTTTCTTATCTCATTTGGTGGGGGTTGGGGGGCAGTCCAAAAACTTGGGACAGATTATAGGCTTAGATTCATGGATTCATAGATTGTAAGGAGCTGGAAGGGACCTCGCAAAATCATCAGGTCCAGCCCCCCTGCACTAAGCAGGAAAAGACAACTGGGGTCAAGTGACCCCAGCAAGGTGACTGTCCAGTCTCCTCTTGAAAATTTCCAGGATGGGTGATTGTACCACTTCTGGATGGAGTTTATTCCACAATCTGGACACCCTAACTGTGAAGAAGTTTTTCCTAGTGTTAAGCCTGAAATGGTCTTCCAAGAGTTTGTGGCCATTACTCCCGGTTTTTCCCAAGGGTGCCCTGGCAAACAGTTGTTCACTGAGCCCTTTATGTACTCCCCTAATGTAGTGGTGAGCTGTTACTAAGTCCCCTCTCAGCCTTCTCATTTTTAGGCTGAAGAGATCCAAGTCCCTCAGTCTTTCCTCGTATGGCTTGCATTGCAAGTCCCTGATCATACGGGTGACTCTTCTCTAGACTCTCTCAAGCTTTTCCACATCCTTGTTGAAGTGCAGTGCCCAGAACTAGATGCAGTACTCCAGCTGATCTCACCAATGCTGAGCAAAGTGGAAGAATCACTTCCTTGGTTTTGCTTGAGATGTATCAGTTGTTGAATGCCAGAGTATTGTTTGCTCTGCTTGCTAGACATAAGTAGAAATGCCTATTTTGCCCCAGTTTCTTTCTACATCTAGTATCAAAATCTATTATAATTTGGAGCCTGTTTAGAACAGGTAGTAGGTGTGTATCCTGGGGGTCTTGTTCACAATTTAGTATACACAGAAAAAAACTTACATTTTTTTTCATAGATTTTGTGGCGAAATGCCGGGCTAGCGGCTCCGGCACCGCTTAGGGGAGCCGCGGGCTTTGCGGAGTTGTGCGAGCGCGCGGCCTATAGGGTGTCCGTTGATTCACGAGGTTCCAGAGCCAGCCCTTGCGTTCCAACAGTGGAGCTAGTCCAAAGCTAGGTGCGGCTGCCGACTCCTTAAGTCCCAGAACTGGTCAACGGCTCATTGATATGGAATGTTAGTAATAAAAGTT
>NW_017728943.1:111991219-112008499 GCF_001723895.1 Crocodylus porosus
TTACATAATTATTGCTAGGCAGATTTTCTACATAAGTTTCATTTCTGTAGAAATGACACTTTTAGATAAGAAATGAAATTTACAGAATGCGCATGTGTAGCTTAATGCCAGTGGAGAAAAGTACAAAGCGTTTATTTTGATTAACAGTCGACTTCAAGGTCACATAAATGTGAGAGTGCCGTGCGGCAGTTATACAGAAAAGAGAAAATAATATAAAGTCTTTGCTAAAAACTATAAGACAGTTACAGATTTCATAGTCATTTGGGCTGGAAGGGACCCCAGAGGATTATCGAATCCAGCCCCCCACCCCAGGGGCAGGAAGTCAGCAGGGATCATAGGATCCCAGCAAAATAAGCGTCCAAATGTGTTTTGAAGGGGTTCAAAGTGGGTGCTTGAACCACCTCTGGTGGCAGTCTGTTCCAAACCTTGGGGGCTCTGACAGTGAAGAAGTTATTTCTTATGTCCAGCCAGTGGAGTTTGTGACCACTCGATCTTGTCATCCCTTGGAGGGCTCTGGTGAACAGTCATTCCCCCAGATCCTGATGAGCGCCCCTGATAAGGTGGCCACCAGATCACCCCTGAGCCTGCGCTTTTCCAGGCTGGATAGCCCCATTGCTCTCAGCCTCTCATCATAAGGTCTGTTTTCCTGATCTCTGATCATGCGCGTGGCTCTCCTCTGCATCCTCTCAAGCTTCTCCACATCCTTTTTGAATTACAGAGCCCAAAACTGGACACAGTACTCTAGCTGCGGCCTCACTACGACCAAGTACAGAGGGAGAATGCTGTCCTGGGATCTGCTTGAGAAGCATCTATGGATGCAAGCCAGCATTTTGCTCGCTTTACTAGCCGCAGCATCACACTGAAGGCTCATGTTCACCTTGTGGTCAATCATGACCCCCAAGTCCCTTTCATCTGTAGCGCTAACCGTCGTAACACTACCGAGCCTATAAGCACGGCCCAGGTTTTTCCTCCCATGGTGGAGAACCTTGCATTTTTCAGTGTTGAACACCATCAGGTTCTCATCCGCGCATTACATGAGTCTGTCCAGATCCACCTGGATCACCCTCCTGTCCTCAGCTGTGGATGCTTTACCCCAGAGTTTGGTGTCGTCGGCAAACTTGGCCAGTCCACTTCTGACACCAATGTCCACATCATCGATGAAGATGTTAAATAGTATAGGCCCTAGGACAGAGCCCTGAGGGACCCCACTGGTCACAGAGCACCAAGACAATTGGTTCCCGTTGACCACCACCCTCTGGGTCCTGCCGCAGAGCCAGTTCCCCAGCCAGCGGATTGTGGTGATGTCAAGGCCGCAGTTAGCCAGTTTAACCAAGAGGTGATCATGGGATACCAGATCGAAGGCTTTTTTAAAGTCAAGGTATATGACGTCGATCTCTTCCCCTTTGTCCAGGTGATAAGTCATCTGGTCATAAAAGGAAATGAGACTGGTCAAGCAAGACCTACCCACAACAAGCCCATGCTGGATATCCCTCAGGATATTGCCTTCAACTAGTCTGTTAAGGATGGCCTCCTTGATAAACTTTTCCAAGACTTTCCGCAGGATGGAGGTCAGGCTGATGGGCCTGTAGTTTGCCAGATCTACTTTCCTCCCTTTCTTGAAGATAGGCATGACATTGACCCTCTTCCAATCACTGGGCACTTCACCAGAGCACCAAGAACTCTCAAAGATCCATGCCAGGGGCTAAGCTATGATGCTCGCCAGCTCCCTGAGTACCCTTAGGTGTAACCATCAGGACTGGCTAACTTGAAGGTATCCAGCCTGTCGAGGTGTTCCTTCACAAGGTCAGCTTCGATGGAGGGCAAGGAATCTCCCTTGCACAGGCCTCCCTGACCCATAGTGGGCGGGGCTGTCCCATGGGGCTGATAGAAAACTGACGCAAAGTACCCATTTAGCACGTTCGCTTTTTCCTGGGCATCAGTTGTCAGTTGCCCCATCTGGTTTAGCAGGGGTCCAATGTTGCCCTTGCTTTTCCTCCAGCTCCCCACATATCTAAAAAAGGACTTCTTATTGTCCTTGATATTTGTAGCTACCTGGAGTTCCATCACAGCCTTGGCTATCCTGGTTTGCTCTCTGCAAGTCCAGACTAAAGCAGAGTATTCTTCCTTGGTAGCAGTTCCAGTCCGCCATCCTTTATAGGTCCTCCTTTTAAGACACAGGAGGTCTGCCAGTTCCCTGGAGAGCCAAGGGGGCTACTGTGCCCTTTTGCTGCCTTTCCTCTGAGAAGCCAGCTAAAGGGCACAGTAGCCCCCTTGGCTCTCCAGGGAACTGGCAGACCTCCTACAGATATCCAGCTAGCTACAGATAGCCAGTTTTCCAATAGGGAACACCAGAATTCCTGATAGGGAGGCCAGTAGCAGGACCCTGCCTACTCAGAGCTGGCACCTTGGACCCAACTGGCTGTGGCTGACCTCCTGGACAAATGAGGCCAGGGGGACATGCTTAGACAGTTCAAAGCAGGCCTCCACTCCCGGAACATCTTCCGGGTGATAGCTGCCCAGATGGCCAGGCAGGGGGCACAATGGCAGTTACCCTTTTTATTCTTGTATATAAGACATATTTTGTATACTGTTGTATGTGTGAATACCAGGGGACACAACTCCTAAATGATAATTGAGAAGGTTGCCTATTTCCTACATTGCTATTTTAACTACAGGAAGGACAAGAATGAAGCATGGTCTGTTCATGTTGCAGATACAGAAAGAAAGAATCATTCTTTCACCCACCTCCGTGCCAGCTACTTGCAAGGCTGGCCTTTATGGGCATGTGCATCTTGCCTGCCCCCCCGCCAGTCTCATTCAGGCCAAATAAGGCCAACAGTGAAAATCTGAGCATGAAGTAATATTGATGAGGATATTAGCCTATGATCAGCTCCATTCTGATCTTAGCTATATAATATGTGTGTTTCTGTTTTGATTGGATTTGTTTCTTCTGGCTGTGCAGGACTTTGCCATTTTCTACCTTTACCTTAGAAGTGGCTTAAATGAACATTTTAACACCTGCATGACAACTAAAATAAACAGAAGATTTCATGCGAGGGAAATAATCAAGTCTCAAAGTCTTAAAGTATGTTATCTTTTTTATTCTTGTTTCCTTTTATTGTCTGAAGCTATATTTCTTATAAGACATATTTTGTATACTGTTGTGTGTGTGGATGACTAGGACACAAGATACTTTTGCTATATCTTTTACTATATCCTCCTAAGATATAAGCATATAATATGTCTATGTAAATACATCCTAAATGTTTATACACAGATATATACCTATACACATACACAAATTATATACATATACACATATACAAATATATCCAGACATACAGTAAATGTTATTATGCATATGTACTTTTCCATTACTTCTCATTGTAATATGTTTGGCAATAGAAAGCAGATGTGATAAAAGAACAAAGGTTTCAGCTGATCTACTGTAAATCTTTTAGTTAAGAGAGATAACATCTCATTGCTTTAAATATAAATATTAAATTTCTCTACCCCAGGAGTTGCTGGAGTAGGTGGGATAAAAAATTAGTCCCATAACAATATTATGCGAGTGAACAATTAACTCATTAAATATACATTTACAACTATCAAATTAGCCAGAAAAAATTAGTGCCAAAGAATAGTAATGTACAAATATCATCATGAGAGATTTGTTGATATTACAATAACAGGTTGCCTGTTTACAAAGAAAAGAAAAGGGGCCAGTTTCCAATCTCAAATGTAGATTAATGTCAATCTGGAGAAGTTGTACTGAAATTAGTAGTGCGACTCCAGATTTACATGAATATAACCACAGTCAGAACCTGGTCTAGAGGAAGAAGAAACCAATTAAGTTCAAATATTGAAATGAATGTTCTAAGAAAAATGAATTAAAACTGTGCTGTGAAAGGGTCTCAAAACAGTTTATTAGGTCTGGTCCTTTTCATTCACTCCAACAGATTTTAACATGTGGCAACATTGTCATAGTGCAATACATTTCATAGTTTGTTTTTTCAAATGAATATGTTACTGTACTAAAAACAAGGCAGAAAGAGTCAATCCATGCACACCATGTTTTACTTTGCTTTTGAATGTTCTTGAACATTAGTGAGCTCATTCTGAAGCAGCTCTTTGATAGACAGCAGTTTCCTGAGATTCTGGTTCTGATCCATCTTTGAAGGCCCTGTCAAAGACTACTTTGAGGGATTCTCTGAATCGTTTTCCCTTACTACTCCCCACCAAATAATAAATGAGGGGATTGACAGCGCTGTTGATGGTGGACAGTAACATAAAAAGAGTCCCCATTACTTCTGAAAATAATGAATTATAATAATACTGCAAGAGATTCAGGATCCTGAGAGGCAAGGCAAAGATAAGGAAGAGAATGACTGTAGTCACTATGATTTTGTAGAGCTTTGAAGAATGAGATGTTAGGGAGGTTTTACAAGTCTTCATGACAAGGATCAAGCTGGATAGAATCATGAGTGGAGCGCACAACAAGAAATTCAGAATAGAAAGGAAGATAATCATTCCATGGCATATTTCCTTGTAACTTTCTAGTGGCTCTTCAGTAAGTGTATCAATGCATACACAATATTCTGCAGTAGAGACCAGACAAGAAAATGTCCACAAAATGGCGCACACAATAGCTGACTGGTACCTCAAGCGGTGACATCGGTACCATACTGGGTAAAGTACACATAAACACCTCTCAACACTGATGACAGTTAAGAAAAAGAGGCCAGTGTTATACCCAAAAAGGAAGGTAAAACCGAAGAAGGTTAGTGTTTGGTAATTACCAGTATTGTTTTCAGAAGCTGAAGTATAGTGAAGTAACAGAACAAAGTCACAAAGGAGTAAGCAGGCATCAGCCACACACAGGTTGGCGATGTAGACAGTGAAAGGGTTCCTTCTGATTTTAAAACAGAGGAACCAGAACATTAGTCCATTCTCAACCAAGCCAAGGAAGGAGATGATCATCATTAGCCAAACTAAACCTGTTACAAATACAGATGTGTTTTCAGTAGAAGAGTTTCCTGTTGTTATATTATAATTCTTGGAGTCTTCAGTGAAAGTAGAATAGGTCACATTCCACTTGTCCATTTGGAAACCTTCACTTGTGATAAAAGCTCCTTTTTTCCTACAAATAAGACAACAAGATGTATCATAAACAAATATATTTCCATAAAAGCCAGGAAAGACTCCCTGTGTCTGAAGAAGGGTGTGTGTGCCCGAAAGCTTGCTAAGAACTTTTTTCTAACTACTCGGTTGGTTTAATAAAAGATATCACATCTACTCAAAGAACCTTGCCTGCCTATGTTCACATAAAGGATTTTTTTTTCATTCAGATAATCAGAAATATAGAGAACAGAATGGAATTTGGTATACCTGCAGCCTGGTCTTAAATGAGATGAGAAAGGGATTCAGTTTGTGTTCACTCCACCCTCAGCTTTGTACACAGCTACTAGAGTTTTTCAATTCTGGGCTTCTGAAATACTTGCTTCCCTGAAAAAGATTATAAATTTACCCTTTACTTCAAAAATCCATTGCTAATTGTTATTGTTAATACTGATATTAAACACCATAGTTAAATGTCAGTAATGTCCAGAAGCCATTGTGTATTGTGGCGGTGAAGTGAGACTTGAGTCTATATTTGCATTGCAACTATGAGGTCTCTAAAGACTTGAATTCAGTTCATCCCAAAATTATGTCTCCCTCAGAAGAATTGTCCTACTTTACTTCTAAGGCAATTAGGTCTCCCATTGCCTCAATGAATAACCCAATGTGTTGATCATGTTCCATCCTTCAGAGATGCATAGCTCTCCCATTCTCTCAATAGACACCAGGTAAACTTGTATATCTCCACAGTGCCTCCCCTTTCCCCTGTACCCTTCCTCCCACATTCTGCCCAGGGAGAGACGCTTACCTCTCCTATGCTCTCAGTGAATGAAATAATGGGCTGCTACATGGGCTTCCGTCATGTCAGCATTCATCTTGATCTGATTCATGAAGAGGTGCAAGACCCTGTTAGAATGCAATTCATTCAGAGGAGAGGCATGTCTAGCTAGTAGCATTGCCCTGACTTCCATGGTCTGGTGGAAGAGAAGGATAAGGTGACCAACTTTTCCTCAATAGCCTAGTAAGTTTAAGCACTTACCTAGCATGAGAGAAGTGGTTCTAGGTCCCATGCATCTTCAGGGTTTTTTTAATCTGGCCCTTCCCAGCCAAGTTTTCTAACTCCTAGGCTGGGCTCTGGATATACTTCAGTCCCCCTCTGAAGCTGGACCATTGAGCAGAAAGAACAGCAAGTGTCACAGGGCCAGAAAGAGAGCAAGTGAGAGAAAGAATGACACTCTTGCCCAGTGAGGCAAGTGCTACCCTCTGGAAGGGGCAATCCTGGGTTCTGGTCCTAGCTTCCAGGTTGCTTCTGTTTTTCGGCCATTGACTTTCTAATGTCAAATACATAAACAGACAATAAAACAAACAGGAAGGTGTGGATGTATCCTAGGGTGCAGACAGAAATGACAATTTTAGAGGAATCTGGCCCCTGAAAGCACTCTACAGCTATGACTAAACACACGTCCACAGCTGCAGAGCACTTTAAAAATGGCTGATCATGTGAAAAATTAACCCTGGTATTAAATGGAGTCCCCTCACCAGCCTGACTCCCCCAAATACCCCAGCTGTCCTGAGATGGGGCTGTGAGGCAAAGGGAGCTCCATTCCCCACCTCGTTCATCTCTGGCCATTCAGCAGCTGGGGGCTCCCTTGCTCCTGGGAGGTTGCTGGAGCACCCCCACATGCTGACCTGGGCCAGTGCAGGCTGCCTCCATTCCCTCCCCACCCCCCATTTCCCAACCCAACAGGCAAATATGTTGTGGGGGGAGGGTGCTTTAACTCATGGCACTTTATGGTAAGTTCCATGAGTTACAGGAGAGCCCTAAAGTCTGTCTGCACCCCTAGTGATGAGGGCATCCAGCTGCAAGGGAGTTCTTTCTTCCAGTCCCTCCTGCCAGGCTTGTTTAGGCATTTTACATGAAAGAGTCATTGGTTAAAATGTATTAACAGTATTAGGAGCAGTGAGCAAAACCCAGGATTAGCTAGCTTTCTTCTAGGACAGTGCCTACCTTATTGGGCGACAGGCTCAGGTTCTCTCTAATTTGCAGGGCTACTCATGTAAATCTTCCACTCTTAGCTGCAAACAGGCCCACCTTCAGCAGGAGGGATAGAATTATTCTTAGCCTATCCTAGCCCGTGGCCTGGTGTCTCAGCCATTCTCCAGACAGGCAGAAAGTATAGATTCCAACAGGGTGAAGTGGACCTAGAACTCAGCTCTCCCAACTGCTAGGCAAGTGCTGTAACCAGCAGACTACTGGGCAAAAGGTGATTGGTCCACTTGGACATTCAGAAAAAGAGAAACACATAATTAGTGACCGCCTAGTTCAGTGTTCATGACTTGCTCAGCATCATACAAGGACTCTGTACTAGAGGCAAGAATGAAATCCAATAATCCGCGTTGACAGCATTCAGCTGCTATAACCACAACACTACCCTTCTCTTCCAACAAGCCCCTGTTTTATTCAATACACACAGCCCAACTTCTACAACAAGTTAGACAGAGGCCTATAGACAGTTGTCCTCTTTATTTTACAACCCTGATTTGTTCATAAAACAGATTCATCCTCTGCACTAAATGAGGCAAGGGTCCCGCAGAAAAAGCGAAATGTGATTATGTAAGGTGTGGTTTCAAGGCAGAAGGGGATGGTCAAGGGCTAGACTCTGAGGATAGGTGAGATCAGAGTTTGCTTGCACCACTAAAGGAAGAGACCAAGGGCCTTCCAGAGACAGAGGAGCAGACCAGATTGGTACCCGGCCAGTGGAGATGGAGAGGTATATACAAAGCAGATCCTATGGCATGTTAAGCTGGAAAACACTCTGAATTCTAGTAAGAAGTTCTTCAGCATTCTGGCTACTTGGCGGTGAGCATTAGATATTCTCCTGGCCCAGCCAAGGTGGAGAAAGGGTTAAATTCCTATACCTAACATGAAGAGATTGCGGAGGAGCTCTGCAGCAGAGAGGCACTGAGATCAGATTCAAGTGACCAGGAGGGAGGAAGTTGATTACATTAAGTGTAGGCTCTCATGCTTTGGGACCTATGGGAACTTGTACACAACACAGGGATTTTATGCTCCCTAAATTGAAGTGGTGATTTTTTAAAAACACCGCATCAATTTAGGTCGAAGAAAAATCCCATGTTGTGTACGCCTGTGTCAGAGCCCGATCCTTACCTGCCTCTCCAACCGCAGGGAGGGGATAGTGAGCTGCTAGTGGGTAGAGTGGTCCCTGAGCTGCGGGGGTGGGGGGTGCTTTCCTCCACAGCAGCAGCAGCCCCCCTCCTCCTCCAGGCAGCGCCTACCCACAGGCAACCAGTTCAGGCAGTCCTGGGGGGCACTGCAGCCACAGAAGGAAGCACCGGGCCCCCACACAGCTCAGACAGGCAGGCAGGCTCCAGGGAGTAAAAAAAAAAAAGATCAGGCTTGCTGCTTTTTTTTTTTTTTCTGTGGAGCCTGCCTTCCCAGGCTGCTGCCAGACTGCCTGCATGGGCTGCCTGCACAGCTCCTCAGCCACATGGAGCCCAGTGCTTCCCTCCATGGCTGTAGGGTAGGAAACTAAAACTCCTCAGAGGTGTTTTACTTTGCAGCACCCCAAAGTCATTTGCTGCAACCCAAAGTCATTTAAGGCACATTACGATGCTGAATGTCCTACAGCAATGCCATTAAAGGCAAAAGGCATTTAACCCACTTTGAAGTGTCATCTACAAACGTTCCAAGATTTTACCAAGGGACATGCAGGCACAGCAACTGGCACTGTAGGGGTGGCTGCAATTCCTGCCCACAGCCTCCTTCCCCCACCCCCAACCCCCCTACCAGGGTGGGCAGACTGCACCATGAGAGCAGTTGTTGGGGACTTTTTTTTAAGTCCGCAAAGCAAGTGAAAATTTTTCCCCTTGCCCCCCTGCTCAGTCACATCCCCTCCCTCACTTCCCCCCACCTGCCACTACCACTATCTCTGCTGTCTCAGGAGTAAGGGGAGTTCCAGAGCTGCTTCAGCCAAGCTCAGTACTCCTCCACTTCCACATCTTCCTATGCTTGCTCTTGTACTTCCCTAAATTCATAATTCTGCTCTTCTATCTCCATCACTGCTACTCTACCTTCCTGACCTTTTATCTCTGTTCCTCCACCTTCATGGCAACTGCTATCATTATGACTATGAGGGAGAAGGACCCAGTCAGCTTCAGGGCCTACAGAGCCAGCAGACCTCCCTATCGTGGGTGCCCAGGCAGACACTACTGAAAGTGATGCCTCTGGTGCTGCCCTTGGTGGGGTGGAGGGTCTTCACATTATTTTCCTGTTGTGGTTCTTCCAAATGTAATGTTGTGTTTGGTGGGAGGAGGTGGAGGAGTTATGTATATAGCCACGGACCCACTGGAGAGAGGAGTGTGAGCTTGGGAGGGGCATTGGGAGAGAGGGAAGGGATCTCCCCTGGTTGAGAAAAGGCAGAAGAAGTTTTCTATACTTGAAGTGAATGGATGTTAGAATAGTTGGGAAGTACAGCTGGGACGGGCTGGAGGGTTTGTTGTCCTTGGTGATACGACGGGAAGCTGGAGTGGGTATGGTAGCATAGACTTCTGAAGTTTGGGGGTGTCATTTGGGGTGTCTGTTGCTGTTTTGTATCTTACGGATTGCCTGTAAGCTACTCTGAGCCTTTGTGAGTAGGACATGATAATACTACTACTACTACTACTACTAGTGTAATTCCAGACTACATTACAATACATACACACAAGGGGGCAGTATTAAGATTACACCAGCAGCCTTAATTCTAGTATTTTCTAACTTTTGAGTGCAGCATTTCAAATAAAATGCCTTTAACATAATTTATTCCATGCTATTTTCTAGGTTTATTAAAAAAAAACTGTAAAAACAAAAATGTCATGATATGACACCATATTGACACTCAATGAGGTTGGAACTTTTTGATCTACCACATGGACCTCTGCCACTACTTAGAACTAATAAGCCATCATTCTCTATGCATGAACTGGCCATACATAGGGATCAGACACACGCTTGGCCAGTGGATTTCAGATACTTGCTGACGGAGGAAGAACAGTGAGATTTGGGAAATGTGGATGCTATTCCAGGCTCTGGAGGGGTGTGTCCCTAGTAGGCAGAGTCTTGTGCTGTCTCTCACCCCATTCTCATCAATAAATTAGGTGACTGTGGCATTGATGCCTATACAGTTGGATGGGTAAAAAATTGGCTGATGGGGCACACCCAGAGAGTGGTGGTGGATGGGTCATACTCAACCTGGCAAGATGTGAGCAGGGTAGTCCCCCAGGGCTCGGTCCTCAGGCCCACACTGTTCAACATCTTCATCAGTGACTTGGACGAGGGGGTTGAAAGCATGTTGTCCAAGTTTGCTGATGACACTAACATGTGGGGTGAGGTGGACACGCTTGAAGGGAGAGAGAGGCTGCAAATAGATTTAGACAGACTACAAAAGTGAGCAGCTGAGAATAGGATGGGGTTCAACGTAGATAAATGCAGGGTACTGCATCTTGGGAGAAGGAATCTACAGCATACATACAGGCTGGGGATTTCCTCTCTTGAAAGCACAGAGGCAGAAAGGGATCTTGGAGTTATTATTGACTCGAAGATGAACATGAGCCACCAATGCCAGACCGCAGCCAGCAAGGCCAACCACACCTTGTCATGTATCCAAAGATGCATCTCAAGCCAGTCCAGAGAGGTGATACTCCCCCTCTATGCGATATTGGTCAGGCCGCAATTGGAGTACTGCATCCAGTTCTGGGTGCCGCACTTTAAAAAGGATGTGGCCAGCCTGGAGACAGTTCAGAGGAGGACCACCTGCTTGGTGAGAGGGTAGCAGGACAGGCCCTACAAGGAGAGACTGAGGGACCTGCACCTATTCAGCCTCAGCAAGAGGAGGCTGAGGGGGGACTTGGTGGCTGCCTACAAACTCATCAGGGGAGATCAACAGCAAATCGGAAGAGCCCTTTTCTCCCCAGCACCACCTGGGGTGACGAGGAACAATGGTAATAAGCTGATGGAGAATGGGTTTAGGTTAGAGATCAGAAGGCAATATTTTACAGTTAGGGTGGCCAGAATCTGGAACCAACTTCCCAGGGAAGTGGGCCTCACCCCTACCTTGGGCAAATTAAAAACCAGGTTAGATGATCACCTGTCTGGGGTCTTGTGAACCCAGCATTCATTTCTGCCTGTGGCAGGGCATCAGGCTAGATGATCTGTTCAGGTCCCTCCTGATCCTAGGTACTGTGAAACTAGTTTCTCTCCCTTCTCTCCCATTCTTTCTAGACTGCCCCATTCCATCTTTCTCACTCCTAGCTCCGTGTCTCTCTCCCATCTTCCTTGTTTCTCCTGTAGCAGAAATGGGATGATATTCAATAGTACAGAATGCAAGGCCATGCATTTAGGGACTAACAACAAGAATTTCTGCTGTAAATAGGCAGCTCTTCAGTCGAAAACAACAGAGGAACAGAAAGACTTGCTGCTCCTCTATTCCTCTACCTATATTCATTGATAACAGGGTGGCTATGAGCCACCAGTGTGACACAGCTATGAAAAAAGCATACCCAGCTGTAGAATATGTGGGGGATGGTACTTCCAGTAGAAATAAGAAATACTATTGCCATTGTACAAAGTCCTGGGAAGATCTCGTGGAATATTGTGTACAATTCCACTCACCCATATTCAGAAAGGATGAACTCAAACTAGAACAGGTGCAGAGAAGGATTACTGGAATAACCAGACTAAGGAAGAGCCTGTTTTAAGGGAAATACGTTTGTCCTGTTTAGCTTAGCAAAAAAATTAAAAAGCTGACAGCAATTGTTTTCAATAAATACAATATATCAGGGCAAACACAAGGGAAGAAGAAGAGCTATCTGAGCTAAAAGACAATGTTGGAATAAACAATAGGTAAGAACTACCCATGGATACATTTAGGTTGAAAATTAGAAGAAAGTATGTATCTCTTGGAAGATCAGGAACCCTGAATAGCCTTCTAACAGAAGCAGACAAGGCATACAATTTAACTAGTTTTAAACTGGAGTTTGATCAATCTATGGAAGGGACAGCAAGAAATTGGACTCACTGAATCAAAGGTTGATCCCAGTCATGTCCTATATTCCCAATCATACTTTTACATTATAAACCTCTATTCAGTAGTACCAAATAAAGCTGACACTTGATAAAGGAGCTGTTATATCAGAAGACTATTCCCGTGTCTTAAAAGCAGAACCTAAACTGGAGCCCTACTGTGCCAGACACTCCATACAAACTGAGAGACATGTTCTGTCCTAAAGAGTTTAAAATCCAAGTAGACAAGGCGCGTGGAGAAGGAGAGAAAGGAAATATTATCTCCATTTTATGTTTAAGTAGCAGAGGCACAGAAAAATGAGCTGCCCAAGCAAGGCTATAAAGAAACTTAATCTGAGTCCAGTGCTG
Source organism: Crocodylus porosus (assembly GCF_001723895.1). NCBI lineage: Eukaryota > Metazoa > Chordata > Crocodylia > Crocodylidae > Crocodylus > Crocodylus porosus. The sequence continues at coordinate 112,003,767 of NW_017728943.1, forward strand.
TAGCAAGGAAGTTTGGTGCCTGGTGCAAGCCAGCAGTGGCAGACCATCTTTTCCCCATGCACAGATGTAGGGGACACATGCCCCGCCCCCCAAGTTTTCCCAGGAGTGCACCCAGCAGTAGGAGCTGCCCTTCCCCTGTTCTGGCACCCCCCGAAATGAGCAGCTTGTGGCTCCATCCTGTGCCCCACCCCAGCTAGGCAGTGCCTGCTGGTGCCCCTTTGCTTTGGCACCTGGGGTGGTTTGCCCCTCTTGCCCCCCGCTTTTGCTACCGTCACAGTCCAGCACCTTGACCACATAACCATCCTTCCTACAGTCACCTGTTCCTATGACAAGAACTAATTCAGACTAGCAACATTATGAGCTCTCATGGCACAAATGCAAACAACTGCAAAAAATATGAGACAGTGCAGAAGCAGATCCTTGCTGTACAGGAGGATACATTGTATTTTCCTTCACATCTAAATTAGTAAATAAATTGCTTACCTATTCCCTTTCACTACAGTTGGTCTGCACAGTGAACATAAGCTGAGGCATTAATGATGAAAGCAATATTACTTAAGATATTCATTGTTATCTACATTTCTTCCACAGCTCAAAATATTACTCCATTTCCACCCACTAGCTGTTCTGTGTCGATTATGCTTCTGCATTTTTGTCTCTAATGAAAATTAAGATATCTCTGTCCTGTAAATAATAACTGTGAAACAGAAGAAAAGTTCGCTGCATCAGTTCTTATTTCTATTCCATTAGCAACTGAAAGACCCCAGTTAAGTTCCAGACCCCATTGATTTGGGCATTAAAAAGACTCAAAAGTTGACCCAGTCCCTTCAGAGCTTACAAAATTAGCAGACAAATGATTGCCATAGTGTGTGGGTGAAAGGAAACAGCAATGTATACACAACTCTTATGAACTTTTATGTACATCTATGTGAATTGCTTCTTTCCTCCAAAATCCCGGTCTTGAGCCTAGCCATTGTTTGCTGGCAGATTATTTTGGGGAGGAGGGGTAGGAGGCAGAGGGAGGTGTGCCAGGGCAGAGATGGTGCTTGAAGAGGGATTTGGTAAAGAAGGAAGAAGATAAAGTAGTAGCCACCTTAAAGTAATGGTTTGCAGCCTATTTAGATTTGAGGCACTGCCCACTTGACTCAAGTCACCCCTCCATAAGTTTTGCGAATAAAGCAGCACCCCAGTTCAAAAAGTAATCTATTTATTGCAGTGCTTGTATCCTTATAGAGGGGTAAATCAGTTAGGGCAGGGCAATGGCAAGGCAGAAAGGAGCCTGAGCTTGCACGTATCTCCTACGTCTGCTTATCTCCTCATATCTCCCATCACCCTTCAGAAGTTCTTGCAGTGGCCCAGGGTTCCCCATCACCCTAGTTGAGAATCACTGCCTTAAGGATAAGCTCAGGGAGCATGCTTCATGAAAGCCACTTTCTCATACCGGATGAGATCAGGCTGCAAAACCAGAAGTCTCATAGGAATCCCAGGTCATGGAGGCCTCTGTCCAAAAGGTCAGAGTGAAATAATAGTGAAGCATTTCCTACTCCTGGTCATGAACACATGGGGTGTTTGGTGAGGCCAGCCTGCTCTGCGGAGGTCACAACAGCACCTTATTGAATGTGATGCCTCTTACTCATCCTGCTTCTGCCCTTGCCACTAAATGGCATGACAGAGGAGGCAGTGGTCAGTAGGGAGGGAACTGTGTTGTATGTATTGTACCTTGTGTGTGACAGGAACACAAATCAAATGGCTTTGGACAGAAATCCATGTTTACTTGGATCCGGCCTTTGACCCATCCTTTTCTATGGCTTTTTCAGTGGCAATTAGTCTCCAAGATCAGTGGAAGGGCTATGATAACACTCTTCCCTCAATCCCTCTTCTCCTTATCCCCACAAGCCTATTATCCCCTGTAGGATGAATATATCTAGAAAGTTAAAAACAGGGAATCTGTAGCAGGGTTATCCAAGGGAAGTGTTTTGGTAGGCTATAAGGGAGTCTGGTGAGAAAATCATATGTGACTCCCAACCTCTTTCTCTTTTCCAATGCAAAGATGGTACCCTGTACATCTAAGGGAAAGACAAGGTTGGGGGAACAATATTTACTCTCTGTGACCTCTTGTTTCTTCTCTGATTCTCAACTTTTTCTTCTTCCAATCTATGTCTTATTCTACCATCTTCCCAGCTGTCCATTCATCTCTCTGTTTACACATCCATTACCCATACCTTCCTTCCTAATTACAATCAACTTTGCCATCCCAGCACATCTGCCTCCTGGTTTAGATCACCCATATCCCATTAACTCCCACTGATCCACCAGGACACTTACCCCTCTCCTCCAATCTGAGAACCCCTCTTCTTCTTATCCAACCTCTTCACTGCTCAGAACCACACCTAGAGCTCTGTTTTTTTTCTCATCCAACAGCCTCAGAGTCAGAAAGATTTCTCCTCCATCTCATGGTAGGCACACAGAAAACCCTGCAAACAGAATCCTTTCCCTTCATACATATCATGTGTTGTCACTAGGCTCAGAAGCTGTCCTCCTCCTTTGTACAAAAACCATCCCAATTTCTTATTAGATCTAGAGGATTAAGAGTAGAGACACCAGGGAAGGCCCATGGGACCAGGTAGCATGTTTAAAGAGCGCAACTTTTTGTGGGTGTCAGAGTAGGATTGATCTGAACTTGCTCCCCACAAGTCTGCTTCACCTTTTCTCAACTTTTTAATCCTACTGCCTGCAATCTATGGATTTCAGGAAGATGTACTATACCATGAAGCCTCCAGCATTTAATGTCAAGGAAGTGCTAATTCAGAGGCTGTACCCCTAACTCCCACATTCAATAATTACTGATGACTTTTCCTCCAGGGTTTTGTCTAATCCCTTTTTGAATCTAGCTAAACTATCAGCTTCCACAATATCTTGTGACAGCAAGTTGCACACTTTATTTACATACAAAAGATCTTCCTTTTGTTAGTTAAATTTCCTACAAGTTTCATTTTCTGACTCCTAGTTCTTGTACTGTGAGAGATAGTATATTATAAATCCCAATCTACTTTCTCTTTACAATTTACTGTTTTGTAAATCCGTATCATGTGGCACCCACAAGCATCTCTAAACTCAATAGACCTGGCCTCTTTAATGTCTCTTCATATGGAAGCCCCTCCATACCACTAATCATCCTTGTTGCCCTTCTCTGTAGCTTCACTAGTTTTTTCAACATACTTTTAGAGGTGTGGGGACCAAATTTGGGAACACTATTAAAGGTATGCTCACACCATGGATCTATAAAGTAGAAAAATAATACTTTCTGTTTTGTTTACAGTTCCTTTCTTAACCTTTTGTTTGCCATTTTGACAGCTGCTGAACACTGATAGTTGAAAATAAACTATATGTCTGAATTGAATCCTGTGTAAAGTAGTCTGGGTTTTAAAGATGCTGAGAACTTATATGTCTCATTGCCTTCAGTGGTATTTGTGGATGCTCAACCCTATTTATAACAAGTTTCTACCCATGGTTCTCTTGGACTGTTCAGACTGTCTCACCAATAATCTTTTCCACTGAAGCATTTCTGACCTCCATTTACCTTACCTTCGTTGTCTGAAGACTTTTCTCTCTATAGCCACTTCTGTTTGTGCCATGTCAGTTTGCTGAATACATTTAAAAGAAATATATACATACTTATTTTACATCTTCCTTTTTGTCCGTACTTTTTCAAGACTCAACCAATGAAGATAAAAGTTATATTATCTCACCACCTGTTCTGCTTTAAAGCAGAACAGTATTTATTGTCACATAAATTGTATAGAGATGCAGTGAATCATGACATCTTCATCTAATTATTTGTCTCAAGGGTTTCACTCCAAAACTTTAGAGAACTGTTTCAGCTGTATCTGAAGCATGGGCAACTTTCCTGGCTTCTTGTTTGCATCCTATCAGTATAGGCTCTATTCAGAATCATCTTGAGGGTTTGCTTGAACTACTTCTTCTTGCTGCTTCCTCCAAAGAAGTAAATGGCAGGAGTGTGGGGGTTGATGCTGCTATTAAGAGTGGAGAGGAAGAGGGCGACAAGATGTAGTTGACTGAGCAAAGATAAACGATAGTAATAATTCAGAAGATATAATATCCTCATAACAATGAAGTTCAGGTTCCATATGAATATAACCACTGCCTGGCAATGGCTAGTGTCATCTGAATGCTCTTCTATTAACTTCTCTTTGCACATCAGATATTCAGCTATTGTCACTAGAAAAGAAAGCATCCAGAGTTCACACCATTGTTAATTGGTGCAGTGAGTTTTGGCACTGTTACCAAACAGGATAAAAAATTGACAAGCACTCTCAAAACTGAGGGCAGTCAGAAGATAGAAACCAGTGTTATATCCAAGTAGGAAGGTGTTGAGGGAGCTAGCTGGGGTTATTGCAGGGCCCTTGACACAGCTTTATGAGCGCTCATGGTGCTCGGACCAGGTGCCAGATGACTGGAAGATAGCTAAAGTGGTCCCCATCTTCAAAAAAGGGAAGAGAGAGGACTCAGGCAACTGTAGGCCCGTCAGTCTTCCCTCAATCCTAGGGAAACTCATTGAGAAGACATCAAGGAGCACCTCTGTGTTGGACCGGCTTCAGGGATGATGCTCAAGGGCAACCAGCACGGTTTCATTAGGGGCAGGTCATGTCAGACCAACCTGATTGCCTTTTATGATCAGGTCACAAAGGCAATGGATGCAGGTGTCACCATGG
>NW_017728943.1:112008599-112057476 GCF_001723895.1 Crocodylus porosus
TCTTTAAGAAGAGGCTTGATGCCTACCTGGCTGGACTCATTTGAGCCCAGTTTTTTTCCTGCCCAGGCGGGGGCTCGGACTTGAAGATCTACAAGGTCCCTTCCAACCCTACTTCTATGATTCTATGATATGATTCTAACAGATAACACCGTTGTCAAATAGACGCCATAGAAGTATTCATAATTAGAAATATTCTCAGTTGACAGTACAAAGTACCATAACCACTGGGCTATAGTGCTATAATCTGTTTGCTTCTGGCCCAATTAATATTTAATTATTTACTCAAAATGTACAAAGCAGCAAGGAGAGATCAGCAAGGGATGATCATGCCAGGAAAGAGATTACCATAATTACCTAAAGTGAGGTTTATGTCTCCCAGTACCATTGCTCTGTAGAAATGTTTCTCCCAGTTGAGATGTTTACTGGGTCTTCACTGGGGAAAAATATTCTGTTTGACTCATCCATGAGGAAAGCTCAAGTTTGGATAATACAGCTTTTCTGTAAGTATGTCTAAAAATACTGTGAACATGGTGTTTTGTATTATTTTTCTTTTTTGCTGGTCACTGTTGTCCTTATTAAATGAGAAGGTCTGAGCAACAGGAAAATATGCCATTGTCTATATTTTCTGAAATGAGGAAGGCATTCAGACAGATTTTTTCTTAGCAATTGGTAAAAAAATGAGAAGTCCAAGGATTTAGAAGAAATTGTGAGCTTTCCTGTATGGTTGTTCCGGTGGGATATGGAAATTCAACCACCATGTCACATTGCAAATTAATATAAAAGAATGAGATAATACATTACTCTTGTCTTATCTTTATTATTAGAGCCAGAAACTGTTCTTAGAAAAATACATTCAACTCCCATTGAAGTCAATAGAATATATTCCGTGTGTGTGTGTGTGTGTGTGTGTGTGTGTGTGTGTGTGTGTGGTATATATTTAAAGTTTTCAATATATACATGATATAATTTAGGTATATATCAAGGCTTTTAAATATATGATTATATGATTTCATTGAAAAAAATACCTGTTAAGTCCTCTTTCTCCATGATTTTTCTGCTCAGTAGTATCTCCCACTAAATTAAGAAATTGAATAACTTTGTTCTTCAGTGAGATTCATTCCTAAGTGGCATTAATGGCAAACTTACAAATTAGAGTTTCACATTGTAGCTACAAAGTAATTTGAATTGGTCAGAAAATGGTTTCCCTGACCTGTGAAAGTTTTTAAGATCTCCAAAGGGTCCCCATTCTACATCAGGGCAAATCTAAGACTTTTTAGAGGTTTTGTGAAAGGCACAAAAAGGGAGTGACCCCAGTGAGACTCTGGGGTCCCACTCCTGTGGACCCCAGAGCACCCCTGTGGGATGTGAAAGATGAGCTTAAAGCACTTAATTTAGACAAGGGGCTTGAAACGTGTTCTGTCCCTTCTTAGGCAAGTACCATAACCACTGGGCTATAGTGCTATAATCTGTTTGCTTCTGGCCCAATGAATATTTAATTATTTACTCAAAATGGAGCAGCTTTAACAGCAGAGACAGAAAAACTGATTGTACAGTCTAGTGGTTATGCTGTTCACCCAGGAGAAAGAGATACTGTGGTTCAAGTTTCTGCTTAACTCAGGAAGAACAGAAATATGAACACTGGTCTCCCACATCCTATACCCGTGCCCTAGCCACTGGGCTATTAGCTATCTTGTAGTGGAAAAACAGATTTGTCTTCCTTCTCTGTTGGACCCAAATTCCATCTTTGTCAAACCTGTTGTATATAATCCCATGAGAAAGCTTGGGTTCCATAAATAGACATTTTCTGATAATTTTTTGTTTTGCTGTAAAATTTTACATTAACGTTATTTAACCAAGCATATAAACATGGTCCAGCACTCTGCACCATAAGGGAAAATTCCTGGAATGTTATGTAAATATATATTCCAACACGGATTGATTGCAATGCAAGTTAATTACCCAGCTTTTCTGCATTTAACTGGTACTCAACTGAGTCCTGAAACAAGCTCTTCTTTCATTCTCATTCCTTTTGCTTCACAGGAGAGAGTTAACCTACTATTACATGAATTAATCTACCTCCTTAAGGTCCCACTAAAGACAACATAAAAAGAAGAATATACATTCTGGAGCTAAGTCTGTGCAGCTATTAGGTAAGTGGAATTACTCACTCCAGTATTAAGCTTCTTTTCATGAACCCCAATTTCCTTGAGTTCAAAAACAGTTCTTTTTACAGGGTGTAAGAAAAAAACCTTCAAGAAATACCCTGGAAAGTTTCAGCTTTTATCAGTCAGATCTTTTCATAACCTATGAATGCTGACCACACTTCCTTCTGTGAGGTAGTATGTGGTAACCAAGTAAACCATCTAGAAAAGTGTCAGGAATGAGAACTTGAATGAAGTCTTAGTTATTAAAGGGGGAAGAAGTCTCACAAAACCACTCAAGGTTACTCTAAGTAACAGCATAGTGTAGGTGCTCATACCCTGGGCACCTGAAAGCAGTATGAAAACTTCAGAATAGAACAGTGAGTTTACGTAAGAAAACCTAGAGAAAAAAGCAAAGAGGATTGGTGCAAAAGGAGAGCACTATGCAAGAAGGTGCCTGTTTGACATTTGTGGAAAACTGAGATATTTCTCTTCAGTGAGTAAAAAGAATGCAAATAATTAAAATGTAATGCTGAACTTACTAAGATCATTCCCAAGTGAGAGCATTCAAAGGTGGCAATGGAAGGAGTCCAATCCACCCAATTACATCCAGGAGGGCTTCTCGAACTGTTCTTCTTTACTAGGAGAGTGGGGAGCAAATAGTGACTCTGAAAACTATCCTCTCTTCCCCAAAAAAGGAATGTAGTTTTCACATTATCCAAAATGTCAGAGATATGCTAAGCAGAGGATCTTACACTGATTGGTAGAGGCAGGGCTTCAAATGGCCCCAACCACTGTCTGGTGACAAAATCCAGCAATATGCTTGGGAGTTGACAACTATGGGAACAGGATGGAAATACATGAAAAGTTGTTCTGAGTTTCTACAACAGAAAGAGGCATGTCTCTATACAACCAAGCAAAAACCTACTAAGTGGGTAGGGAATCTGTTTGGGGAGGATAAGATCTGAGAAAAAAGGGGGGAAAAAAATCTCATTTTAGAATTGTACCATCAAATTCAAACTAAAATAATTGGATTGCCTTTGTATCTGTAGCATCTTTCCCTTCCTTCCAATTTCTCTTATACTTTTCAATGTGTTATCACTCTAGGATCTAAGAAAGAAAAGAATAAAATGGTCCTATGACTGGCATTTGTCAAAGGAACGTGAGAAAAAGTAAACGAACAAATATTGGAAATTCAGCGCCTTCCTCTAATATCCTTATCCACCCACTCCCACTGGTAATGAATAAGAAATGCTAAAGTAAAAGTGAAGATGTTGCTCCCAAAATTTGAACAGAATTAGGAGCAACTAAGCTATCTGAGAAATCCCCTGAGGAAGTTCCTTGTTCTTGCTGCAAAGTATCAAACTGTTTTTACATTAAGTTGTTACTGTGTGCTGGAACGAACATTCATAGCCAAAAAAGGAGACTGTTTGCTCTGTCTTCTCCTTCAGATGTTTCATGAAAATTACCCGGTCCCTAAGCAGGAAGTGCTACTGATTAATGTGAGAAACAAACAAACCCAAGAAAAGGGTGAGAATAAAGTTACAAGAAGAAAGGACATTGGCTTGAAAGAAAACAATTTCTAACTGATTTCCAAGGCTTTCGATTGACAAGTTTATCTTCTGTCCAGCAATTACAAGACCAAAAATAAATGCCAAATATACATTTCCAAAAAAGGCAATAAAAACTTACTTTCCCATTAAATGTGGAAAAGCATAAAGGAGTCACAAGACTAGCCAGTGTCCAAATAGCCTGGAGTCTGAAAAATTCCAGGTCCCTCCAGGTCCCCTAATCTCTATGTCAGTCAATTTACAACACAGTTAGTTAACTGGTGTAGTTAACAGATGTAGCTACCACTGTTAACTACACCAGTTAACTTCCACTCCTGGGGAAAATCAGGAGTAATAGCCACAAACTCCTGGAAGACCATTTCAGGCTTAACACTAGGAAAAGCTTCCTCACAGGTTGGGTGTCCAGACTGTGGAATAAGCTCCCTCCAGAGGTGGTGCAATTGCCTGCTCTAGAAATGTGCTTTAGTTCAGTCTGTTACTTTCCAAGTAGCATTCAGATGTTTTTCTCCCATGGTGTAATTCTCTGTAAAATGATCTATTCCAGAAGTGTGTAAGTAGAATTCTGGAGCAATACTATGACATCATAATTTGTTGCTAAAGAATGGGCTTTGCCTGGCATTCTCATAGCTGTCATAGTTTTTTTACTATGGAGTAAAGAAGCATTTCCACTCTGCACAGAGAGCGGTGACCTTGATTTACAAGAAAAGGGGAAGGGAGGACATTAGAAACTGGAGACCAATCACTTTACTAAACATAGACTATAAGTGTTCACTTAGATATTAGCAGCACGTTTAGGGGGGATACTTGTACAGGAGGTGGGAGGGGAGCAAACTTGCATGGTGGTGGGGAGAAGGGCAGCACCAACTCATTGGATTGTTAGGGACATGTTAGCTTAATTTGGGAACCAAAGTAGAATTCGTTAGTGGTAAACCTGGATTTACAAAAAGTATACAATAGTATTGTGCATGAATTTTTGTGTGGGTTGTTAGATAAGATGGGGCTACCGGGGACATTTGTGGGGCAGGTGAGGGCTATTTACAGGAGGGCAAAGAGCAGGATTATGGTCCGGGGATTTTAGGAGAAAGGGGAACTGTGGGTAAAAGTGTGGTACTGGTGGTGGGGAGTTGGGGTGATTTGGGGAGATTTGGGCTGAGGGTGAAAAGGGAAAGGATGAAGGTGCTGGGGGTGATTATGGATGGTCAGAGGAAAGAGAAGGAGGCATGGGAGAAATTGGAGGGAAGGGTGAAGGGAGTGGTGGGGTTGTGGGGAACACAGGGATTGTCATTTAGGGATAAGGTACAGGTGATAAAACAGTGTCTACTGCCACTGATTTACAGGAATTGTGTATCCACCATCCTGAGTACAGGTGCAAAGACTGCAGAGGACGTTGTGTTTGGGTTTTTTGTGGTGTGGGAGGGGGAATGGAGAGAGTGGCTGGGGGGAAATGTATAAGGATGAGGGGTTGTGGGGATAGGGATTGCCAAACATAGAGACATTTATGTCCATTTTCTGAAGATGGTGGTGAGGGGGAATGGGATAACGGGGCATTTTTGTAGGTTTTGGGCAGGGAGGTTATTAAGGAGATTGAGTTTATATGGGGGAAGGTGGAAAGGGTTGTGGGCATGGAGGATGTCGCTGCAGTATGCGCAACTGGGGGCTTTTCTTAAAGCATAGGGATTGGAGGGAATGGGGCTTGATGGATTGGGGGACTTGAAAGGGGTGTTTAAGTTTCTGAGGGAAAGGGAGGTAGTTACAGATGTGGCACAATTGGAGTGGGACCAAGTTAAACACGTGTGGAAATGCGTGGAAGGGAAGGCACGGAAGGGGGAGCACAAGGCGTGAGCATAGGGGGCAGTGCAGAAAACATTACCAGTAAGGGAAACATTGCATTGGTGAGGATTAGTTACGTAACCAAAATGTCTGAAGGAAATTTGTGATAAAGATGAGTCAGTGTTTCAAGTCTTATGCGATTGTTTTTATGCACAGAAAGTGTTGGGGAGGGTGGCTAGTTTCTTGAAAAGCACGGGAAAGGGAAACGGGGTGTCTTTTGAAAATGTGTTGTATGGGCTAAGGGAAGACACAGATGGGTCACAGACGGTTAGGGTTTGTTGGCTTGTGTTAAAGTGGCTATTTGGAAGGTTATGTGTTTGTTAGTTAGGAAGAGGCTTTGTTTCTCGACTGTGGTGTATCTGCAAGTAGGGTTACATGAGCTGAAATTTTATATAGCAAAGAGGGGAAAAGGGCAGTTATGGTAGGGACAAAGGGAATGGGGAGCTGTGGAAAGGGACTGATTGGCGCCCGTTGTTCTTGCCAAAGTTAGGCATCGGGTAAGCTTTGGGGATGTCAAATAAAGAGACTTTATAGGAGGTGGGACATGTATTTAGGAGAGTAAGTAAGCAGGTTATGTGGAAAAATGTTGTTGCTTTGTAGTATATATGATAGCTGGTGTTACAAATGGCTTTTCATTGGATATATTGCCTTTGTTTTGGTATTTGCCGATTTGTATGAAATGAAACATTTGTATATATGATAGTCATGTAAATTAAGTGTTACAAATGTGTGTTTCTTTACTGCTGAATAATTAGCATATTTGGTATTGTGTTATCTTTTTCTTTCTTTAAGGTGTAACAAATATGTGAGTTATTTTGAGCTGAATATTAAGAGTCCTTTGAGTTTGCTTGTATGATAATTCTGGCGGGGGGTTATGTTAGTGTGACGGAATAGCCAGTGGCAGCTTGGCCCAGAGGTTTGGAAAAGTTCAGAAATGATTGGTGGGGGGGGAGGGGTTCCTTTTTCCCCACCAATCAGGCCCCGTAAAAGGAGAGGGCTTGCTCCCCCCACCCCCCACCCAAGGGCCAGGTAGGGAAACCGGACCTGAGAGCACGTCACCTGATTGGGCCTGCCAGCCACCTGGAGGGGGATAAAAATGGCAGTGTGCCTGACCTCGGGAAGAAGAGATCACCAGGGATGAGGAAGAAGGGCCCTGAAGAGCTGGTGAGAGCTGACCAGCAGGGGTGAAGCAGTTGCCCCAGAAGAGCCCTGAAGCTGGTGGAGGGTCTGAGCTGCAGGTAGCGGCTCAGCTTGGCAGCAGCGGTGTGTGGAGTGGCATATGCAGCAGATCCCCTGCTGGGACCAAAGCCCCAAGCCACAGGCAGCAGCTCGGGAATCCGACCCCTGGCAGGGAAGCCAGAAGCTCAGCACACAGGCGGCATGCAGTGGGGATCTAAGCTCCGAGCTGCAGGCAGCAGCTTGGGTATCCAACCCCCCAGCAGGGAAGCCAGGAGCTTGGCATGTGGGGCAGCATGTGGGGAATCCCCAGCAGGGATTCTGGCTGCCAGGACCTCAGGCAATGGCACAGGTGCAACCTCCATCTTCTCCTCCACAGCACATGGCCAGCACTGGTGTACAGGCTGATACACAGAAGGCCCTGGGCCTATGCTATATGGCCAGGGCCCCCCCAGTGTCCCTGGGCAGAAGGCAGGGGCTCTCTGGAGTAAGAGAGAGCTGCCCTGAGCAGTGGGTAGCAGTTTGGTCTTGGTCTTGGTCTTTCCTTTCTCCGGCGTGAGGCTGGACAGCTGGTTTGGTATGCAGACAGCGCACAGAAGATCCCAGAGAAACTAGAGCCTGGAGCCACAGGCAGCAACCTAGGCTTTGCTAGCTCAGTGGTAGAGTTCAGGTCTGCCCTGTAGGACAGCCAGTTCAATCCTTGGCCAAGGCAACAGAGAGGTAGGAGGAGGGTTCTTCATCTCTTTTCTCCCACCCCTCCAGGTAATCTGCACCTTATATTTTGTGAAACCCTACACCCTGAGCTTGTTGTTGATTTGCCTGTACTAGGCAAATGTGTACCTTCCCTTTACTGAATCCCCTCTTGTTCTCCTGCACCCATTTCCCCCCCTCCCTGCCACCTGTTTCCTTCCGTATTAAACCCGTATATGGTTAAATTCCAACTGGTCTCAGCTCTACTCTATAGCAGATAGGAAGGGAGTGGGAGCTCCCACAGCGTAATAGCATTCGCTAAATCCCTTCAATTGGAGAGGGGGTACCTTGTCTGAGTACCACCCGGGTTACATTAGTATGAGATTTTGTTATGCTTTATGTATTTTTTGATATATTTCTAATTTTAAAAAATGCATTTGTGTGGACCAAGCACAAGGCAAGCAGAGTGGCAGGGGCAGCAGTGTCCACAAGGCAGGGGAAGGCATGGTATCTTATCTGGCAGGGGAGATACCATGATCTAGCAAGTGGATCACCCTGATATAGAGAAAGGGTGCCTGAGAGTGTCCATAGCCTGGGGCTATTAGACTTGTTTGACCTGAGCAATACAACAATGAAGACAGCAGCTGGTGAATGTACAAAGAGTGCTATGGAGGAAGTGGGGGAAGCTTGGTAAGTTGGTGCCTGAGGCAATAGAGAAAAAGAAGCAGAAGGAATCAGAGAGGACAGAAGGAAATAAAAAGCACGAGAGACACCAGGAGGAGAAAAACCAAAGCTAGAGTGAGTGAGCAGAGGAGGTGGGGAAAGAGCAAGAGTATGAGAAGAAGACATTTAAGTTGTGGGGGGAGGATGATCCCAGGAGAACTGTTAAATTGTATGTGAAAGCAAGATTGATGTGTGAAGGCATTAAGGTGGTGTCTACTATGTCACGGGCAGACTTTATGACCAAGGTGCTGTTTGATGATTTAAAAATAGACCCAAAGGACCTTAGCTGTGTTGTGGCCTTTGATAATTTCAAACACTGGATCGTTACTTTTTGGAAGCATGATGTATACAAGGAGTTTTGGGAACATTATGAGGTGGCAGATAGGGAGGACGTCCACGGGTTAAGGCTTGAAATTGGTCAAAAAGAGCTGGAGAAGGTTTTATTCCTTAAGATGCATGTCGATATGTTGGAAGAGGAGGACGTCACAATGAGGCTGGAGCAGCGAGTGCAGAAGGTGCTGTTCATGGACCATGTCCTGGACTGTTGGAAGATATGGACTGGGGCATGGAGGATGAGAGCTGTATTAAAAGAGGAGCTGGGTAATCTGGGGGGATTATGGTACCTCCCATCACTTGTTAATATTGGACCCAGTAGAGGCTCTGTAACTTATTATGGTCAGCCTATGTGCTGTAGCTGTTGTGGTCAGGAGGGCCACCTGGCCACATTTTGTAGCCTGGCAATTTGTTACAGGTGTGGTGGGGCAGGTCACAGAGCAAATGTAAGCAAGGAGGTCTTGAAGTGCAGTCTTTGCAGTGGCGGGGAGGGCATGTAAGGAGACAATGCTCCAATTCTTATGCAAATTGAGCAAGGGAGCCAAGCCAAAGGCAGCAGGGAAATGAGGAGGAGGATGGAGAGAAAGGTATCAGTGAATCCAAAATGGAGGTATTTACTGCTGAGACACACAGGGCAGAGGAGCAACAAGAGGGTGTAACTGAAGCAGCAAGGCTGCCATCTGAGGTAGAGGAAGAAGAACAAATGGAGGAGGAATTGCTGTGTGTTAAAAGGTTGGAAAAGGTTTTGTAGGGAAACAAGGAATAGCACTACAAGAAGGAGGGGAAAAGTCAAAGAGCGAGACTGGTGGGGAGGGTGGAAGGGACTCAGGGGGAATGCAAATGGAACTGAAATTGAGGCAGGCAGGATGGGGGAGCGCTTTCTGAGCCTGGCAGCAATGAAGTACTCCACAAAGACAACAGGGATGAGAAGGGGTGGGTGGGGAGAAACATCTGAGTTAAGTAGTGGTACAAATGAAATATGAGAGAGACTGATTGTTTATACATTATTATAATGGCCTTGATGCTTGCCTCATTGTATGTGAGGAGTTTGTATAGAAAGCAGAAGTGGGGGAAAAATGAGGGCAACATTATTAGCTGTAGAAGCCCAGGTGGTGACTTGCCCTGGGAACTGAATTTTAAGTACCTGGAGAAGTGATGGGAAGTAGGACCATCTTGGTGGGATGGAACAAACCAGTGGTTTAGCCTGGAGTCCTCTCAGGGCTGGCTCTAGGCCTACTGTGAGAACCAGTAGCCCAGGAAGGCCTAAAGGTCAGGTAGTGTGGCACAGCAGGAGGCCCACAAGCACAGTAAAGGGCTAACATTCAGATCAGTGGGTCCATGAGCTCAGAGAGAGGAGCTGAAAGTAGTGAGGAGCCCGGAAAGGGGCTAAGTAGAAAGAATATCAGGTGATATCATTGAATAATAACATCTGCAAGGCATGGAACACAGTGCAGGGGCAGAACAGAGCTATGCAATAAGCCCTTAAGGCTACAGGTACTCTGCAGAGGCCTGGGCAGGCCAAGAATACCTACTGGGGCTGAGCTGAAACAAGTCGGGGTCCAAGAGGGACTCAGTGGCGATTTGTACTGATCCTGGCTTACTCTAAGGCCTGTAGGCATCCTCCTTTATTTAATCTTCTGGCCTGGGTCAGTGCAGGCTTCCCCCTGCCTTACCGAATTGAAAACTGAAAGTGAGTTGAGTTCCTTATCGGTTCAATCTACACAGCTGAGAGAAACCTGTGAAGACTGAATCAGTTCTACCTCTGACTTTTTGACCATCTGTATTTAATCTAGGAGCGTGGCTATTTTTTCTTTCTCTATGAGAAATCTTCGGTATTTTTATCCTAAGTGGAACCCTAAGTCTAATTTTAGAGACATATCCTGTTAGCTATAAACTGTTTCTGAGGTTTAGAGAATTTCTCCAGAAGCAGTCCAGTAAATCTGGGGGTGATCCCACCCCACATTAATAAAACAGCCTCTTTCACCTAAAGGTTTGGAAGTGCTCACAAAATGGACAGCTGAAGAAACAACTTCCTTTCTTGGGTTGTGTATCTCTAATTCATTCCATTACTGTAGAACTTTGTAATCTGACAAGAGTAAGAGCCATGGATGCCCTTCTGGAGTTGTGCTAAGACTTTCATTGCCAGACTTTCCACTTGATAGTTGTATGCATGAATTTATTTTTATTAAAGGATAATAAAAACTATAACAAATTAAACTTAAAATATTTCTATTGCATTGCCTGAAGTTTTTAACCATGGTAAAGTCTGCATCTGAAAAGAAGGAAAACAGGAAAACAATTAGTATATTGAAGTATGATACAATGACCATTGTGTCTTCTTTCTTAATCATTTTAATATTATTCCAACTGGAAAAGTCATAAAGAAGAGGAAGGAAGGAAAGAAAAAACATTTTCTGAAAAACTAAAAAGTTAACAAAAAAAAAAAATCAAACCAGACAGAATATTTTCTTTACCTCCAAGTGTGATTTGACTCTAAAAAGCAAGTGTAAAAAAGACTGCAGTGGAAGTGTATCTCAGTTCTCTCTTGGTGACTCCAAGTCAAATGGGCTCAATAAGCCCTGGCCTTTTTAACAGGTAAGCCTCCAAACTCAACCTAGACTCAGACTGCTTTCTTTCTCACACGTCATCATCACCAGTAAAAGCACCGACAGGCCAGATCACCTTCAGAAGAAATATTGCAAAATGAGAAAACTGTACATATGGTAATCGTCCTGCAACTTCAAGAGGTCACTTTCTCCCATTCCCATAATTTGTTTCCTACACATTATAAATGCAACTTATTTTTGACTGTTTGTTTACATTAAAATGTTATTGAGCTAAAAACCTTAGAAGTTGATTTTGTTTCTTAATTTAGACAGAACAAAAAAATACTTTACCTTCGTCTTCATCTTCACTCTTTATACTCCAGACTGGTTTCAGCTTGCCAGAATGAAACTTGGCTTCACTTTCCCAGAGATGACCTAACATTAAAAATGTTCTAGTCTCATTGGGCACATCTACACAAGATGTTTTACTGCACAGTAAAGCATCACTGTGTAACTGTGCATAGCAGCTACTGTGCAGTAGGTTAGTCTACTGCACAGTTTCTACTACCTGTAAATACAGGTAGTAGATTTACCGCACAGTACTGCATAGGTAGACAGCTGACTAGGAGCAAATTACTCACAGTCAGCTCAGGCATCAGAGGCTGGAGAACAGTCCCCTCCCCCAAGCAGCTGCCTGCTTCCCAGCCCCCACTCCAACCAGCAGATGAGAGCTGGAGCTGAGACATCATCCCCTGTCCTGGCAGCGGGCAGCTGCAGCTGGGAAAATGTCCCAGTGTCATTTCTGAGATCAGAGCTGGGGCCCAGCATCTGACTGACAATGTCCCAGCCTCCACTCCAATCTCAGAGTGGGGCTTGAGCGGCAGGCAGCTGCCTGGTGCAGGGTGGGAGGCAGCTGCTTTGGAGGTAGGACAGTTCCCCCTACCCCCTAGAATCCAGGCCTGACTCTAGTACCCACTGCCAGCCGGGGGCAGGCACCCAGGGGAGTCTAGATGGGAGCACAGCAGAGCAGGAGTAGCCCTGCACTGAGCTGCTCATGTAAGGAGCAAATTTGATCCTCTTGGGCACGTGTGTAGACGTGCTCCAAGGGAAATCTTAGTGCGCAATATTTTACTGAACAGTAAGCTTTAGCACATTAATAATACATGCAGACATGCCTATTCAGCAGCACACAATTTGCGTGTCTACACATGCCAATTTAATGAAAAGCAAAAAGCTCTGGAGTGTATCAATTTGGAGCATGTTGCTGCTGCATGTACACCTGGGATCGCAGCATGTTGAGCAGAGGCAAAGCAACCCTGGCTGGCAGGCAGCCCTGGGGGTCAGCCTACCAGCCCAGGGCTCCTCCCCTGGCTCAACATGCTGTGAAGGGGCTGCCTGAGGCATGAGAGTGCTTCAGTATGGGGTTAGCCAGCAGGCACTGAATCACCCTCAGGCCCCAGCCAAACCCTCCAGCATCTACACAAGCATTGCTGCAGGGTTTTTTTTTTATTCTGCAGCAGGATAGTACTTGTATTTAGAAGTACTGTCCTGCTACAAAGTAGTTTAATTTACTCCAGCCTATAGGGATGCACATGTAGACACCAAGATGTTTACTGCACAGGCTACTTAGTCTATTGTGTAGTAAACCCAATGGCACCCTTGCCTGATCCACCTTCACCCCAATAGGAGCAGTACTAGATTCTATATACCACCTACCAGTCTCAGCCTTCATATGAACACACTGCCTCTATCATGAAAGAGTAGATTTATCTGGACCCCTTCAATCTCTAGCTTCTCCATTGAGTCAAGTAGTCAGGTTATTTATCTGGAGAAGTGTCCATAACGTGAACCTTCAGCACATACTGGCAAGGAATGGGAGAGGACTGGAAAAAGCAGCTGACACTGAGAGTGAACTTTCACCCCTACTGATGAAGAGTAAAATACCAATCTCCATGATGTGACCTAGAGGGATCAGCCCCTGCTGGAGCATCCCTGACTAAAGCATCTCAGCCAAGCATCTATCTAACCTGCTCTTGAAAATTTCCAGGGATGGATATTTCAGAGTTTCTCTAGGTAACCTGTTTCAATATTTGGCCACCAGGGTGGATTGATTTAAGTCAAATTGATTTCAATCACTGATTTAAAGCAGCAAGCCTAAAGCCTAATTTAAACTTGGTTTTTATCAACTTTCCCATTGTATTTTTTGTTGCAGTTGTTTTTTAAAGAAAGGTACCTTTTGATTAGTTGATATAACAATTAAAACTTGTTGACTTACAACTAAATGCAGCCTTTACAGTGTATTTGGAACATGTTTCCTAGATACACAACCAGTGTGTGTATGTGTGTAACTGTGTGCAGCAGCAACTGCGCAGTAGATTAGTATGCTGCATGATTTTCTACTACCTGTAAATATAGGTAATAGATTTACCATGCAGTAGTTTACCACATTTGGATTGTTAGAAATCCTACATTTTAGTATGATATAAAATAGTGAAATACATATTTCTTATTCACTAGATGATTAAATTTTGCTCAAGTTTGTATCAAGCTGCATTAAGATGACAACTTGAATTTAATTAAACACACAAAATCAGCACTTCAGATTTATTAAACAAGACTTTAAACTTTTGGATATAGAAATGTTTTTTTAAGTAAAACATGGTGCACATTTAAAGCTAATTAATTCATTAAACACTAGTATTAACTGTTACAATATTAGAACCTATGTTTAGTGGATTAAACCAATTATTTCAGGGGGAATATTATTATTGGGGAATCATCATCATCATTATCATCATAATTGAGGAAAACAATTATTTACCCTGGGAAAACTTTTCTAACGTGCCTAGTTGAAAATCATTTGAGCCTAAGTTCCTACTAGCCTAATTTATTTTTAAAATAAGACAGTCATTTTGTACCTAAGCTGTTTTAAGAATGTTGACCCCTGCCAAGATTTTAGAACTCATAAATCTCATCCTTCTCCCACTTTTTATTTATAGACTGGAAGAGAAAAACAAACTTTCTTGATTTTTTTTCAACTTCCAATTGATTTCTCAGCTTTGAATGAACCAGTCAAATGAAGAAAGTATTTCTGTGAACCTGCAGAAGAGGCTACTAATGGTAAAAGTTGGTTTAGCACTCCAACAAGCTTGAGTTCTGGTGATTTACTAGTCCTTTCCTCTCTCATGTCCTTGTGACAAGCTAGTTAGCCAAATTCACAGTTTTATTGAAATTTTAACAGACTATACCATGAGCACTTCTACTATGGCCTCAAACTTGTGATCTCTAAGTTGTCAGCCATACAACTTAACATCCATGCTACCCCAGCACCCACTTATAGCACCTCAATGGTGTGACTAATTCTTCAAAACATCCACAGCAAACACGTACTGCTTTAATGGTTCATCTCTGAAATTTATTATAGTTGGCATGATTGATGGGCAATTAGTAGGTGCCCATGTCATGAACGATGCATGCCCCTGGAGGCTGGAGGGGTATAGCAGTGCTGGCGGTGGTGGGAATGTGTTGGCAGCAGCTGGAGTGTGGTGGCAGTAAGCGGGGAGCTCCTGCAGACACTGCCAGTGCTGTTGGTGGGGGTGGGGGTGGCAAGCGCTGGCCAGGGGCCAGGGACCACCTGCAGGTGCCACTGGCAGTGGTGGCAGCAGCCAGCAGTGATTGCTGACTGCTTGCGGATGCTGCCAGTGGTGTTGGTGGTAGAAGGTGGGAAGTGGCAACAGCCTTTTTGTAGGGGGTGCACCGCCACGCTCAGGGGGTGCACATGCACCCGTGTGCACCCCATGTGCCTCGCCAGCGGCCCACATCATAACAGCATTTTCCTCTTTGGCAGTGAGGCATCTATCTTGGTACTTTGTATTAAGAATATTGGCAATAAAATGAAGTGGAATAAGTGCTTGATCCATCTCCTTTTTTACTGCCTGCAATTTAACTTTGCTGTTGCGTATTTCTTGCTTTAATATTTCTTGAAGTTTTTTCCAAATGTCAACAGCATCTGCAATAGAGAAACAGTCTTTCTGTACAATAGCTTGTCCAAGACTTTGGAAATAGCCTTTAAGGTATGCAACATGTCTTCTACATTTCTCTTCAGTCCAGTGTTGACTTCTATTGTTGCAATACTTCCATCAGTTTTGTCACAGTTGTCTTCACAGCTGGCCATCAGAACAGGTCAGTTAATGAATAGCCGAAAGCAATCAACCACTGAATTCCATTGTACATCATGGGGGAGAATTAGCTGGAATCCCCCTGCTCTCTTTGGTGAAGTTGAAGCAAGCTGATTATTATGGAAATACTTTGCAATTTCAGCAACATTTTCCTTTATTCCTGGAGTACTTAAATCTTTGGGTAAAAGATGCATCAAATATGCACTGCACCCATATGTTATAAGTTTCAGTTTTGCTTTATTATTTTTGTTTAAGTTTCTTCTCATCTTTGCTACATTTGCAGCATTATCTGTGATAAGGCTGTGTACATGACACGTGAATTTTTGCTCACAGTAGTTTGTTGTAGCTTCTACTGCTACTTCTCTGGTTAAGCCTAATGAAGGAGAACTCACAAAGGTATTTGCTGGAGTCAGAGGCCATCATCTGTGATAACTTTGCTGATCCTTTGCACTCAGCAGTATAGACTCTGAATCCCTTGCAAATTCAACCCCCTAATACATTAAATATTATGTCATGTTTTTAAAGTGTTACCTCAAAAATTAAATGTCTTCCTTCTCATTCTTATCCAGAAGGAAATCAGCCTTTAACTCTAGAGTTTTTCGTAGAAGCTCACTGACTTGACATATTTATTTAAATTATTTTAATAGATTATATTAAATGTACACCTTCGTCTATGCTTTTTTAAGTCCAAGTTTTATTGTACACTAGTTTATTTTTAAAAAGGAAAACTTAATTATAATTTAAATAAAGAACAAAAATCTTATTTAGATTTTAAAAGCCCAGCTTTTTTTTAAAATAATTGCTTTTTACTCACCTTGCTTGCCACCCTCATAGACAGAAAGTTCCTCCTAATCTCCAACTTCAATTTCCCTTGCTGAAGCTTCAGGGCCTTGCTCTTAGTCCTGTTTGCTACAGTCATAGAGAAAAGCTCATCTCCGTCCTCTTTATAAATCACCCTTCATGTATCTGAAGATTGTTGTCAAATCCCCCCTCATTCTTCTCTTTTTCCAAACTAAACAATCCAAGTTCCTTCAGTCTTTCCTCCTACATCTTGCCTCAAGTCTTGCGTCTGCCCAGAGCTGTCTGCTCTCCCATAGCTCTATATACTTGATTAAGTGTTTATATATAAATATTACTTCGCTTTCTCCTATTAAAACGTTACTCACAAGAGTAAAGCTTTTTGTGTATATTTAAAAAAATAATTAGAAGCCATAAGATATTTGTCAGGAAAAAAACCACACTCATTATAAAGCAGATTAATGATGAAATATTTCACCTCTGTTGACAAGAGATAACACATAAAAAACTAGGGCTGAGTATTCTGCCTTCCCTCACTGCAAACACAGTAGAATAGGATGAGTCACTCACAGATAGTCTTGAAGAAGGTGAATATTATCTGGGAGCAATACTGACCTGTTCTCTTCTGCCTGTTGCTATTTTGGAACTAGTAGACGTGTAATTATCTTCTGGTTTCTCTGCCACAAGATTAAAAAGCTCACAAACATTGTGCATATCAGTCGACTATATTCTGTTTGAAATACAGGCAGGCTGGAGGTGGTATGTGAGCCCGAGAAGTTGGTATAAGCAGACTAGGACAGCAGTTCTCAACCTTTTGCACCTTATGTCCCACCTACGTAAGGTCAAAAAATTCTGGTCCTACCCACTGAGGAGCAGGAGCGGGGGAATCTCCTAAAGGTCAGTCAAAAAGTGGAGGGAGAGGACACAGGTTCCCCAAGCAACTGACTGAAGAAGTCCTGCCAAGGCACTTCCAGTTTTGCTGCCATGACCCACGAGTCCCACCTAGAGGACCATTGTGCCCCACCAGTGGGACACATCCCACCAGTTGAAAAACCCTGGACTAGGAAGCAACAGAGCTACTTAGGAAACATGTTCACCTGAAGCACAAAATGGAGAACGACTGCAAATCCCTCGATTTCACAGTAAACAGCCATGAATCTACTCAGGGTTTAGGATCACATTAACTGGCCTTGCCACTCCTCTGTCCAGTGCTACCTCCTGTTCTCTGAACCTCTCTCTCTTACAGCTGGAGCTATGAGATAATCCAGACTTTCTGTACAGACTCAGCAGAAGGAGAGGGATGGCACTGGGGCTTTATCATAAAATAAAGTCCACTGATGATGAAGACTGCCTTTCCACTACAGTTGAAGTTTTTCTTCCTGGTACCAAATCTAGCTAGTAATGCTACATGCACTCCAGTTCCTGATATCACAATGTGCTGTTTGAGGATGCAATCGCACAGCTGTCGATAGAAAATGCAGAAATGGTACAGGGTGTTCTACTCATGTCTCCCTCGAATCAGTGTCTATTGTTCTATCAACATATACGTGAAATTCATTGCCATGTTTTGGAGGGAAAAGAAAGGAAACACAGTCTAATACAGCCCCCTGACTTTGTGATGGTTGGCTCCCACTCCATAAGCTGACAGCATAGACATTGTGCATTATGTTTTTAACAAGCTCCTAAAGAGGACACTCCCCTGAGTGACTGCCAGCAAGACACCTGCTAGAGGTAGCAGAGGCAGTAAAAATGCCCACTAACTCCTCTGATCTGATGCTACTATTGCTATATATGGTAGTTACATTAACCTGCTTTTGCTGGCCCAGACCTGGGTAGGGTAATGGCTCAGAGCACTGCACAAAGCTCACTGCAGTTGTGTCTGAAGGGGAAGTTGTCTCCTATTATAATGGACGACACTGAGATGGCAAAGCCCAAAGGAGACACTTCCGCTGAAATAAAGCTTTACTCACAAGAGTTGTAGTGGGAATCTTCCTTAGCAATTTTTGGTAACCAGCTCATAGCCCTTGTATGTTGAATTTCTGCTGCGTGTTAAACATATATTTAACAAGAAAGTCTATGTGGGCTCAGTATGCACCTCTGAAAGAGCAAGGAGGTAATATTTTAGGCAAGCAATAATATACAAGTTCACTTTCCTTGAACTGAATGCGGATACTTTGCTGAGTTGATATTATAAATAAAAACATTTAAGAAAGGTTTCACTTGAGAATATTGCTCCAGGATCTAAAAAGCATCCCTCAGCTCTTCCCAGGGCAAAATTTAGATGCTTTACAGCAGTGGTTCTCAATCCTTTTGCATGGGTGACCTCATTCCTGGGGCAAGCCTGATGACTACAAATGCATATGGAACTCCTAACACCATTCAAGTGTTGCAACCTCACTGGGACTCATGCCCCTAGTTTGAGAATCAGTGTTGTACAGCAAGAGACAGCCAGTGATATCTCTTGGAAAAATGGACAGTTGGAAATATTGTGTCACTCCTATTTTAGTTGTCAGCATGTAAAATTAAAAATTATTATTAAACAAGTTTCCTATATAGTTAGTGTTCTGCATTCTCAGTTTTTATTAAACAAAAAAAAATCCAGGAATTTTTCAGGGTTTATCTTCAAAGCATAAAAACTGGGATGAAATCAGCATAAAAGGAAGAAAAAGAAAAAAATCAGTTTAAATAAGGGCAAAATTGGCCGTGAGAGAGGGAGGAAGTAAGGCTGGGACTAGGGAAGGGGTGGGTGGAGGTCTGTGGTGCAGCCCGTTGGCCACTCCTAGAGCTGCAGCAGGGAGCTGCAGCGGGGGGAAGTTGTCAGTGAGTGGGACAGCTGTAGGCTGAGGGGGTGGGGGAGGCTGTGCTGGGCTGTTCCCGAGGGGCACATGCTCCTGGATCAATGGCAGGAAGCACAAGGCGCCATGCCCTGTCTTTCTTCCCTGGCTGCATTTGTGCCCCTCCCCCCT
Organism: Crocodylus porosus; assembly: GCF_001723895.1. Classification (NCBI taxonomy): domain Eukaryota; kingdom Metazoa; phylum Chordata; order Crocodylia; family Crocodylidae; genus Crocodylus; species Crocodylus porosus. The sequence continues at coordinate 112,027,552 of NW_017728943.1, forward strand.
GCTGCAGCAGCCTGCTGCTGGGCTGCCCTGGCATTTCGGGGTAGAGAGAATGGTACACGGCCAGATGTGGAGGTGGGGGGCATCAGTACCAGCACCTCCCACCCCACCCCACCCTGGGTCAGAGCCAGGAGCCCTGCACCTCCAGGCAGCAGCTCCAGCCCTTTGGGCCTGTATGGAGTGGCTAGGTGCAGCACCTGCTGAAGGGAGTGGGGCCGGGCTCTCCCACCTGCCCTCCCCCCCCCGTAGGGCTTGCAGCTCCCAGCGCCTGGGGCAGGACCGAAGCTGGAGCTGGAGCTGGAGCTGCCAGGTTGCAACTTGGACCAGCCTGCCCAGGGAGCAATTCCTACGGTCCATCCCAACCCCCACAGGGTCAGAGCCGGAAGCCCCACACCCCCAAGCAGCCACTGTCCCCTGGCCCCTCCACAGCCACTGCCACCCTACCGCCCCCCGCTCTGCATGCGGCCACCATCCCCCCCATGTCCAGCTGGAAACCTGTGCCTCAGGTAACTGGCACAGCAGCACTTTTAGCTTACCAGCACCACCTGTTTTTCTGTTTAAATCAGGGGTTTGAACTGAAAAACAGGTGTAAATCAGTAAAAACTGAATGACTTACAGAATCAAGGAATTTATCAGTGAAAATCAGTAAAAACCAAGAATGTGGAACACTATATATAGTCTAGATTTTAGCATTGCCTCCACGTATTATTTGCCCAGTATTTACTTAGATAAATAAAATGAAATTTCCCTGTTGAAAATCAAGAGAAAACTTCATCTGCTTGTCTCTATCCGAGAGAACTCAGAAACTGAATACAGATGCAGTGACCCAAAACAAAGAAGATGAGTTTCCTCTCTTCTGCAAAAAAGTATTTTAATTGTAACCAACCCAAGCCTCAAGAAACATAGCTCCCCACCTTCACCTGCCTCATTTCAGCTGACAACAGTCAATGCACCAGGCAATGTCACCACATGATACAGATGACATTTTCAAGAGTGGTGGAAAAATGGGCGAGCATGCAGGAGGCTCATGGACCTGGCTGCCTCATTAAAGGAGGGAACCACAACAGCACTATGAGATACAGTATCATGATGGTATAAGGAAAAGATAAGAGACTATTGGAATTCCACACCCACATGGAGTTGAAGCATGCTATGAGTATGAAAAAGAGAAAGAGACTTTTCTGAATGGAGTGAGTTTCCATGAGACTCAGTTATTTTTTAAAGTAACTCAAAATATTTTCAAGAGCTCAAATCATGGTCTTCTCCTGTGAATTTATCTCCACCGTAAGAAAATACTAAGATTTCAGTTAGGTATGTAACCCTGCTTACTTTATGCATTCTCTGTTATGGTCACTGGCTGTGTCTACACAAGATGCTGACTGTGCAGTCATTACTGCACAGTCATTCAGTGGTTGTATAAACAAGTACTAAATAACTGTAGTAACTGAAGTTACTGCACAGTAGCATCGCCAAACGGCTTTTAGGTGACTGTGCAGTAGCTTGTTACTACTGCACAGTAGCATTGCATAATGCTTTCTGGATGTCATGCTACTGCATCACAGCATCTCATGTACACACAGCCACTGTGTATTTTTTTAGTATCTATAATTGCAGCCTGCTCACACCCAGGTTTACTGTTTGTAGGGCTGCTTTTACTGCTTGATGGCAAAATGTGCAAATGTAAAGGCAGGTGGGTCAGATATTTGTGTCCACGGGCCCTCCTTTCCAAAACAATGACGTGTGTAGGCACACAAAAGTTACAAATGGAAAGTTAGAGAAGGCTCTGAGAGGTCAGCACTCACTTTGAGCTGGAAGAGATGTGCAGTGGGTGACCTTCTTTTCCAACACAGAAATAGTGTATGTGTGAGGAGCAGAAGAGACTGTAGGCAGGAATATAGCAGGGCAGTCTGGCCTTTTAAGTGGGACAGGCAGCGCTGAAGAAGGAGCCCAGCTGTGGGTGATTACCTGCTAGTTCAAAGCTCAGGAGAAGAGAGAGCAAGCAGCCTGAGCTAGGGAAGAAGTAGTTTGTGGTCAGGAGGCAGACTGGAAGCCAAAGGAGCTTGCTTCTAGGAAGAGCTGGAGCTAAAAGGGTCCTCTCCTGCTGCCTGGAGAAAGGCTGAAAACTTTGCTCCATCATTTGCTGCTTGACCACTGAGAATAGACTGAGATGCTCCAAAGGTCACCTTGCTAGCTGATGGTGCCTCAGTTTTACCTGTGTCTTGCCAGCATTTAGCAGAAAGGGTTGTGCCAGTTAGCAGTATCAAAACCTGGTCTGGTCATATGCTGAAGCCTCCTCCCCTCCTTAGATGGGGACTTCCTTTTTGGTCAAAGGCTCTGAAATCGCACTTGTCACTGACAAGTTATGTCATAAGAGATAAGAGAGGATTTATTATAAAAAAAAAAAGCAGTCAATAAGAAATCAATAACCATTTGTTGAGATACAGACAAATGGAAATATCAGAACAATGATTGTATCTTATCCTAAGTGTGTTAGCCCTAAACTCTAAGAATATAACTTCCACTTATTACCTCAACAGATTAGAAAGCAGCCATTGCCTCTGACCTTCTTGTCAGGTTTTTCTGCAAATTCTCTTGCCAGCCTATCATGCTCACCCTGCTAGCTGAAGGACCAAAGTACCTTATGCCTGGAAAATTTTAGACAAAACCCTTACTCCTGTGGCAAGGTTTAAGTATAATTTCTTATCTGGCCATTTATGTATTATCCATTGGATTCTTGGAGCTCATACTATGCATATGAATTCCTGCTCCACAAGGGTATATCTGTTTACCAGATCCAGAGATGGCTTTCAGACATAAAGACTGAGAATCTAATATCCTAAGAATCCTGACTCTCACTTAATTTTCCAACTTAATGTCCTTCCCTGAATAGCCAAGTGTTATTTGCCATCGTCCTCTCCTTTTAGAATGCAAATTTGTCTAGAAGGGCCTATTCATGTGTCTCAGACCACTTTGAATGGCCATTAAACATAACCATGTTGGATACTAATTCTCAGTAATTACTTCTCTCAGTTATTTAGGCTTTGGCCCTCTCCCAGATGCAAAACCCACTGTTTAAGGAGTAACATCTAAAAATCATTATCATGTTATGCAATCCTGGCCCTACTATATGTGCCATGGCACAAAGTGGTGCCTGCCACTTTAAGAGGAGCTGGCAGGCTGCAGAGCAGCTGGCAGGTGGGCTCAGGATGAATTAGGTGGTCACCTGACATCTAGGAGGCTGCCTGGTTGGATGAGGGCTGGGCAGCCAGAGTATAAGTCCAGAACCAGGGAGTAGGCTGCCAGTTGCAACTGGGGAACCAAAGGATTAACATCACCTGGCCTGAGGACTGCCACTCCAGTAATGCCTAGCAGTTAGAGTAGGAACTATAGGGAAGGAGGAGACTCTTCCTGGTCCTGGGTAAGACCTGAAACTGTGCCCTGCTGGGGTTGCATGGTGTGGTGGAGCTGCCTGTGGTGGGCAACCCTCAGGAAATGCCACACCTGAGCCTCCTCAGTGAAAGATGAGGATGGGGCACTGGAAAGCCTCAGCCCCCACTGCCTTGTGGGTCACTCTGTAAAGGGGAAAGGCGTGGGGGGGCACAACCCAACAGAAAAGCACAGAGCCCAGGTCCACTGAGGGGGGGCCTGAGGCAGGGTCCAGGCCCAAGGGGCGTGAGGCCCAGGAGCCGGTTGAGGGTCAGTGAGTGAGCCAAGTGAGGGGCAGAGAATGGCTCATGAGGGGCAGAATAGTGGCCTAGAGAAGGAGCCAGGAGGCCAACCCCCACAGAATGGGACCTGAGGTCAAGTCTGGGCAATAGGCCAAGTGTGGCCCAGCAAAGAGGCTGGGGGAGCAATAAGGCAAATTGGATGCCATCTGAGAGGCACAAGACACAGTATTAGGGGAGGTTGAAAGCCATGTGTTTAGTAGGACTGTGAGACACTTCAGTCACTGATTTGATTTGGTGGAGATATGGCCTGATTTGGTGGCCGAATCTCCAAATGCGAATCAAATCAGGGGACCCTTTAATCTCTCTGAATCGAATTGGAACTCTCTGAATTGTTTCAGAGACAGTCGGAAAGATTCAGCGATTCGGACACAGATACAGCTTTAAATATTTTTTCTACATACTACTACGTAGCAGGCAATTCATGAATGCCGCGATGCTGGAGCACATGGAGTGTCCCACAGAAGCACGGGGGGCTCCCTAGCATACTGGGCAGCAGACCCAGAAGTGGACCAGAAGCACTTCTGGTCAGGGAGCACACAGGGAGGCCCCTCCATACTCCCCAGCTCAGCAACTGATGCCTTCTGGTTCTAGGAGATGGAGCCAGGGTCCCTCTGCAGGTGATCACTGAGCCAGGGTGGGACAAGAGGGGCTCCCCTGCATGTTCCCCAGTGGACCCAGAAGTGGACCAGAAGTACTTCCACTCCACTTCCAGGTTCACCACCAAGCATGTGGAGGCCCCTCCCTGCCCTGCAGTCCTGTGGGATGCTCCATCTGCCCCAGCATCACAGCATTCACAAGCCGTGCTAATACCTTGAGGTATGTAGAAAAAACATTTAAAGCTGTGTCTTTGTCCGAACCACTGAGTCTCCAAATCAGCACTGAATCTTCAGATTCAGATTTGGCCAAATTGAATCGGGGACAGTGATCTGAATCAACGAATCAAATCACTGTCCCTGATTCAGGCCGAATCCAAATCCAAATCAAATAGGGTCCACTTTGCACACCCCTAATGTTTAGGTCCTTGGCATCAGGGCCACAAAATGGGCAGCCTCCCACATGTAAATATCAACGTTTGGTGACAATGAAGACATGGCAGACTACTGTGGGAAAGCTGCCAACTTGTGGAGCCCCAGAAGTGCCCCTCATCACACTATAACTTGTAAGAAATACATTTATATCAAATACCACAATGCATATAAACATAAGGCAAGAGGCTAGGATTTCCTAGGGTGATAAATTTTATTGGACCATGTGGAGGAGACTTACCTGAAGCCGGAGAGAGGTGGCAAGACATGGCACCGGCAGCTGCTGGCGTTGAAAATGAAACCATGGCGGCTCCTGCCACCGCAGTTCAAGATCAAAAGGAAAACCTGTGGTGCAGCCAGGAGGGGCCAGGAATGGCTCCCACGTTTGTGTGGGCGTGCTTTATAAAAGCACGCTGGGGCAATTGACCAAGCGGCCAGCCCGTGCTGGGATAAAAAACCTGGCAGGAACGAAGCCAAGGGAACCGGAAGAGGTATTCCCACCTGGCTCAGAGAGGTCAAAGAGAACCGAGGGGCCAGCGGCAGTGGAGATGTGGTGGCGCCCCAGAGGGGGAACCACAGGAGGCAAAGTGGGCCAACTAGGGCCCAGCAAGTCATTTATGAGGCTGGTGTGGGCAGAGGCGACCAGCAGCGGTGATTGGGACACTGGCAAGGACAACAGAGCTAGAACCCAGATGCAGATGAGGGGCAAGAGGTACCAAACCTGGGGAGGGGGTAACCCATCAAGGGGATCCAAAGCCTGGGTGGAGGCCGACATTCCATGAATCAGGGAACACCAAAGAGTGACGGTGGAAGCTCAGTGCCCGTACCATCGGTAGCTCACAGCCATAGCCCTTAAGAAAATGAACATCAGGAGAGATGCAGCCCCAAGAAACAATAATCATGAGGATGACCGAGGGGGAGTACCAGGGCAGAAGGGATTAAACATCTTCTTCCCACTAAAGAACCAATCATCATCAAAGATGTGGCAGGAGAGACTCCTGGGGAATTGACCCAAGGTTGCTCCCAGTAGCCTGGCCGTGCAACCCAGAAGGCGGCGGCGAGATTTGAGGGAGACCCAGACGTGTGACGCTCAGGGAGAGAGGCACGGAAAGCTACAGACCAACTAAATGTGTCATCGCCAAGTATTTTTGGTAGTACTTTTGGATCTGCTGCATAGTAGGGCTATGCAAAATAGCACCCTTCTGTTTCACCTTGAGTTTCAAGGTTTCAGCCGAACAGCATTCCATTTTGAATTTCATTTCGATTTGAAACAGCTGTTCCATTTTGCTTTGTCAAAACAGTGAGGCTGTTTTGATGCTGTTTCAATGTTTTGCTAGATTTGGCTGGGGAAAGGAAGTCAGTCCAGCTGGGGTGACTTCCCATTCCCAGCACTAGATTGGCCTGGGGGCGGGGAGTCAGCCCAGCTAGCACTGGGGGTGGGAAGTCAGCTCAGCTGAGCAATCAGGCTCAGTTCTTTTCCTCAGTCCAGTCGCAGCACTGGGGAGGGGAACTGAGCCCGGGCTCAGTTCCCTTCCCCTGCGGTATTATCAGCTTTCTGGAGATGGGGAAAGCCAGGGCTGTGCTCCCGGCTGCTGCTGGGAATGCAGCCCTGGTTCTCCCCTGTCTCTTACCACCTTGCTGCTGGCTGCTTCAAAACTCAAAATATTTCAAAACTTTCAAAATGTTTCGACTAGCCTTGTTTTGTTTCTAGGCTGTTTTGAAGCCCTTCGTTTTGATTTGATTTCACTGTTTCGAACTCAAAACAAGTCAAAACAGTGTCAAATTGAAACAGCCAGTGAAATTTTGAACAGCCGTACTGCATAGTAGTCAGGTATGTCACAAGGGGTAAAAATAAGATTTAAGATATCTTTTATTGGACCAACTGTCACCCTAAGAAATCCTTGCGTTTTGTATAATTTCTGGACCATCCTTGTTACAAAATCACCATTATAGTACTATAAACATAAGGATGGAAAGGTTAAATACAGCTTGACAGTACTTATATACAGAGGCCTTACATGCCAATCAGTAAAGTGGATTCAAGAAAACATGTATGACATTCCACAAAGACCTCAACATATTATGAATTCATGAGAGATGACATGATCGTATTTTTATCTTAAATCTTATTTTTACTCCCCTCATGTTCCTTTCCATTCATCAGAATCTAAAGGCAACTAGAGGTGTAACTGAGCGCAGAGGGGAAGTGAGGGCGTGCCAATTGGAGAGATTCTTACATGCTTCAGGGATTTAAAAAAGTCCCTGTCTGCTGCTCCTATAGCATGGGTCTGAAAGGGGGTGCAACAGTTTCACCACACCCCCTGGATCTTCTTCTGAGAACAGCCACTCTATTTCCTGTGCTAGTGCCATCACTGGAGTGCTGGGGGTTGCTACAGAGACCAAAGGGTCATTGCCCAGCTTGGAACATGGGACTCTTGACACCAGGCAAATGCTGTCTAAGCTCAACCCAGACTCTGAGTGCTGCTGTATTGGTGTAATGCTTAAATACAATGATTTGATTGTAAAATAAAATCTGTCTCAGTAAGAAGAAAAACTCACTTGCTTAAAGAATCAGAGGGAAATATAAGTCTCTTTGGACTGAGAGCCAGCAGTTCAACTACCTAACCCATTTATCACAGAGTGACTGTTAATTGCCCTATCAAGGTACATAAAACCACAAAACAGAGGAAGTTGCTGTAAATCCATCTCATCTAATGAAATAAAAGTTTATCTTTCTAGTCACAGCATGCTTATGACCATACCTGGGTCCTGAACTCATGATCCAACATCCTGTTGGAGCTGAACAACTTATTGTCTGACTGAAGTCAATTAGAGCTTATTTCAAATTCTCCAACACTTAGGCCACTTACTGAGACATCTAAATATGGCTGTGCATCTCTAGGCACCCAGGACTGACAAGGGATACTAAAGCAGAATCAGTTGAAGAGCTAAATAGTATCTGAAAACTTTTTATAGTTTCACACATCAGTTAATTTCTGTTTTATTGGCACAGGAGTGAATATTTTCCAATTCATTATTCTTTGTGCTCTAAGGATTAAGGAAGTGCAAGCCAAGTGAGATTTAAAAAATGGCCTGAGGCTGCTGGAAGGTGTTAAGGCAATTGTGTCATGGGGTTTGAAGAACTTTATGCCTTAGACCCAAAGTTGCACAAGCTGCCATGCCAGACATCCATGGCAAGTTATGCTTGCTTGGGGATGGGGCATAAAATTCCTCAAATCCCAGCTGAGGAATTGCCAACTGCCAGTGCCCAGGCAGCCCCACACTGGGAGCCCACAGTGCTCCCCCAGCATAAGCAGGATTCCTGCTTTGCCCTGCAGCCCATACATGAGCTGCAGAACAAAGTAGTTGGAAGCTACATGTGTAGCTGGAGAGTGGGGAGCTAGCCGCTTCCCATCTGTGGCTTCCCTGGGCACTTCCACAGGCACCCAGGCATGAAGTTGGGGATCCCAGCTTCACACTCACTTTTTAAAGGCACAAGGTGCCATGAGCCTAACATCAGCCCCAGTGTCAAGTTCCCAGCACCCTGACCCTTTAAAATGTGGGCATGCACCTGGCAGCTGGGGAGCAGGGAGTTCTTTACTCCTTTGCTGTTGCTTCTACATGCAGGGGAGGAGGAGAAAGACCCCTTCAGCCTCTGAGTCTCAGCACCTGGGGAGCTTTAAAGAGCATGTCTGCCTCATGGTGCCCTTTCAAGCCCTCCTGGGTTGTGGCTACCACTCCCCTGAAACCAGTCCTGAGGTGGCGGCCTTACTTCATCTGTATTGGATTTAGAGGTCTCCTCACCAGACATAGGTTGCTCGGCATTATTAGGTCCTGGCTGGTCAGCATAGCTACTTTCTGGTGTAGCATTACTGGTTGTCAATGTAGGTTGCAAAGCCGGTGGCTCGACAACAGGTAAGGCTCTAACTGTTGTCTCTATGCTTTGTTCAGCAGTCACTCATGCATCTTGTAATGGTGCAACGTGGCAGCACCAAACAATGTTAGGCATCACTTTCACTGCACAGGATAAAGGAACCACTTTTGCACTCACAACTGCAGGCAACCATTTATTAAGCCCTCAGTAATCATGGGCCATTACATTTTGGCCTACATGTGGCTGCCGAGGAGCACCTGTTCCCTTTGTCATGGCCTGACATAGTTGGCAATTTCTAACGTGTTGCTGTAAGTCTGGTTTCAGTAAGTCCAGCCATGACCTCAGATTCTGGGCCATAAACAGCACTGCCAACATCTCATTCATTGCAGCGTGTGCTGTAGTCCAATATGCCAGGAAGAAGCGGGCCTTCTTCTGCTATACTGGCCCCGTCTCTTCTTCCATGGATAGCAAGGCATTTTTGAAAGACTGTTCAAATTGTTCAAACAACCCATTTATGGTGGCGTGTTATGGTGCACAGGTGATATGTCAAATGCCATTTTTCTTCATGAATCCTTGAAACTCATCTCGACTGCACTGGCAGATACAACTTGTTCTGGAAATCCTGCCTTTGAAAACAGACTTTACAATTTTTCTACTGTCTGTGTTGCTGTAATGGGTTTCATATGGAAAACTGGTCATTTGGACTAGGCATCTACAACTACTAGGCATATCATCCCTAAAAATGGTCCTGCAAAATCAATATGGAGCCATTGCCAAGGAATGGACAGTGTAATGGTGCTGGTTTAGCATCTACTATACCTGTTGATACCCCATACATTCCTTAACAAGGTATTCTTTCTGTTGGTCAGTATCTGGCTACCATTCTAAGCTTCTGGTTAATGCCTTCATTTTTACAACTTCTCCATGTCCTACATGTGACTCTTCTAATTGTTTTATGAGCAGTTGGTTAAATATAACAACATGACTCCCCCATGTGACATATTCTGGATGTATAGTAAGTTCATCTTTGTGTGCATAAAAAGGTACTACATTTGGACTGTCCAGCCTTTCAGGGTGGCATCAGGCACCTGTGCCAGTGTTTCTTGATTTCTGACCCAATCATACTGCAGGCCACTGGGGAACACTCCAGCTGAAATAAATTAACATCTTCAGTAGAGTCTGTTTCTACCACAGAAGGCTCTTCCATAGGTAAACAAGAGAGTCCATCAGCATTTCCCTATTCTTTTATATTTAATGTCATAATTTTAACAGAGAATCCACTGTGACAGCTGAAAATTATATCTGTGTGATAACGGTGCTTGCTGAAGGCTTTATGAAGATTAGACCAAGTGTCTTTCTGTCATTTGTTCAGATATTAAGCTATATGTTGTTGCTAAAAGTCTAATTAAAGTCTAAGATGTAGTGAGGCCTTGTATGTAGTATAAGGCCTAGTAAATTTAGCAAAGCCTTATAGAAGTGATGTTAGGCCCTGTGGCATAGTTAAAATTAGCCGTATCAGAAGGCGGCAAGGCTTGTACTGCTATTGATCAGTCTAAGGACAGCTGATGTAAAAAGAATCTGAATGGCTGTAAGTTATCAGCGTAGCTCAGAAGTTATAAATTGGCTGGCACATCTGGAAATCATTTAGAAGGAAGATACAGCTCTGTGAAAGGAAGTACTAATTAGTTGTTGACCTGGATCAGTGGGCCCATGAATCTCGAGGAGCCCAAAGACTGAATACCAGGGTCCTTCCCGGTACTTCTCGGACAGCGCTGATTGGGGACGCCTGACTTCACTGAGTTTTGTGGAAAGAGAAACTTGTCATACATCAGGCATTAGAGGGGACTGCCAATAAGTTGCTGAAGTGAATTATTATTGTCTGTCATTATCTGTCTTAGTATATTACGCGTAGTTGTGTTTTTGTTACGTCAATAAACTTTTCTTACCTTTCTACCCTCAACCATACTCTCAATCCCAAACCCTCCGCAGGTGGCTGGAACAATCCACCACTGCATACATCCCACGCTTGGTCCAGACACTCCTTTCTTAGGATAGAGAATTAAGATTAATGGTTGGTGATCTGAGCCTAATGTAAACATTCTCCCATGTACTTATTAATTTTCTTCACCCCCACACCAGGCTTAAAGCTTCTTTATCTTTGCATAATTCTGTTCTTCTGCTGTAAGTGATCACAATGCAGACTGTATGAGCCGTTGGGTACCATCAGCCACAGTATGTGATATAACAGCCCCAATGTCAGGTAGGATGCATCACATGCTAACTTAATAGGCAACAATGGGTTAAAATGGACAAGTATACTCAGAAGTGACCACACATTTTGCTTCTAGGAAAGCTTTCTGATACCATTTCCTTAAATTTCCCTTTTAAAATGTGAGAAGCAAGGGGGTGTTTTTAATGATATTTTTGACTGGACCAGCTGTAAGTTGGGCAAGATGTTAGAAAACTTTCAAGCACAAAAAGCCCTCCCTAAGTTCTGGGAAAGAAGCAGAGAAAGTATAAACTAAATGTCAAATAAAACAATGACTTTTGTTTAACTCCATTATGTAAATGAAAACAGTCACTCTGAGAAGTAGAAGAGGGCTGTTAAAATGTGGAGTAATGAGAAGCTAACAAAAGTAGCTGCAAAACAAATGAAGGGAGGTAAACAGAAAACCCAATTATGTAAAACGTTGGTGTTCAACCTACAGCCCATAGGTGGCTGGATCTGGCCCACAGCATGGTGGGGATCAGTGGCAAGCGGCTCTTCGCCTGCCACATCCCCTTCCCTGCCCTGTGCTCTGCTGTTGATCTGCTCTGCAGCTGAAGGTAAGCTTTCTTTCTCTCTCCAGCTCCCCACTCCCTCTGACATAGGCAGCCACCTCCATCTCTCCTTCTGCTCTTCCTCTCCCACCCAGAGGGGAGTAGTGGCCATAGTGCAGCCAGGCCAGAAATACCACCTCAACTTAAAATGCTGAACTCCACTGATGTGAAAGAATAAGGCCATTCAAAAGGGAAGAGCATCATTATCACCTGTGGAGCGCACAGAGGTTAGCAGAGAAAGCAGGTACCTTGCCTAGCAATGGCTCCCTTCAATATGCTGCACTCTTCCATGTACACTAGCACCCTAAGAAACCACATAGCCAAGTCCATGCTGTGCGGATGCTGGGATAATAGTGCACAGAGCAGTGCTGCTGCCAGGCTTGGTAAATTTGCAATGTAGATGTGGTCCAGTAGTGGCAGCTCCTTGCATCTTATTCAGTAGCATAAGTAAGCAGAGGTGGGGGCACAAAATTAGCAGCTGCTGCAGCTACTGACTGACATACCAGCACTGCTGGCAGCCCAATAGTTGCCACCGTCCTGTGTACCATCACTGCCCAGGGCACAGAACTGCCCTATTACACTTCTCATTCTGTCCTGCTACTGATCTAGTGAAGAGGTCAGGAGCTATAAGTGGAATAAAGCAAAAGACTTGCAATTCACATTCCCAGCAGGCAACATAGTAATTGATGCAATGCTCAGTAGCAAATGAATCTGAAAACAGACATTTAGGGCCATATATTAAAGATATTTAGCTGCCTGAGGATGCAGATGGATGCCTAGTGGGCTTAGAACAAGACTTCATTCCTATCCTTCCCTAGATTCTTATGGTCTACTAAATTATGGTATTTACAGCTCACTTGTCAGTGTCATAATCCAAGCAGAAAGAAATGTTCAGTCCTACAGGCTCTTTATTCTCTGGGTGATGTGTCTGGTCCATGCAAATGAATAGTTATTGGAGACAATGCATTTTGGTTAGCAGGTCTCAATTAACTCTACTGTGGGTGGTAGTATGCTGCATCTCTACTAGAACATTATGGGGGAGGGGGTTCTCATCCAAGATGTACAGGACAGCATTATGTTATCTGCATGTATGCAGTAGTGGTTTTATCCCTTTGGAAATCTAGCTATTTATTATTAATATATTGACTTCTTGGTTGGTTGTATGTTATTTAGCTCATGACACTAAACAAAGGTCTGTATGTTCTGTTTATACTATCCATATTTATAACCAAATATTATATTAGTTTGTTAAGTGATCAGAGATTCCTGATAGGATATACTATTAATCAGTGAGATTTCCAATAAAGAAATTCCTAGCAGCCTCTTTTTAGTGAAAATACAGACTGTATCAAGCTTGTCAGTGCTATCCATTTGTGAAAACTAGAAAAGAAAATAATGTTCATTGTTTTATATAATACAAAACAAAGGTAGCTATTTGGTTACTATTATACTCTTTTCCTGCTCTGATTTAAGTTAGTGAGTTGTACATGTGATGTTCTAAATGCCTGGAGTTTCATTTTAGGATTTCAGTTTGCACTTTAGATGAATACAGTAAATGTAAAGGTGACTAAAAGCACAGGGAAAGATTTCATAGACATTATAGCTAGCAGGGACCTCAGGAGATCATCAAGTCCAGCCCCCTGCCCCAGGAGCAGGAAGTCAGCTTGGGTCAAAGGATCCCAGCAAGATAAACATCCAAATGTCTCTTAAAGGAGTCCAGAGTAGGTGCTTGCACCACCTCTGGTGGCAGTCTGTTTCAGGCCTCGGGGGCTCAGACAGTAAATAAATTCTTCCTTATATCCAGCCTGAAATGGGCTGGTGAACAGCTGTTCCCCCAGATCCTGATGTACGCTCCTTTATATACTTACAGGCTGTCACCAGGTCCCCCCTGAGCCTGCACTTTTCCAGGCTGAAGAGTCCCATGGTGCTAGGCCTGTAATCATAAGGCCTGTTCTCATGCCCTCTGATCATGCACATGGCTCTCCTCTGCACTCTCTCAAGCTTCTCCACATACTTTTAAAATTGTGGAGCCCAGAATTGGATGCAGTACTCCAGCTGCAACATCACCAAGGCTGAGTACAGCAGGAGGATGACATCCTGGGATTTGCTTGAGAAGCATCTATGGATGCAAGCCAGAGTTTTGCTCACTTTACCAGCTGTGACATTTCATTGAGGGCTCATATTCGTCTTACGGTCAATCATGACCCCCCAAGTCCCTTTCATCCATGGTACTAGCAAGCGTAGCACTGCCGAGCCTATAAGCGTGCTATGGGTTTTTCTTCCCAAGGTGGAGTACCTTGCATTTTTCAATGTTGAACACCATCAGGTTTTCGTCTGCCCATTTCTGAGCCTGTCAGGGTCAGCCTGGATCACTCTCCTGTCCTCAGGTGTGGATGCTTTACCCCAAAGTTTGGTGTCATAAGTGAAATTGGCCAGTCCACTTCTGACACCAATGTCCACGTAATTAATAAAGAAGTTAAAGAGTATAGGCCCAAGTACAGGGACACAAGCAGCAATGGTTCAAGGAGCCAATCCATGTGGTGCTCCAGAGAGCCTTAAAAGATGGGACAGAAACATTAGTTTGAAAAGAGAAACAGAACCAAGACTAGGGCTGTTAAGAGCAAATGATTAGTTAGCAGTGGAACCAACAGAAATCCCCAGCAATGGAAATAATTATTCATGGGAAAGACAGGGCTGAAAGGGACCTTGTCAAGTCATCTAGTCCAGTCCTGTGCTCAGACCAGATCACTCTGACTAAGCTATCCCAGGCAAGTATCTGTTTAACCTGCTCTTGAAAATTTCCAGGGATGGAGATTCCATAACTTCTCTAAGTAGCCTGCTCCAACATAGTCAGAAAGTTCTTCCTAATCTCCAGCCTAGATTTCCTCTGCTGCAACTTAAAGCCTTTGCTCCTTTGTCCCGTCTCCTATGGCCAGAAAGAAAACTGTGTATTCATCTGTATAAAAATCTGGAAACTCAACTCTCCTAATGTCCTGAGAGCTATTAACTAGTTGTTGATTAAATCTGTTAAGAATATATTTGTCCCTCATGTTCCTTTTCCATTTATCTTCCTAAACCACCAGTACATGAGAAAATATTAATGTAACTGTATCTACAGGACTCATTGTGACCAAATGCTATATAGTCTGCGAAGTGAAGTAGATGAGTCCAATAAGCAGCATAATAGCCCTTTGCACTTAGCTAACTAAAAAGGGACCACTTTCATCTGAGACACAACAGCAGGCGAGACAGACTAGAGGCCAGACTCCTTAGCATAGAGTTGCTGAAGTTTCAGCAGCATATGAAAATTACCTCCCACTTCCAGACAGTGCTATTTCCCATTCTGTGAATCTCCCTTTTCCACTGGTGCTATGAAGTCAGCAAGGTGTCCTGCCTCAGCAGGAGGTATGAGCAGGAGGGTGCACCTTAAAATAAAAATTGAACTATCTATTGGCAAGGGTGAAGGAGGAGGGATTTCCTACTCCAATGGTGGCGGGAGACATTCCTGACCTGGCTGCCCTGAAGTGCTTTTAATGGTAAAGACCTGGGACCTTACAGGGAAAGGACATTTCTTCAGTGGAAAGGGACTTTTACATCCTGCATTAAGTGATTTCTGCTCTACTTTATAAAATATTTTCCCCACAGTCCTTACGTTGGCTTGGGGAGGATGGCTTTTATTCCATCCAATAGACTGTTACCGCTCCTTCCCCTCTAAGCTAACATCTACAGATTGAGCTGTCATAAAATGATTTCATGTTGGGTATCAAATCCTTTTAAGACTTTAGTTAACTTCAGTCAGCAAGATCACCACCGCAGCGTTAGGGAGCCACAACTTACATCTCTACAGAGATCTCCTTCAGCTGCAACCCTATATTGCAACATTTCCTGTCTTTTGGTGAAAACACATAACAGAACATGATTCTGGCTAGTTCTCTGGGGCTGAAAACTCATGATGATGCAGCTATTTATTACATAAATAGTTGAGTGAAACTCTTAGTATGCTACTGTTCCAGCTTTTCTTTCTTCAGGCACGAGATGCATAAATAAGTGATTGCACTGTGCATCTAAGGGGGCTTGGTGGCATGTCATTGCAACTCCAGAGACATGAATTCAAGCCTTGCTCTAGACCCATGCTAAGGGTGGACCCAGCTTTCATCCAGGCTTGTGGGTGGGAGAGGGGGAGGGGTGCCAGTTGGATGGACATCATAACCGCAATTACTTCCTTGTTGAGTTCCTGGTTACAGAAGCTGGGTGTATAGATGGCATGCCAGCCCACACTAGTCCAAAGGGTTAAGGGGGAGGGTGTGAATCTAGAGCTTTTATTATGCTGTATTTAACTTGACTCAACTGTGTATCTAAAACTTTCATTACACTGTATTTAAAATGTGCTTAGAATTAGTCACAAATTAATATAAAACATTAGAAACAGTAAGACTCTTGAGTATAAAATGATGTTGATTTCCAATATAGATCAAATTCTACTCTCTTCTGTATCCCTGTACACAAGAGCCATCTTTAGGGTGGGCAGCGTGGGTGGCTGCCCAGGGCACTGTTGTCAGGTGGGGCTACACATATGCATGCCCTGCCCTGCTGCTTGTGCTGGGCAGGAGCTATTGGGGGACGTCAGTGGCAATTAATCCCAGGGCCTAGTCAGCAAGTCCTGCCCTTCCCAGCCATGCCCGGAGCCGACTGGAGCTGGCCAGCCAGGGCAGCAGGATAAAATGCGCCTGGGTGGCAGCAGCAGGCACTGCGAGGCAGAATGACAGGCTGGAAGGAGGGCGCTGAGGGCTGAGCCAAGGGCAAGTCTGCAGTGCTCAGCGAGAAAGCAGTGCAGTTGGGCTGCCCTGCCATTACCAACCTGCTGCAGTGTCCCCCCTCCCCCAGCCACCACCACCACTGCTGAGGGTAAGGCCAGCCAGGTGGCACTGTGTGGCAGCACCATGCTGCTGAGCTGGGCTTCCTGCATAGGGAGTCCTGTCTGCTCATCTGGCCTTCCTTCTGCCTCATGCCCCCACCGAGCCCCAGATGAGTCCTAGCACTAGGCCAGCATCTCAGGTTAGTGGACACACACTGCACCAAAACAACCCATAGGGTCCCCTACTATCCACAGTTGCTGGGGCACATGTGCTCCTCACACATGCACACCCCCCACAAAACCACCTCCCCCCACACACCCATCCCAGCCCCCCTACACACAGTGCCTATGGTAACTCGGAATAAGTGACCACCTGCAGCCTACAGCGTAAGGGACCACCTGCAGTGGTCCATCCTGACAAAGCTGGTGGCATGAAGGTAGCTGTGGTAGTTTGTAATGAGGCAATGAAGCAGCAATGTTCCCCCATCCCATCTGTAGAGCAGTAGACTTCCCTAACAGGCCTACCAACAAGACTCAAAAGAATTAAAAAGTAGTTTACTCTCCAGAATCATTAAATTTTTGGCTTGTCTCCTAAGACAAAGTGTATCAATTCTTGGGTGGGTGCTGTGTTTGATGTACTGGGAAATTTAATAGGACATCATGTGACCGAATAGCCATTACATAAGAATAATGAATGCTGGCCATAAATTTACTTGTGTACTTATAGGAACTTTCATCATTGTTTGAACACTTCACATTCACAAAGTCTTTTATCCTGGGAACACCCTAGGAGGTAAGAACAAATTATTCTTTCCACATTAGAGATGCCAAATTGAGATACAGGGTAAAGCAAATGAGTTGTCAAGACGCAGAAACTGTTGTGGCTAATATCAAACCCAGGTTTCCTAAATCTCAGTTGAATACCCTATTCTTTCCACTATTCTCCCTAGTCAGCTAGACATGATTGCAAACAATGTCTTGAAGTTAAAATGCTCTGGTTACATAACTTAGGCCCTAATCCTGTTCCCATTTAAATCACTGCTAAAACTCCCATTAACTTCCAGGGGAATTAGGAACAGTCTGAAGCCAACATAGTTTATTTTATATAATTTTTGTGTGTAGAAGGTTAGAACAGATTATATTAATGAATTGCAAATGATTTTATACAGCAGGAATGTGGGGAAAGTTTCAGTCAATCAACTGATTTCTATACACATATTTGTTTTTCTTCTACACCTTTGGTTGGCATATTTTGTCCCTTGCTGGCCCCACAGTAACTCTAAGCATATGGAAAGTGATCATAAAGAGAGTTATTGTCTATGGTAATCATCCATCAATGGCATAAGAAGAAAACAGTCCCATTTAAATCAAGACAGACCCTATAATTCTGACCCTATATTTGGGGCACTAACAGACGTGCAGCTACCCACTGTAATTCATGACGCTTCACAGGAAGCACCATGAGTTACAGCAACACCCCTGGTGTTGCATGTTCTCTGTTGGGTCCAAGGGGGTGGGGGAAATCGAGCTCCACTTTGCAGCTGGCTACATGTCTGCAGCCTCTCTAGCACCTTTCCCTGCCCCAGCTCTGGAGCTGTCTGCAGGATGAGAGGGGTTGATGGAGAGGAGGGAGCTCAAGGCCTTGCCCAGCCTGTGCTGAGGAGGTGAGGGATGAATTGGAGCACCCCATGCAGTACCAGGGGCAGGGCCGGCCTGCTCCTGGGCAGGCACTGACAGAAGTTATTGAAGGCGCTCCACTCTGGCTGCCTTCATCTGAACCCTCATGTAATGGAGTTTCATTTAAAGAGCACTTTCAGGGGGCCAATTGCACAACAAAACATCACTTCTGTCAGCATTCTTAGTCTCTGCTTGATTAACTATCAGGTCCTATTTTTCAGTTAACTCTATTACAACTTCAAACTAAATCTCTTGGTGTCTTCCTAGCAGAATCAAAATAATTTAGGTACATAGAGAAAAATAAAATTGCCACTTCATATGCCTTAAAATTCAGCAGGAAGTTCATCAGGATCCATCATGAACATCTTAACTTCTCCAGACATATTCTCCATCTAACATACCTTTTTTACATTGGTTTCAAGTTGATATTTTTAGTTTTAATTTTGTTGTGTTTTATATCTGCAGGAGGTTTTGTATCAAGTATTTAAAGTCTCTCTCTATTGGTATTGAAGTAGATTATTGACAGAACATCCCACCATTACTGACAGGCAGAGGTGTAACAAAAAAAGTTGGAATCCAGGGAAAACACTGAGGGAGAGTGGGGTGGTGGGCACCCAGCTCCTAGCATGGGGGTGGGAGGTAGCAATCTCTTACCCATGCCAGGAACAGTCTCGGCTGGGCTGTTGCTGCCACCACATATGCTGTCCTCTGGCTACCTCAGCTGTTGCAGTAACTGGGGGCTGTTTTGGGAGTTCCTGACATGGGTACGCTGCAGGGTTGGGGATATTTCTAGCCACCCTTCTAGCTTGGTGTCTGGGGAAGGTGCCCCTCTCACCCAGTCCTAGTTACATCACTCCTGACAGGAGAACTACACTGAGTTAAAAGGTCTGTGCTCTACTCTTAGCACCTAGCAGTCTCTGTACTTTGAAGTGTTATGGTTATGGCTAGTGTACCAACCTTTTAGTGTATTTGAAATAAACTTAGAAAACTGCTCTAAAATGTGTATACTTTCAAGATTCCTCTTTAGCAAATAGCTGCTTAATGCTTTGGACTGTACAAGTGTCAGACAGATAAATTTGAATACAGCCTTCATTATCATTATATAGCCTTCATTATTAGATCCTACTTATAGACTAAATGCTATACCAGTGTAGAGATCTTTACAGAAAAAAAATCCCTGCTGCAAAGATTTTATATTCTAGGTTAGAAAGAGAACAACAGGAGACAACAGAGGAAGTAGTTGAGTTGAGAAAGGACAAGGGCAAAGACAAAACTCAGGTGGTTGTTTGGATAAGTAGTGTATATAGCTTGCACTTACATAGGACTGCTGATAGTACAGTGCAGTATAGACCAATCTGAGCAAGCTTTAAACTAGCTGGCATGGGTTCCAGTGGTAGGACAGATAAAATAGCACTGGCTAACCCACCTGAGTAGTTACCCAGGTTCGTGGGTGAGTTTTGTAGCCTGTGCTAAGTTTCACATTGCAGGGCTAGACTGTACAAGCAGCCAAACTTGTAAGCTTAAAAGTAAGTTCAGACATGACTCACTACACTGCCATCACAAGAATAGCTGCAGAATAGATGGCTGGAGGTCCCCTCCCAACTCTTGGTGGATCCCCCAAATGCAACAGTCACTTAATTTACAGAAAAATCTCCAGAACTCTCTCTTCATCAGGCTGAGGAAGCATCTGCAGTTGGTGTGTGCTCTTCCTGGATGGAATGAACAGTAAAGAAGCCAGAGGCTGGAATGCAACGCAGGCAAGAAAGGCAGTCAGTTAAAATGTAAATTGAGGAGTTAGGGGGTGAGAGACAGGCTTGGGGTGGGGTTAGGGGGATGAATGTAGCAGGTAAATAGTGGAGAGGAAGCTGGGGAGTCAGATGCCAGGCAGGTTATAACATGGCATAAATCCAATGTCTATATTTAGTCCATGATTGTTTGTATCCAGGAGGTTGACAAAGTGAAATTTGTAGGCTTGTCTGTGAAAGGTGTTCTGTAAATTCTCTTTGAGGATTAGAACTGCGAGATTGGAGAGAGTGGTTTTCTTGTGAGAAATGTGTCCCCACAGATAATTGGGTATCCTTGCCTTTAATAGATTTCCAGTGTGCATTCATTAACTGTGCACCAGAATGAACGTGCACCAGAAATCTATTAAAGACAAGAATACCCAATTACCCACACTGTAATTAGTGTTGGAACAGCCTCCCAGCTCATGTATAGGCACTCTAAGCTACCACCATGCCCCATCTTCTGCCTGATTTCAGACTAATGTGAATGGGCACTTCTGTCCTGACAAAATGCTCAAACATGAGTAGCAATTCTGCAGGCTTGTGTGCTTTCTTGCATCTAAAAACCTTTCGGGACCAAGACATTTGGGGAACTGTAATATCCTCCCTCAGTTAGAGCTGAAAGATTACTAAAGTTTAAGCGGCTGCTTCTATTGCATCGGTTCCCTGAACCACAATGTAAGTGTGCATGACATAGCACTTTACATGACAGTACAGCCATGGGAACAGAACTCAGCTATTAGTTGGTCCTGAAGAATCAACAACATTAAAGGCCCCCATCAAACAGTGGGGTCATACCATTCCACTTCTTCAAGAAATTATTGTACATGTTTTAGTCTACTTGAAACAGAACAAATTTTCCTTCATATTTGGGACATAAAAAAACCAAGACAAGCACAACGTAGCAAAGGTAAAAAATGTTTTACTGACCATCATGTTGTTAACAGACTATAGAAAAAGCGAAGGGACATCCTGGTATATGAGCACATGGCTAAGATCAGCGTTCCTGATGTTTAAGAAACTTAAACCAGCTGGCACAGAGATCCTCCAAGCACAAAAGCCAAAAGAGACCAGGAGGCCACAATGCCACAAATCCTACAAGAGAAAAGAATATTGAAATATTGTTGAAGCTGTTTACAATTACAGAGGTGCTTCTGAAAGTGAGACTCCTCCCTGAAATATGTCAGGTCTAATAATAACATTTTCCTGCACGGTCTCACTGCTTTTACAAACTCTTGAAAGTTTTAACTGTTCCCTCTGTCGCATACACTTTAATTCTCCGCTTTTTCCCCCACTGGTCATTCCAATATTGAGCCTTGTATAGATTAGGATCCATCAATGAAGACAGCATGATGGTTTTGGGAGGTCCACAAGAGAACATTTAATTGGTGATCCAAGTCAGAATAATTTACACAAGCTTTTTAAGTCACTACAGAAGCCTAAGAGTTATTTTCATTACGGTTCACTATTTGTTAGTGTCAGACATTACTTAATTGGTAGCAAATTATTCAGTTGCAGATATACAGCAGAAGGGAGGTCAGAATGCATCATCATCAGGGATCCTAGTTCTCTCATAAAAGTCACAAATTCTCTGATAAAACCCCCAAAATCTGCAATTAAAAGGAAACACCACTATGTATATAAGTATCAGTTGAACACAATGTTTTATTGATATATTCACAATTTAAAGCAATTTGGAAGCCTACCACTGCCTCAATCAATATACTAAACTAAATTCTAAATACCTATACAGTTCAGTGTTTGATTTGGGTTTTTTTAGCCATGGAAAGCCAGGACATGGGTCCAGGCCCATCGCTCTCCACCCACAGCCCTCCTGACCCTGCCGGTCTCCCTTGCCCCCCACCCCTCCAACTGCCAGGACTATGGGGCCAGAAACCAAGGGCTGGAGCCCCCCACTGCCCACAGCGGTGCCTGAGCCCCAGCTGTGATCCCCACACTACCCTGGTGAGGCACCCCCTGCCCACCTGGCAGCAGTGAGGGGCACAGCTCCAAGCCACCACCCCTGCTGCTGCCAGACGAGCAGGGTGGGAAGTGCCTCGCCAGGGTGACGTGGAGTTTGCAGCGGCACAGAGCTTCCCTGCCCAGCCCTGCTGCACTAGGCCCTGCCCAGTGGGCTGTGGAAGCCCTGAGTTAGGGGGAATAGGGTGGGGAGCCGAAGCCCACACCCTCCCCACCCTGCACACAGATCTGGGGGCACATGGCTCCTCCACCCCCTTGGAAGCACACACAGAAACAGAGAGTCAGCCCTCCCCCACCCCCTGGATAGGCCGCTTGCAGCCCTGTCCCACTCCCTGCCCAGGACCTGCAGCCATGCATTGTGGCCCCAGGCCCCAAGCCCCACACACCTGCTGGCTAGGCAGCAGCCCCAGCCCCAGCCCTGCCCAACTTCCTTCTTCCCTCCCTATTGGGCCCTCAATTCTTCCCCCTGGCCCGCGCCCCGACTCACCTGCCAAAGCTGCTCCCTGACTGACCACCCTCCTCCCACTCCCCCTAGCCCCTTGCAGGCTGGAACTCTCCCACCTGCCAAGAGCTCTTTGCAAAAGGAGAAAATCCATGTGTTTCTCCATTAAAATGAGTGATCTGCATTTTTCTCAGTTAAAGGGGAAAATCTATGGTTTTTTTCCCGTTTTTTTTGTGGGAAACAGAAAACCCAGATCCCTTATTATTCACAATAGATCATTGCCACTTACTGTAGCAAGCAGTTCACTTGTGGCGAGTGCCTCCAGTAGTGATAGAAAGAAATCCGTAAATTGGGGTAATCTTTATAATCTTCCAAAACAACCCTGACACTGTAATAAATGAATCGCATCATGAGGTACTTCTCCCATGCAGCTCTTACTGTCTTTTGAAGCTGGGACAAAAAATCCCTTTTATACATAACATCATCAGCAGTAGAACAAAAGGAAATGGGGGGAGGATTATTGGGTGAGAGGTTCAGAATTTTTTTATTGCTTACTTCTTAAAATTATTGGAGAGTAGCAGGAATTGGTTCTTGGTCAGCTGCCTGACATCAAACCTACACAGACCTTTCAACTCCTGATAGATCTGCTCTTCATTCACCCCAGGCCACCCCTGAACACTGGCAATCAGGAGAGGGAGATGGCGGCTGGAGACATCTGCACCAGAGAAATTCTGGAAAATAATGAGGTAAAAACCAAGCCAAAGATTTAATCCACATCTGGCTATTGTTTTTAATATTTCCATAATTAAACACAAAAAGGGAAAAGGAAAAAGCAGCAAAGAGTGACATTCAAAATAAGTAGTACCTGCTCTACAACAACAGGGCATTATTTTTTCTCCTTGGGTCTCACAACCCAAAATGCAAGTCATCAGAGTCCACAAGAAAATAAAGAAACAAGATAACATCAATCAGTCTCTCTCATGGCATCCTTTGCTACTAATCACAGGAGTGGAAGCAGGAATACCCAGACAACCATTTCTCCTGCAGTTCCACTCCATTATAACTGCTGCAGTGAGGAAAGGGGCATTTTGGTTGCAGAGAAAGAATATACTTAATTTGTAACATGACAAAACAGATGACCTACATATCTGGCATTTAGAAAAAGATCAACTACACTGTCACTGAGAAGCCTTTGCGCAGTCACACACCAGCTCGACAATTTCTTTCACTAACCAACAGCAGCAGCTGATTTACTAACTTTGTCATTCAGAGAGAGTATAAAACAAATATGCAGCAAGTTGTACTCACAATTTTTGAGACAGAAGCTCGGATGAGATTCACCTGGTTCAGGTACTTAGCTAATACATTTAGATATTGAGAGAAAGAGGGACCATTCTCTTTTGTGTCACTGTGCCAGAAAAAACAAACATACATGATGACAAAAAACAACACATGATAATCTGTACTACATCAAATATATGCTTTGGAGAATTCATGGCTACAGTAGCCTTTTTAAACGGCAGGGGATAGCAAGGATAATTTATCTAGACCAGGGGTATCAAACTCACTCTGGCCCCTGTCAGATCCACACCTGGCAACAAGACATGGATTAACACTGCTGTTGTTCACACCCCTGGTGCTATAGCTGGGAATCTGCTGGCAGGCCCTGCCCCCAGAAGCAATGTGGGGCAGGTAAAACAACTCCATAGGTTGGCTCTCCAACACCCCAATGGTCTAGATCAAGGTTCTCAAGGCCCAGGCCGCGGCCCAGTGTCGGGCCACGATGGGTCAACTGCCAGTCCACAGCATGGTCAGCTGCTGGACCAGAAGTGGCCACAGACCACAGGCCCCCAGAGCTGGGTTTAGAGGCCACGGCTCCTTCTGCAGGGCCTGCGGCAGCACAGGGTTTGGCCCACATCCCCATGTGGGGGTATCCTTACCTGTCTACTAGCCGGAAATTCCGGCCACGGTCGGCTGTGATGGCTGGGCCACGGGTTGCCAGGCCGCAGTTTGCCGGGCTGCGGCATAAAAACTTTGAGAACCCCTGGTCTAGTATAAACATGGTACTGGTGAACAATCCTGAAGTATGAAGTCCTCAGTGTACACAACAGATACAGCAAGTGCATGGCAGTTCACATACCCCTGAAGCTATCCTGCCAGTGTGCCTCAGCAATGAGAGAGAGGGAGAGAGAGAGACAGCGCGCGAGCAAGCGCACGAGAGAGAGCGCGAGCGCACATCTACTGCTAAGAGAACAGCTTAGTTTCAGTGCTTCATATTCTCAAAAAACCCACAACTAAACAAACAGTGGAGAATGGCTGAACAGATGCACATGAGGAACTTTACTGAAGCTGCCAAATGTTTCACACAGGTAGGAAACTACCCATCAGATTGTTAGAAATGGAATATTGTTAGAAATGCGCAGCTTGCATCTTGCACCTGATAAGAAAGAAATACTGCCCAAGGCTCCTTTCTCCCCCTCACCTGCCTTAGCCTTTCTCATGCTGATTACAGAAGCTGGAATTCAATTGACTGTGGCCTTGGGGTATGAACTTTTGGCGAACTGTTGTAGTTTCTGGGCATGCTTAATGAGCTGATGCATATTTACCTCTCCGCCCTGCATACTTAAGTAGCTAATTATACTATACATGCAATGTATGTAATGATGTAACTACATGTATGTTTGTATGAAACAGAAGTAGCTGTAAGAGTTCCGGTGTCTGCACACGTGCTCAGGAGAGAGGAGATAAATTCCGCTTGCAAACACAATTAGTTGGTCAGAAGTTGATTTGGGCATCAATGCCCCACTCTGACCTTGTTTGCAAACAAATACAACCTTTTGTGCCGACTGATGACTGTGTGTCTGTGATTTTTGCGAGCCTCCAGAGAAACGAACCGCTTTTTGCAACAAGATGGCAGGGAAAGAATGCCATCCTTATTAGAATGAGTTAGATTTGAATGAAAGAGCAACTAAAGAAAGGTTTCTATGATCAGTCCCTTTGTGCCAGGTTATACCCTGAATTGTTTTTTAAAGATGCGAGTTGGAATTCTTTCCAAAATTGAAACTTGCTATGTACTGCTTGAAAAAAGAAGCTAATTAGTTGCAGCAATGGGATTTTCTTTTTCAAAAAAATTATTCACAAGAGATAATGCTGTTTATTCATCACCATGAGATGAGCAAACTAGAACTATTTTCCAGAACAGCCACGAACATAATACAATTCCCAAAGAGAAGTTAATGAACATTACTCACCATGGCATTCTGCATAGGAGCAAGTGAGCTACTTTCAGAAGAACTAGATGGACAGACAAAAAAAGGGATGGCATTACAAAAAAGTTGGAGAAACACAACTAACATAACTTTCTGACTCAAAAGAAATAGAATAAGCAAAAACTTACAGGCACAAGGAAACATGTGTAAGTATACACATTTAACACAAAAGGATATTTTACTAATTTAATTTACCAATAAATAACAAATGTTACCTAGTAATGAATAAATGCAATGCAAATATGGAATTTAGCTGGGAAACAACTTCTGTTCAATTACATTTTTAAGGTGCCCGTAGATGTTCAGGGATGCTGCAATTACAACGTGTTGGAACAGACTTGATTAACTGAGTCTGCTGAAGTGTGCTAATTAGCATGCTCCTGCAGCCTCCACATCTTGCATGCTCAGCATCTCTGTGCTTCAAAATAGCAGCAGGGGTGCTTTAACTAGAACTCAACAAACAAGCTTTAGTTAAAACACCCCCACCATCATGTTGAAGCACAGGACATTGAACACATAAAACACTGCAGGCGTTTTAGAGCGGCTCTGAGAGAGATTAATTAATTCAAGAGCCCCCACCTCCTCCCTTTCCCCCACATGCTCAGAACACATGTAAAAACACCCTTACAGAACATTATATTTTACCTGATCCACAAAGAAATGCATCATAGGCTGCCTCATGAGGATATTTCCCTTCAGCTATGAGAGTCCAACAACACAGAGAATAAATTAGAACATCTCTAAAACTCTATGCAAACTATTCCAAATCAGAATCTTCCTTTTCTCAACACTCAAGTATCAGATGCATGCTCTTCTTTATGCATTTCCTGTCTTTTCCTCACCCTTATCAGTATCCTTATAACCATTTACTCTTTTCTGAGTCTCCTCAGGAGCTTATAAAATGACACTAAGGAAGCAGCAGTTAGGCCAGCAACTAAAAAATGATGGCATTGCACTTAAACCTTAAAATTACTTCAGTGAAAGGTCTTGATTGTGTCAACAGGCAAGGAAAAGCAGCCTATATCCACCATGCCACTTACATATCCATTTATCATTTATATTTGGATTCCTATGGAATGAAGACATCTGAACGACCTGCTTTACCCACACAAAACCTACCATATTTTGAACAGTCACTTGCATGAGAAATCACAGGGCATGTCGGGTTTGTGGGATTCAGGTCACTGTTGGAAAGAAGCGTAAGATTTTTGTTAGTCTCCAACACTTCTGGTGGAAAAAGTTTTTGGTCCACATTTGCTTGCCCCCTTCTCTGTTACTTTAATACAATCACCAAAGAGATTTCTGAACAGAGCTTTCTCTACCCATTACTATCTGAAGGCACAGAACTGGATTTTACAAAAATTTAGCACTGACTAACGACAAAGGGGGCTATGTGGTTTCATTTCCCTTCACACCAGGTTGAAAACTTATTCCCAATGCCTGAGTTTTCAGCCATGGACTAAACTGTGGGAAGCAGAAAAGGAAGGGACAGATAGCAAAAGTCCAGAAGAGCCGAATTTTGTTAAGAGATGTCAGGGCAGGTCTCTGTAAGTGGGAATTCCAACCTTCCCTGCTTACAGAGAGGCATCGTAAGATTCCCTGGGACTCATCTGTAAGTGGGGCAGGCGCTCCTGGGGTTTGAGAGGCCCAATCCTGCCACAATTCCCAGGGTGCACAGAATCAGGCCCCTCAAGTCCCCAGAGCACCCATTTGGGGTGGCTGGAGAGTGTAGGCAGCTCTGGACTGCCCGTACTCTCTTGCCACAGAGCAAATAGGCATCTGCTGCAATAATACTTTTCATTGGGGCCACTGATATAGCACAACAAAGGGTAGGGATGTTTGTTTGTGCCACCATAAAAATTATTATGGAGGTAGATAGACAACATCAGGTGATGTCTGTTCCTACCCCCAGTTACAAATCAGAAGGGGCCAAGCATGTTTACGACATGAAAATGAAGCATACAAAAGCTCACAAATATTGGATGCTTTTCCATACCAAATGCATCCAAAGCAGACTGGTGCTTGCAACTGCCTCTTCTAGATTCATCGTAAGTACATGGCTAGCATTCTACTTGCTTCCCCACCCTGCCAATTTATATAGTCCTGGCCATAACCATAGACTGCAATAAAATGAGAAGGGAATAAAAACCCTTAATTAAGCTCCTGCAGTTTCAGATTGTGAAGGGTGGTATTCTTCCCTTCCACTCAGTAGGAAAACACATGCTGCTCAGCCAGAGAAGACTTCTATCAGTATATAAGGCAAGTCAATTCAAAGGTTCCTCTACCTCATTTCTCTAATTCTGTAACTGGCAGCCAGTACAGATTGATCTAGGCAGGCTGAACAAGATAAGGCAGCATACTGGATTCTTATTTCACCCCTGAAAGAGCATGAGGATGGGAAGCAGGATTGTCCTAATCTATTCTGGACTATAAAATGGCAGGTGCTATCCCAACCCAGTCACTCTGCCTGCAAGAGCTTACTTTAGATCAGCGACTCTGAAAGTAAACGGAGATCGCTATACATGTTAGCTGGTTTGTAGGACTGTTTTATTTGTAGAGATGTGAAGGCCAGGGAAAAAACCCAGAGCAATTCAGAAAAAAATGGGTTTTTTTCCATTTTCTTCCAAGGACTTTTTTCCTGTTTTTTTCCCAATGGAAAAATTGGAAATTTGGGGAAAAACTGAAAAAAAATTCTAATGAAATATTTTTATTTTTTTTTTAAGAGTGATGAATGAAATGCTTTTTAAAACAAGGTTTTCAAATATTATTTATTACAGCTGCCCTTTACTCCCTCAAAATGATTTCTAATAACTATATAACATGAAGAAGTGTATGTAAGACTCTACACTATCAGATGATTACAATTCCTTGATATGGTAGACATGATACGACTCAAATCCAAGATGCATTTCTTCCAGTAAGAGACAGTCATCTGCACAGGAAGAAGATGGAAGGATCCAGGGCCGCCTTGTTTGCTTGTGTATTTCTGCACTACCTGCAGCCTTCTTTCCTTCGGTGACCTTTGATTTAGAGTTTGGGGGAAACAGGGTAATATGTTCTCCTCCTGAGTCCCAACTAGGCACTTCAACCTGGTCACCTCTCCCTCCAAGGACTGTGAGTAGACACTGGCAGCTCCCTGCTACAGGGAAACAAGCAGTTTATTACCGTTCTTGCTTGTGTGAAGAAACTGTTAAAGTCCTGTTGTTGGTAGCAAAGCCTCAGAGGAAAAAGAAACCTAAAAATATCGGTGGTGGAATGGAACCTGCCTCCTCCTGGACCCTGTGATCCACAGAAGTATCTAACAAACTGCATCTGGTAACACACAAGAGCTGAAAGTAGACTTCTTGTTTATTGAAAGGTAAGTTTCAATTTCTTTGAGTTCGGTATAATAAACTATGTTTTCAGTTAGTACGGTTTCATAATTTATGCAATCCATAATGGAGTTCCTACCAATCTGATGCTTTCTAAGCAAATCACCCTCTACCCTTACACCTTAGCAGTGAGGTGAGGACTGAGGGAAGGGCTGGTTCGCAGTTATCTTACAGAGAGCTCCCCTCCATCAATTGCTAAATTTTTCACATGCTGTAGTTTAGCTTTTATATACGTAACCTCGCTATTAAATTACGTATTTCTTTTTTTTTCCCCCCCTCAGCAACATAGTGCAACCATCTTCTAACACATGAAAGCATTTCCACACTGCAACTGCAAGTCATTCTGAAAAAAAAACAAAACTGTGTTTTGCAAATACTATCAAATTAAATATGCATTTCTAAATGCTACCTGGATGACCAAACACATCCTTGCACGTATGTAGTGTCCTATAGACATAAAAAAAAAAAAATCCTTCATGAGTGTGAGTGAAGTAGATCACGATAACAGTGGAAGCAACACTTGCAAACATTTTTGAACCAGAAGTCCTCCTGCTTCTTTTGTAACATCAGCATCAAGGTGTTGCCCACTCAACATCATCAGGTAAACAGACAGTTCAACCAACTGTTTCTAAACGACTTCCAATTGCTTCATTCGCAGACAAGATGACACCTGAAGAGCAAGAAAAAATTGACAAAGCTCTTGCAAGAGCAATAGCTTCTGGGATGCCATTATCAATCGCTGAAAGTGCACATTGGCAGACAGCATTTAAATTAAGAGCATCGTAGCATTTGCCCAGCAGATATTCTTTGAGCAAGCCTCTTCTGGAGTTAGAATATGAATGGATAATGCAATCTGTGCATGGAAAAAAAAAAGTCAATGAAGCATTGTCTTGCAGTACTTACTGATGGGTGGAAAAATGCATGGGAAGAAGGAATCAAAGTTTGTGATAACACCTCAATCAGTTTTTATAAAAGCATTGAAACAGGAGAAAACAGACATACTGCAGGGTATATCATAGAATCGTAGAAAATTACGGTTGGCAGGGATCTCAGGAGGTCATCTAGTTCAATCCTCTGCTCCAAACAGGACCATCCACAACTAG
>NW_017728943.1:112058211-112082854 GCF_001723895.1 Crocodylus porosus
GCCAGCTGTACACCGAGCCATTGATTACTACTCTCTGAGCCTGATGCTCCAGTCAGTTTTCTATCCATTTTACAGTCCATTCATCTAGCCCATACTTCCTTAATGTGCTTGTGAGAATGCTGTGGGAGTCAGTATCAAAAGCCTTCCTAAAATCATGGTATACTATATCCACTGGTTTCCCACGTTTATGGAGCCAGCCATCTCATCATCACAGATGGCTGGTTGGTTGGTTGGTAGGTTGGTTAGGCATGGCTTGCCTTTGCTGAATCCATGCTGACTGCTCCTAATTGCCTTCTTCTCTTTTAAGTGCTTAGAAATAGATTCCTTGAGGATCTGCTCTGTGATTTTTCCACTGAGGGGAGGCCGACTGATCTGTAGTTCCCTGGATCTTCCTTTTTTCTGTCTTAAATATGGGCACTATGCTTGCCCTTTCCCAATTATCTGGGACCTCTCCTGTTCACCATGAGTTTTCAAAGATGATGGCCAATGGCTCTGCAGTCTCATCAGCCAACTCCCTCAGCACACTTGGGATGGGTGCATCCCATCTGGCCCCATGGACTTGTATATTTCAGGCTTTTCTAAATAGTTCCTAACGTGTTCTTTCACCACTGTAAAATATCAGTAGTAAAATATGTCAAGTCTTACAGAAGACTAGGAGTGGTAAAGTATTTGCTTTGCTGACTGACAACACAAGTAATATGAAAGCAGCATGGGAGATCATAAAAGATAAATATCCACATATTACTGCAAGAGAATGTGCTTCTGATGGCCTAAACTTGCTTCTTAATGGTTTAATGAAGTTGGACACACTGAAAATATCTATAATAGAGCGAAAGAAGTTATCAAATACGTAAAATCTACTCATATTTTAGCTGCAATCTTTAGGAAGAAGCAGGAAGAAAAGTATGGGAAGAATAAAATGACAACTCAAACTTTGTAGTAAAACTAGATAGGGTGAAGTGGTGATCTCATTTGAAAGTTTACTAAAGAACAAAGCAGCTCTTCAAGAAACAGCAATAATGAAAGATCTTACAGTAGCTCAAAGCATAAGGAATACTGTACTTGATGAGGATATCTTCTGGGTCCAGCTGCAAAACTCCCTGAAGATTAAAGCCAATTTCTTCAGCAATCACTGCATCTGAATTGGACAGTGCACTTTTCTCAGACATGATTTATCTAAGGGCCCAGATAAAAATCAGCTCTGTTTGACAATGTAGGTATATCTCCACTTACAAGTACGGAAGAGGGAAAAGTGAAAGACTTCACTAACAGGCAGGAAGAATTTTGTTGCCAGCCAATTCATGCTGCTGCAAATCTTTTGGATCCAAGATTCAAAGGTAAAAATGTCAGTGATGATAGGATTGCTACTGCATTCAACTGGATTCCAAAACAAGCAACCCATTTAGGACTTGATGTTGGCAAGGTACTTTAAAATGTTGTAGAATATAGAACACGGTCAGGTATTTGGTCCAGGAGTGCAATCTGGGACTCTGCCAAGTATGTTTCTCTTGCAACATGTTGGCAAGGCCTTTGTTACAGTTTTTTACTCCACTTGCTTCTCACCTGCTTCAGATTCCTCCATCTTCTGTAGCATGTGAAAGAAACTGGTCTACATTTGGAAATATACACACAAATTAAGAAATAAACTAAACTAATCTGTGACAGAATAGAGAAGCTTGTTTCAATCCATTCAAAACATCAGTATTCTGAAGTCCATAAAGATAAAAATGAAGGTTCAGATTCAGAATCAGAAAATATTGATAGTTCAGAAACTGGGCCTGACTCTGATTAGACAAAGAAACTTGTAATGCTAATACTTTCAAGGATATATTTGATTGTTTTAAATGAAATATTGGTTTCGTGTAGCAGATTTTGTCTCCAGCTTTAGAAGAATTTTTCTCTGAGCTTTTTTCCTAAAAATGAATTTCTTCTATTTCTGGAGAGTGCTGTCTGTATGGTGTAGACTTTTTAAGTCCAGATAATATACATGTCCTTTTGTTTACTACAATGTAGATGGTTTCTATTTTCAACTTTTATTTTTTTCCTAGTTCTCATTAGCTGACAAAAGCTAAGATATGCTCAAGTACCTTAGGGTGCAGCAGCTTGTAGCTCCATCTATAACAATAATTACAAATAATTATTTTAAATGCCCTAGTTTTATTCAAATAATAATAAGGCATCTATACTTTTAAGTTTCATAAATATACCAAGCATTACAATGTTATGTGCTAAGTTATATGTAATATATTCTATGTTCTTAAAGTAGTAAAATACATGTAGATAGATAAGAAAATAAATATGGCATATTTCAATTTTTCCCAAAATTTCTGCTTTTTTCCATAAAAAACAGGAAAGAGCACATTTTTCCCCCATGGCTTCAAAATGTCCAGAAATTTTACATCTCTATTGTTTGCATACAAGAATATAAAGTAAAGGTCAATCAAACAGACCTAGTAGTATCTAGGACAGGTACTAACCAGCTAGTTTGGAGGGAAGACTGTTTCAGTACAAGGCTTTGAAGGAGGGAATCAGGAAGGTAAAAATTAGGATTTTTAAAATCACCCACAAACAGGAAGAAGTTTTCCAAACAACTCTGAGAATTTATAGTTTCAGAAAAGTATGAAAAAACCAAAAGTTATATGAAGTTATTGCCAATTAAAAGGTGCCTGGCTGATTATATCAATGTTCTCTATTCACTCACAGAGCAAACGTTCTTGGCTATTTACTCATTCACAGAAACAGCACAAATAGCAGTGGTCCACCACACAGCAAGGCACATTTCTGGAGGAGGCAGAAAGGTATTCTAATCTCCTGACCTAATCAGTCATTCCATCCTACTTGTTCCACTAACAAGACTGCCAGTTGTGATGTGGAGACTTGTCCACTTGAAGCCAGAAAGAGATCAACAACTCATTTAACAGAAGGCTTTGAGCAATTGATAGCATTAAGTTACAGTGACTAATAACCCTAAGCCATATTCAAAACCAGCAAAATACAGGCTGAAAGCTTTACAAGCCAATGCAACTTTCTGAACCTAGGCTGTGAGGCCTGCATTCATTCCTTGGCTGTAAGATCCAATTTGACAGATGACCCTTCATCAAAACATAGACCAGTTTTCCCCTCCTAATACTTCGTTCTAAAGAAGTGGATTTTTTTTTTTTTTTTTAACCAATGTGCCTGTAAGAACTATAGGCAAAACTTCTCCCTCTGTTGTTAAATCAAGGTTAAAACAAGCTCAGCAGAAGGGTGAACAAACAGGATCAAAAAAGTATAAAAATGTGGTCTCACTGACTTTGAAATGCCCTTCCCAAAGTAATAATGAAATCAGCTGGTTGTATTCAAATTCCAATAACATACTGCTCACCTGCACAGGATTTCATACGTCTCCAAGAGATTACATGCTCGAGGGAATTTAAGCTCCTGTAAGAAAACAAGACAAGACATTGCTGATGTGTTATGGGTTTAAAAGGAAGGAGCAGGGGGGAAAAAAAAAAAAAGAGCGAGAATGCCAAACAATGTACTAAACACTGTGCAGGTTTCTTGCCTACATCACAGCTCCGCCAGCCCTTCTCAATGGGCAAACTACCAATACCACAAAGCAGGTTGTTGGACACCACGTAACGTCTTGGGAAGAAGCTACGTCCAGGCAGAGTACTTTTTAATGCAAACTGAGCTATGGTGCCATGAAAGCTGGCAGCAGGAATGTCAGGCACTAGGTGCCAGAGTTCTAGTTCAAAATGTTACAACAAAGAGGACTTTTGAAAACAAAGTATTCATTGATACTACCATTTCTCCAACCCCGGTAAATAGCAGAACCACATTCCACCCAGGGAATACAAATACAGTCTATTCCAGGAGGGTTATCAAATGACATGCTCTGTTTAATGGCCCTAGAGATTCTTCTCCAAGACTCAACTCCTACTGACCTACAGAGCAACAATCACGATAAATGAAAGCCTAACTCCAAGCACTGACACTCCACTACTTCACATAAATTGGCCATCTAGTATGTTGTAAAAACGTATGTTTCCTTATGAGCAAGTGGAGCCAACACTCTTATAAGGCTCTTGAGAATCTCAGGATAGACATACAAGCCCACTCTTACAGAAACACTAAAAATACCACCGCTCTCCAAGCACACCCTAGTTAGTAGCTGCTGATGAGAAAAAAAGCCCAATGGTCTGCCCTTTCAGCAGAAGAGATACCACAGACCAAGGGGGAAAGGGATTTTAAATGTGATACTGAAAGAACAGGGTAATTTTCAGAGTGCTTCCCTGATGGTAGGAAGATGCTTTAGTTCAACATATAAAATTGAAGTATGTCAAGATCTCCTTCCTACCCAGGTACAAGAGGAGTGCTATTTCCCAAAACAGGCTCATCTTACCTTCCAGATGGATTTTGTGACATTCTTTGTGTCTATTATGACAGGAAACAGGCTGTGAATATTAGTCTTGAACTCTTCATAGCTTTCTGAAGGAAAGAAAACAAGAAAGGAACAAATATATAGAAGAAAAGATGCTGTAGAAAAGAGGAAAAGAAAACCTAGTGTTTTATGAAAGCAGTGTTTTATAAAGCAGTTTTAAGTATCTTTCTGCTCCCTGTTTCATTATGTCACCCAAAAACTAGGAGCCCTACAGGAAAAGCAGTCCCTGCCCTAGAAGTGGAAGATCAGAGTCAGCTAACCAGCTTCTCCCCACTCATTCTTATGCAGAGTGAATCATAATCGCTGAATCTTGTCCTGGATCTCTCTCCAACTGCAGAAAAAGTGTTTTTGGAGAGGGCTGGGCAATCTTGTCATTGCTATTGCATAGGACATTACCTGGAAGGGGCCTGTAGAACTTTTCATGAAGATGTAGAAGGTCCATCAGCATGTTATGTCCCACCAGTGGCTAGGGGAGAGAAGTATAAAACCCAACAGCAAATCAGCATGAAGACCTGCCAAGCAGCCACATAACTATTCCATGCAAGCCCATTCAAAAGTTGGACCACTTAGCACAGTGTCACAGAAAGGTCACAGTAAAGTCAATGCCATCAGTGAGTTAAGACCTCTAAATGTTAGGGTAAGGAGGACATTAACAGTAGCATTTTGTTAAAAAGTGATCTGAGAAACTTGAAGGAAGACGACCAGGCCTTTAAAAATCTCTGTTTCACTGGCTCAAAGATTTGTTTTCCGTTTTTTTGGTTCTCAGTTGCAACTGTATTCTAGCACCTGTGAGCCCCAGAAGGGCCCTTCTGACCTACATATCAACAGTGACAAAGTGTCTTACATGGGAACTTAGTCAACAGTTCTGTCAGAAAGAGGCAAACTGCTATCCTATATCAGGCCAATGGTCCTCAACCTTGACAGAGACCAAGAGCAACATAGTCCTCAACCTTGACAGAGACCAAGAGCAAATGACCTGCAACATCCTCTAAGTGGACTGCCAGACAAACCACGATAACCTGTGCAAAAGGGAAGTACCTGCTTAACTCTTTTGCTTGTTAGCTTATGCCCCAAAATGAGACTTAGCATTTCCAAACTCTTAGATCTTAATAAAAATGAGTCAAAACAGGCCCTGGCTCCTCTCCTATCAGTCTGCTCAACTTGTGGGGCCAGTAAGAGTGCAGCATAATGAAATCTAAGTTTCATGTCAGTTAATTAAGGAGTAATCCTGAGTAAATCTCAGCAAAAAATTCATTATGTAGTCAGATATCATGTGAAATAATAGTGATGGTTAGATAAGGCCTATCTAACAGTTATCTAAAAACTTTATCTAAACACTAACATTTGTTTGGCTGACAGCTGCAAAGATGTTAACCAAGTCAGTCTGTATGGTCATTCACTGCTCTAAATCAGTTTATTTATCTCTTATAAAATATCTTGCATACTCTATCACAACACTACTACCACCGTAACAAACCCAAAAGCCCATAGATGGGAATGGGGATGATGAGTTATACCTTCTTGGCTTTAACAAGTGTCTGGAAGAGGCTAGTGAAACCCTGGGCAGATAGGAGAATGAACTCCTTACGGCAGAAGTCACAAGAAGTGTTCTCCAGATGCCAGCGATGCCGGGGATTCATCTTTTCTACTATCACCTGAAAAAAACAGATAGCAAAACTATAGTGAGGAAACCTACACAATGTAAAAACCTAAACAGATTGTCTAGTAGGGCAGTGCAATGCTAACAACAAAAGTGGTTAGCTGTATTAATCCAATATCAAGCAGATGATAGGGTACCATACCATTCAACCGGTTCAGAGTGGTATGAGCTTTCATAGGCAACAGCCTACTTCATCTGATGCTAGGAATGCATGACATGTGGCAACACAGAGCCAATCCCAACATTGCTGAAGCTGTAGAAGCAGCCTGTCAATATAGAAGGTGAAGACTGCCTTTGACAGGGGGCTGTCCCAGGGCCAGTCACAATATGGTCCCACCAACCTGTCTAGGGTAGGTGGCCCAAATTCGCCTGCCATACCTTGAAGAATTCATAACCAGATGGGAAAATGTGGGAAGCTGCCTATTTAATGCCCTGATGCCAAGGGCACAATACACGGCTCTGACTTCTCATTTACCATGTCCCATGCTTCGCAGATGGCATTCAAATCACTCCCAACTTTCCTGGCCCCGTTGTTGGGCCACACATGGCCTCTGGCCCAAATTTAGTCTCAGGCATACAGAGACTTACCTTGGCTGTATGCCCCCTCACTGGGGCCTCAACTCCCACATGCACTCTGGGCTCCTGCCTCTCATTAGGTTCCTAGCCTCATACTCTCTACCCCTCACTGGGGTCACCATTCTACCTCCTCACTGGGGCTTCTGGGCTTTATGCCCCTTGGGCCTCAGATGTCTGTTGACATGCCTGGACCCCACTCTTGGCCTATAGACCACTCATGCCTCAGGTGTCCATCAACATACCTCACTCTTAGTCTGGCCTCCCCCTAGGCCTCACTCCTATTCCGGCCTCCCCCTAGGCCTCACTCATTCAGGCTTTGAGCCTTGGGCCCTCCTGGCCTCCCTGTGGTTGTCCAAGCCTGTTGTTTTTCTCTCAGGGTGTGCTTCCCTCGCCTTCCCCTCCATGGCATCACCCACAAGTCAGCAGGTGCAGAGGCTTTCTAGTGCCCCATACTCAACTTTCAGTAGGGGGGCACTGGTGTGGCACCCCCTGAGGATTGCCCCACCACAAACAGCCCCACCACACCATCCTCCCCAGCAGGGTGTAGTTTCAGGTCAGTCCCCAGGACCAATTGCAGACCCACCTGCCCTGGTCTTTCTCTCTACCAAGCTGCTCACTCCTGGGCACCCTGCTGCAGCCTCCATCTTGTAAACTGCACTCATCCACTGGGCCCTCTCTCTCTGACCCCCTTATAGGATTCCTCCCCTCAGGAGGCTGGGCTTCAGCCTCTGTCATTTCAGCACGATCAGCTGAGCCTATCCTTCCTTTGGCAGTGATGTCCCCACCACTGAAGGGACCTCAGCCTGTTTCTGGCTTTGGCCCCGCCTCCAGGCCAGTCAGGATGCCAGATAGCTCTCTGCAGCCCTGGCCTGACACTCGCAGTGGGCTTCATCACCCTTTGGCCTTTCTGCCCTGGCCCCATACCATTGACCTGCTGGGATTCCTTGGCATTGGTGCAGGAGCAGCTGACCTTACTTAGCAAGGGTCTTCACTGGGCCCCACCATAAACAGCCATCTCTTATTGGGCTTGCCTAGAGCCCCAGAAACCTTACATGAGGCAGCCCTTCACTCAGCTGGGCTCATCTCCCTGGCCTGTCACTGCTAGTTCTCATTAGGGTTTGCCTAGCAGCTCAGCAGACCCACAACGGAAAGCCCCCTCCTAGGCTGGCTTCACTGTTCCTAGACCCATAGCCATTTCTTTGGGGCTTAGCATCCTTGACCTCCAAATATTCCTGGGGAGAAGAGCTCTGGCTTGATGATGTTACTCTAGCAGCGTCCCTCCAGCAACTGCTGGCTCTGCTCCTCAGGGGCTGCTCTTATACTGACGCTACTCAGCCCTACTCCAATCAGGCAGCCTCTTAGCTGTCATGTTACTACCTGATTGGCCCTTGCAGTCACCTGCAGGCTGCCTCACAGCCTACTCAGGCCTTTGAAGTGGCAAGCACCCAATGGTATACCACCGCAAGCTCCTTTTCCTTCTCTGAAAAGTAGCCAACACCCAGTTGATAAATCAGATGGGCTCTGACAGGTGTCACATTCCAGTTTCCTTGACTAGAGTGATGGTGACTATAATAGAGTCTTCCTCTTCCAGAGTATGAGTGGGTAGGTATGGAACATAAGTAACTTGGTGCTAATAAGGCTGACCACTGAAAAGCAAAGTCTGTAAAACTGGAAACAGGTCCTTTATTATGTGGGCAACAGCAGTGGTCCATCTCCTTGGCAAAGAGAATCCATACAAATCCTGAGGGCCCACCTCTAGATGAGAAAAGGGATCTGAGTGTATTTGCCTATCTTGTGACTCCTGACTTAAAACTAACAAAGGTGCTAACTGTGACTGATTTCTATGAGATTTCTAAGCAACCCACTGGTATATGAATTGAGACTGCTCATGGAACCCAGCAGCTCCTGCTTTCATTCAAAATAGAAAAGGAGCATGCTAAATTCAAGATAATGACCTAAATTCGAAAGGCTGTATAGTCTGCTACAAGCCAGAAACAGAACAGGTCTAAGGTTTTGTCTACAGTAGACAATCTCAGTGGCTGGAACTGCTGCTGGCAGACAGCAATCATCATACGGAAGCCAGAAGATCACTATCACACCCAAAGACTTCTGGCAGTTTCTCTACAACAACTATGGCAGCAGAGGCAAAGTGCATCTTGAAAAGGAACTGGCTGCTGGAAGGACTGAAGCAGCCAACAGAAGCCTTTTTTAAGTCAAAAACTGTTACTCCACTGGCAGAAAAGGGGACTTCACCACCACAGGCAAGCTCTGACTGTAAACCCATTCACAGTTTTGCCAGCAGAATCATGTGGTATACACCAGGCCAAAGCCTTCCAGGTTACCACTAAGAACAATTTAATAGTGAAAAAAGCAACTAGTGATGGTTATACAGCACATTTTTGTGGAAATACGCAAGAGGATTGAGGAGCCTGAAAATTCAGCAAAAATCATTTTAGTCAGAAGCACTCTGGGTTTGTGGAAACAACACAGAGCAAACTTCTTCATAGTCAGAGTGTGCAGACAGTGGCATAAGCTCCATCCAGAAGTGGTGTGATCATCTACCATGAAGATCTTCAAGAGAAGACTGG
The DNA here is from genome assembly GCF_001723895.1 of Crocodylus porosus. Lineage (NCBI taxonomy): Eukaryota > Metazoa > Chordata > Crocodylia > Crocodylidae > Crocodylus > Crocodylus porosus. The sequence continues at coordinate 112,067,459 of NW_017728943.1, forward strand.
ATGGTCATTTTGCTGGGGTCATATGACCCCAGTTGTCCTTCATGCCTAGTGCAGGGGGGCTGGACCTCATGATCTTGCAAGGTCCCTTCCAGCCCTTACAATCTATGAATCTTAACCCCAAGGTCTCCTCAAGAAAGAAAACCTGAATCATCCCCTTCATGCAGATCTGTGGTCAACCCTTCTCCTACAGAAAACTTTCCCACTAAAGCACCACCAAGAATTCCAAGTGCCACTCCCAGAGGTCTTGATATTCAACTCACCTCACTGTCTCCAAAAGGCTTCGTCCAAATACCAGGAAGTGCTCGTCTCAGAATCAGCTGCACCTCAAATATCTGAAAACCTGCAATCAAAAGCAACGAGAGAGACTCAAAAGTGGAGAGATGTTCTGCTTGGTAGAAATTAAAACATTTTTCAGTGGATAGGTCAGACTTGGAAGTGGAAACCAAGGAAAACATTCTAAAATAGAGGGGATACACCAGACCCAAGAAGGGTAATGACAGTACTCATTTCTATTTCAAATGAACTCGCTCTCTGTTAAGGAGTTTTCTTCTCAGTGAATACATACATAAATTAGTACATTTCCATGCTGACAGTGAGGGGGGGGAAATGGGACACAGAAGTAATATTATACAAAAGAAAATTTGTGGGGACAAAGGAGAAAGATGTTTGGGCACCTGGCAGGGGCATAGCCTGAAGACAGCCATGGCTCACCCTGTGGACCCCAGCCACTTGGAAGTTGGACAGTTTTGGTTTAGGACAAGGAAAATTGTCAGACTGTCACATTGTTCCAGAGATCCACCTCAGTTTTAAATGGAGCCACAGACACCACAAAAGCCTTCCCAAAAGCTCCCACAACAGAGCTGGTTATGGGAAGAGAAAAAAAAAAGGTATAGCAACATAATGAGGTGAAAATATGATAGAAGCTGTAGTACTGATGGTGAACTGGAAATTTTATTTAAATGGACAAGTAAAAGTGTTAACAAGATCGATAGCAACATGGATTGAACAAAGAGAAAAACCTGTACACCCAGTACACCTGCTCAAGCCACTGAGAAATCAACAATCTGATTTCATACCTGTTAGGTCAGAGACAACCATGGACTCCCCCTCTTCTGCTGAGGAGACCCAACGTGTCACTTCATCAATCACCACTTTCAGTCTATCCTTGTCTAAAGTGCTAAAAGAAGATCAGGAAGACAAGAACACAGACGTAAAAGCAATATTAAACTATGCTACGCTTTAGAGAAAGGAGGCCTGTTCATTTCTACTGTGGTCACTGTATAGAGACACTCACAGAAACAGCTTGACAATTCATAGACTCTGTATATTAGTCCCCAAGGAAACACAAAGCTGGAAATCAGACGTTCTCCCAGATCATTACAATTAAGTACTCTGACTACTTATGAAGCATTGAGCAAAGATCTCACTTTTACCTGCGGACTTTCCAATTGCCAGCAAAAAGTTCTTGCTGAAGTTTCTTCTCCTGTACCTCATTCATATATGGGATACCATCTTTAAGAAACTGGACACAGAACAAAAACCCAAAATAGCTGATTATTAACACCAAAAAATCCCGTGATTGATAAACAAGTAAAACAGTAGCATGATAGGAATGCTCACAATTGACATCTGTTTTGGGAGATTCACAACATTTATAATACTGTTCTCCCCATGTCTCCCCCATATTTTCTTGGAAAAATACAGTATTCAAAGCCTTCAGATAACTTCAAACAACTTACATAATAAAGGAAAGCTGTATTTATGAGATATGCAAAAGACTCAAAACGTAGAGGGAAAAAATCTAGAATGATGAGAGACTGTAGATGAGACACGAAGTTGGGGTCTTGGAAAATTGTAAATATAGAAGAACCAAAAGCTGTTTTTTCCAAAGTCAGTATTCTAATCTAGGTCTTCTGAGGAAATCCCAGCTTTAAAATTGTACCCAATTTAATTAAAACCTCATCCCACCACCAGTTTTACTTAGATACAACACTCATGTGCCTTCAGCTGTTGGAAAGTGCTGCTACATACTGGCACTAACTAATGTCCAACTAAAAGACAGCTGCACATCACAGACAGGTAAAATGAGCTTGCCTTAGTGAAAAGGTAAAGTTTGTTTTTGGGGGGAGGAGTCAGCACAAAGATAAATTCAATAACCATTTTCTCAATTGAGTTTCCAGTCTCACAATCCTATGTTGATTCTTACATCCTCTGTAGAATCCCATAGGCAGGACCACAGCAGTTAATTACTGAAACAGCACTGAAGATGCACAAAAACCCATCTCAAACACAAATGACCCAAGGTTATTCTCCCATCATGTAGATCCTACATGGTCCGCAGCATGGGTGACAGCCTACATAGCAGGAAGGAAGTCTTAATAGGCTGAGAAGAGCAGCCATTTTTCTCTTAAGGCAAAACTGCCAAAGATGTGGTGGCTGTGTCATGGCTACAGAACAGTTTAAATGCCAATACCCTTAGCAAGAACCCAGTCCAAGTGCTCAAGGCAAAAACCCACTTACAAAACAAATGTAGGGTTTAAGCATTTTCTTTTCTTTTTGTAATGTTTTCCCCTAGCTATGCAAGCCACATCTCTGCTCCAGTCATTTACAACAGAGAGAACATACCTTGTTATAGTCAAACCCATAATGAGTCAGGAACTGAATGCTAGATGCCTGGAAGGAGAATTCCGAATCCAGGGCTCCAAACATTGTGGGGAAGAGGAAAAAGTTATATGAATGTGCCACATACCTACAAGAAAAAGGAAAGACATCTGAAACAGGACTGTGGTGAAGGACTGCCATACTATAGCCTCCAGCACAGATCCCAACTGCATTATCTCCATTTAACATAAGCCATGGACTTGAAGAGCCCTCTTTACTTACTTGTTTGATTTCTCACTAGAAAATATTGACAAACCTGAAAGATACAAACACAAAGCCATAATACCGAGTTGAGCGTTTGGACCCATCTCCCACTTACTGCAAAACAAACAGGACGGGGCAAGTTCCCTTTAATATGCCATTTTATTAATTTACTGCTGCACCCGAATCAAGACAGTGACTTCTAGATCACCACTAAGATACCCCAATGAGGGTAGCATAGGCACAGGCTTCCCAGATAGTTCAACAGGAATAGGATTTCAGCATGCAGAGAGAGGAACAATTCATGTAGGCAAGGATACAGATGCTATAAAATAGCAGGGATGAGGAAAGCTGCTAATAAAAGTCATAAATTGTGTCATAGGTCTACAGGCTCAGTTGTACTACATGCAACACAACATTGGTAGAGATTTATTAACAGCAGAGATATCCACTGACAGAGCTCGAGCATCACAGACATTTCATAGGGCTGGAAGGGACCTTGGAAGATCATCAATTCCAACCCCCTACCTCAGGAGCAGGAAGCAGCTGGGGTCATAGGATACCAGCAAGAAAAGCATCCAGGTTTCTCTTGAAGGCGTTCAAAGTAGGTGCTTGAACCACCTCCAGTGGCAGGCTATTCCAGACCTCGGACAGTACAGAAGTTCTTCCTTACGTCCAGCCTGAAACGGTCTTGCAGGAGTTTATAACCATTTGACCTTGTCATCCCTTGGGGAGCTCTGGTGAACAAACGTTCCCCCAGATACCCCTGATAAACTTATAGGTGGCCATCAGATCACCCCTGAGCCTGCGCTTTTCCAGGCTAAAGAGCCCCACAGCTCTCAGCCTGGGGAAGGTCTGTAAGGTCTGTTTTCCTGACCTCTGATCATGCGCGTGGCTCTCCTCTGGACTCTCTCAAGCTTCTCCACACCTTTTTGAATTGTGGAGCCCAAAACTGGACACAGTACTCCAGCTGCAGCCTCACCAAGGCCAAGTACAAGGGAAGAATGACGTCCTGGGATTTGCCTGAGAAGCACCTATGGATGCAAGCCAGGGTTTGGCTTGCTTTACTAGCTGCAGCTTCACAATGCAGGCTTATGTTCATCTTGTGGTCAATCCTGACCCCCAAGTCCCTCTCGTCCATGGTGCTAGTCAGCGTAGCACTGCTGAGCCTATAAACATGCTGCAGATTTTTTCTCCCAAGGTGAAGAACCTTGCATTTTTCATGTTAAACACCATCAGGTTCTTGGCCACCCATTTCATGAGCCTGTCAAGGTCAGCCTGGATTACCTCCATCCTCAGGTGTGGATGCTTTACCCCAAAGTTTGGTATCGTTGGTGAACTTGGCCAGTCCGCTTCTGACTCCAGTGTCTACATCATTAATGAAGAGGCTGAACAATATCGGTCCAAGGACAGAGCCTTGTGGGACCCCACTGGTCACATGGGACCATGACGATTGACTTCCATCAACCACCACACTCTGGGTCTGACCACAAGCCAATTTCCCAGCCAGCGGATCATGGTGAACCCAAGGCCACAGTTAGCCAGTTTTGGTAAGAGGTGATCATGGGATACCAAATCAAAGGCTTTTTTAAAGTCAAGATATATGACATCAATCTCTTCCCCCTTGTCCAGGTGATAGGTCACCTGGTTGTAAAAGGAAATGAGACTGGTCAAGCACAACCTACCTGCAACAAACTCGTGCTGGCTATCCCTCAGGATGCTGCCATCGGCCAGTCCATTATGAATGGCCTCTTTGATAATTTTTCTAAGACCTTCCCCAGGATAGTGGTCAGGCTGATGGGCCTCTAGCTCCCCAGATCTACTTTCCTCCCTTTCTTGAAGATAGGCACCACACTGGCCTTCTTCCAATCATTGGGCACTTCACCAGAGCACCAGGAGCTCTCGAAGATCTGTGCCAGGGGCTGAGCTATGATGCTAGCCAGCTCTTTGAGTACTCTGGGGTGTAAATTGTCAGAGCTAGCTGACTTGAAGGTGTCCAGCCTCTCAAGGTGTTCTTTCACTAGGTCAGCATTGATGTAGGGCAAGGAACCACCCTCACTCAGGCGTGAGGTACAAGGTCCCTAAAATAGTCTCCAAAAGCCAGACCCAAGGCTTGGGAATCTTTAAAAATGATCTACAAGCAACATTTGGGGTGGGCTTTTTGTCTTGTAATTATTTCTTTCTGAAAGCTTTTCCCTTTACCAAAACCTTGGAAAGGAAGGGTCCCCCCCATCTTAACGAAGGTTTCTAGAGGAAGGCTTACACAGCCTGAGTAAGTAAAATTGTTGAATTTATTGTAAAGGTACTCATAAGTTAAATATGATTCATCTCAAACATTAGAGAGGCGTTAACAGAAAATCAAAACATTATAGTCTGACTAAATACCCTTTCCTTTCTCTTCCCTGAGTTTTCAGTCCTTTGTAGTATCAGAAATTCAATAGTTTCTGAATCACCATAGAGCAGATAATAGACAGGTCCTGGATTTCTAACATAAAAAGGTTGTTTCATTGTTCATCCTCTCTCTGTATTTTTCCTGCTTTTGTTTTATAAAAGAAATAAGGCACAAAGTGCATTTCATCCCTGCCAGGTTATCTTTCACGTGCCTCAAAGGTATGGACATCCCTAAACTACAAAATGAAACAAGGCTTTAATTGGGTCACCCAATACTTTTGTACTGCAGATGAATTTAAGGGCATACATGAAAGAAACCTTTCAAAACAATGCTCGCTGTCTCTTCAGGCAATGGAGACTGCTGCAGTAATAGCTCAGATACTTCCCTCCCATCCCTGTACTGATTCAAACACACTGCAGCACAAAGCAGCAGATGCAGAAAACATAACCACCTAGCTGTCTAGGCTGAAAAACCTATGTTAGCCTAACAATAGTAGACGTTTCATGCCAATACCTTCGCCTTCAACAACAATCCAAAAAAGCGGTGAACAAGACAGGGCTTGGGAAAGCAACATATTTCACTGTCAGGACCCAGGAGAATGAATATTGCATAAGACATTACATCTGAGAATCCAAGTGCTTATAAATATTAATCCTCACAAGACCCATGTGAGATAGCCTTCCCATGCCCCAATATGCTCATGTATAAAATGGGGTAAACATCCATTTCTTGGTCGCAAAACAAATCAATGGCAGCCTAGAACAGAACCTAGCCTGGCTTCTGGTATTTTTCCATTAAAAAGAAAAAAGGCATCTCAACACTGCTCTTTTAGGAGCAATACCAAATACAGTCAAAATTCATTAATAAACAGTCTGTATTCAAATTACTTAAGCTGTGTAATAACATGACCATTAATTAAAAAAAACAAAAAACAGATTTACCATGGGAGACAATGAGTGGGAACTGGGAAAAGAAACTTGGAAGAGCAAAACTGTATCCTTCCCCCTCCCAGAAAAGCCTCTAAACCTTTGCCCAGGCCAGATGCTTCACATCAGCAAATTTAAATGTTTGTCAAAGGAATCCAGAAGAAGAAATAGATTTTTTTTTTTTTTTTTTACAAGAACAAATGGAAGGGCTCACCGAGCTGGCACACTGTGAACTGCTGAACACTCCGTCTGGCCTTCAAATACCGCTCAGCAGGGGAATCGAAGAGACTATTTGGCAGTCATAGGGAGGGGGAGGAAAAGATACTCCTGTAATGCATCATTTTAGTTCTTTCAGAGCAAAACTATGGCAAGTCCTGCTACCGTTTAAAATCACTTTATCTTACATGGGTTTTTTGAGTCTAGCAACTTTACCTAAGCTGTTTGCCTTCTGGAAAGGCTGAATGTAAACCTGTGTACTCCATATCAAGGCCTGTTGAGACAGAACAAAGAGATGCCAGAGCAATTATATCTGTGTTTTGCCAGTCTTTTGCAACTGCTTTAAAAGGGTAAGGCACCCCGAGAGATGTACCCTCCCAGTCTGAATGCACCTGACAAATCCTGACCCAACAGGAAAATCAAAGGAAATTAAGTCTTCCATGTGGTATCATGGAAATTAAATCTTCTCCTTTTCAGTCCGAGCATTATTCAGCCACACCATGGAGAGGCTAAAATAGAACTCTTTTGGAAAGGAAACTACTTCAAAACGTTCACTTGACAATGTTTTCCCAGTCTAAACTAGTACCATGTACTTCACCCTGGAAAGCCCAACCACTATCATTTCAAATGCCTGCAAAGTTGTCTCATTTTGTTAGGTGATTTCTGGTACTTTTAATTACTAGAGAAAATCACTGACAGATTGTGGCAATATTGTGGCAGAGGCAGAACAGGAGGCAAAAAAGGGACACAATGAATTCTGACGTTCATGGTTAAAGCTGAAGTTGTTTTGACATGGCTACAGAAAAGGGTCTCCTCCTCTCTTCCCCTACCCCGGACATCAACACAGAGTACAATCTGTTTGGATGCCTTACCTGTGCATTCCCCTGCTTTCAACATTTTTAAGTTTAATCTTTATTCTAAATTTCTATTTAAAATATTAGTTGCAACAATATGGTAGTACTGATTTTTAAAAAGCCTTAAATTATAAATATGTTAACTAGACCTTAAGAAAATCATCACTGGGAAAATAACCTGTTCTTCATTTACAGATCAGGATGGAATGGAAAATTCTGAGGAAGAGAATATGGAGGGGGTGCATCACATTCTTTTTCTACTGGAACATTTTCATCAGCTGAGATAAGAAACTTGATTAGATAAGATGACACCCTAAAATGAACAAATGGAAAAAGCCTTGAGCTTTTAAGCTGAGATACTCATAGGGTTTATTTATACTAAAAAATCCTGCTACTTCAACTGCGGTATGATGTAGAGAAACCTCCCCCAGCACAGGTCCAATCATATCAGTACCCCTTTTTAACTTGGTCCATTTGGGGAACCAAAATGAAGTACAATGCAAGAGACTTCATACTGTTGTCGGTACAGCCACATTAGGGCTTCTACCACAGCAACAGCAACCAGCTCCAGCTATACCCCTTACCTACTGTATACTTACTGCCCCACATTTTCAAGTTCAATTTTCAAACATAGCTTTTTCCCCCCCAAAAAGGTAATTAACTGCAGATAAGACCTCAAACTGCCATTGCCCTAACGGAGCCCCACAACAGACTCAAATCTCACAGGGAAGGACTCAGTATTAAATGCGCTAGAAATGCCACATTAAAAAAAACTGGATTTGGTAATTTTATCATATGCACAAGAATACTGCATTAAGTCATGATGGCAGGGGGCCTAATTGTAGGTCACAACCCTGTGTATAAATCAAGTGTAATTTTTATCCTTTCGGAGGGAAAAAGGCCAACATCACCAGGTGTATAGCAATACCAGTAAAGCATTTGAGCGCAGACCTGCCCCAAAAGCCACTTCCTTGACCAGTTCCTTGTCGTGCTCATGCAACATTCAAACAAATGAGGGAAGAGGCAGGATGAAGCAGCAGAAATTACTGGAGGGGACGGAAGGGGCAAGGGAGGATTCTGAATAGGCAGCACTATGACTGCTTTTGGTAGGCATTAATTGCACTCATACCCCTGAAAACCAGACAGCTGAAAAATAAGGTTATACAAAGAGCAGGGGAGAAGAGTTTTTCAGTGCTTTTCTCCATCTTCCTCAGCACCAGTGCTCCTCTCGAGGGCCTGCTCTCCTGTCTATGGCAGAAGAGGCTGTGGCACAGACAGTACACAACAGACTGGGAAGAGGGCAGGCAGACCGGACAGGAAGCAGAAAATGGCTGGGAGCAGAAAGCAGAGCAGTGGATTGGGCAGAGAGCACAGAGGTACAGCAAGAAAGCCGAGCAGGCAAGGGAGCACAGGGCAGAAAGCAAACCAGCCATGTGAACAAGGAACGCAAGGGAAAAAGCACAACGCAGAGCAGCAGAGAAGCACAGGGAAGTTAGCAAAAAGCAGAGCGGATCAGGCAGGGAGCAAAAAAAAACCAAACCCAAAACAGGCAACAGATAGGGAAAGAAACACAAAGCAAGAAGCAGAAGGCAGAGCAGCACATCAGGCAGAGAGAGTACAGGGCAGGGAACAGAAAGCCGACTAGCACACCGAACAGGGAGCACCAGGTGGAGCAGAACGCCGAACAACAGAGCGGGAGCAGAAACCCGAGCAGTGGAGCGGGCAGAGAGGAGAAGGTGGGGAGCAGAAAGCGGAGCAGCCGCGCGGCCCCGCCCTCACCCAGGAAAGCGGCGCCTTGTACGAGGCGCTGCAGCCGGGGCAGGCTCCGCTCGAAGCGCCCCGCCCCCACCTCCATCTCAGTGTCGCGCTCAAGCCTCCCGCCCGGCCGCACCCGCGATGACGTCACCAACCCCACCCCACGACCGGGGTTGTTTGTTTCGTTGTTTTTAAAGAGAGAGCGGTGGGGGGGGGGCGAGAGCAGAAAGCAGTGTGGCAAAAGTGGGCAGGGAGCATGCAGGCAGCAGAAAGAGAAGCAGCAGCAGAGCAGGCGGGGAGCATGGGGCAGGGAACCAGGCCGCAGAGTGGATGGGGACCAGAGAGCAGAGCAGGCAAGGAGCACAGCGCAGAGAACTGAGCAGCAGAGCAGGCAGGGAACCGACAGCAGAGCAGCAGATAGGACAAGGGGGGGGCACAGAAAGCAGAGCGGCAAATTGGGCAGAGAGCAAAAAGCAGAGCAGCAGATCAGACAGGGAGCACAGGCAGTGGCCCTTTGTCAAGAATGACTGTATAAAAACATAAGCATTGCCATTTGCTGGGGCAGACCACAGGCCCACATGGCCCAGTCTCTTGTGTCACATGGGGTCCACTTCCAGACCATCCATCGCCACCTGCTCTACGCACTCGTGCTCCGCACCCTCCACCATCCCTCCTCGCTTGGACACCAAGTGGAGGGACATGCTCAGCAAGGACAAGGTGGAAAAGCACGCACGCTGTCTTGATCCAGTGAGCCACCGGCAACCTCAGCTGGCGGCTCCTGCGCAGAGCCATCACCATGGGCATGCATCTGGTGCAGTTTAGAGACACCTTCAACACCTGTCCCCTTGGTAAGCAGAGGGAAACCCTGGCACGTGCGTAGCTGGAGTCCACCAGAACCTCCTGCTGAGGGTCTGGCCACCTGCACCTTTTTATTTATGCATTCCCATCTGCAGCCCCAACAACTCCTAGGGCCTCCTGGTCAACCTCCTCCCAGTCCTAGCTAAGCTAGTGATATTTGTCACCAGAAAGGAGGAAGGACAACTGGGTATTGCAGGGCCACTTTCCATTCCCTCATCCAATCCTGTGTCTGGGTAGTTTTACTGGCCAGCATCCACTGGCTCCTTGGACTCATCTGAGGACCAGTGAACACTGTCCAGTGTGCTCTGCTCCATGTCCACCCCCCAACCCCCCACGCACTCAAATATATGACCCTCACTCCTTTCCCTGTTTTCCTTTTAGTTTGCCCAAAAAATTACTTTTGTCTTCAGTGGCCTCCCTCTTAAAGGATGCTTGTAGTTAACTTGGTGGGCTTTGGCCCATGCCTAATGACATAACACATAGACCTGTCACAGTGGCAGAGAGAGGATGCTGGAAAGTAGAGTGAACCAAGTCTGCCCAGGGTCATCGCCACCCCCCATTCCTCTCTCATTTGCAACCTGCAACATTTAAGGTCCAGGAAGTTCTGGTTCAGAGGCTGTTGCCCTAACTCCTATGCTCAGTAGCTACTGCTGCCCCTTTCCTTCAAGCAATAGCTCCTATAGGATCTTCTGCATTTGGCCCTCACATAGTAAACTGAAGTTTTGAAGAAGTCTGGAGGTATTAGATGTGGTCAGTAAACTCCAAAGGACCTGCTGTGGTTCTGGTTTTACTTGTGGCAGGTTAGGGTGCTAAGTCTGTGTTGTGTCAGGGCTGACAGTAGTCTCATGTGGAGGTTAGACTATGAATTGTACAGGAAGGTTTGAATAGGATCCTGCCTCAGGCAGGGGTTGGATTAGATGACTTCTGAAGTTCCCTTGCAGTCCTACTTATCTATAACAAGACAAAAGTTGCATTCTTTTTACTAATTTTTAAAAAGGCTCTAAAAGCACAGGTAGGTAATTGTAGGGCAGTTAGCCTATCACTCATCCACAGGCAACATTGGGGTAAGGTTATTATAGAAAGTAATGAGTAAAGATTTGCAGGAAAATAATAGAATTAAGACTAACCAGCACGTGTTTTTAAATAGCATGGTCTAATTTCTACGCAAGACCATCATGGTTTTTAAAGGAAACTGTTGACAGGATTCCTTCTGTAAGATAGTCATCTAGGTATTGCACAAATATGCAGAAAAAAAATTACAACAGCGTAGGCGAAAAGGGAACTTGTTTGATAGGCTTGCTATTAAATAGCTCCAAGTGCCACTGTTTTCTTTTGCTGTCCAATCTGCTGCTGTTTTCTGCTTCCTGTCCTGCACCCACTGCCCAATCTGCTGCTCTACTTCCTGCCCTATCTGCCACTGTGCTGCCTGTCCCCTCCTCACTCTACAGCATGCCACTTGCAACACACATTGGAGAAGGGCCACCGCTCTCACCATATTAGTGCAGCACATTACATTGATTTGGAAGCTGACTACAGCCAAAGGAGGCATTTCTTGAAGGCTTCCCACCCCCACTTACAGTGGCCTGTTCTTTGTCCATTGTGATCTCATATCTACCAATACTATAGAAAATAAAATCAGTGCTAGTAAAACTGGCAAGCAGACTGGTAAATATTAACAGATCAGTTGCACAAAGAAATCTGGCTCACTTGGCAATATGGGTTCATTTGAGTAAGTGTTGGTTCCATCTAGGAAAAAAATGCAGGCCACATGAACATGAAGGACCAAACCTTGCTGACAATTGTGTTGCGATGAGCTAACTGATCATCATGAACTTCCAGTACAGTGCTATGAACAATAGAGCTAATGGGATTCTTCAATATACAAGCAGTAGAGATACGTATATAGCACTGGTAAAACCATTACTGGAATAGTATTTAGACCTGGACCTAGGACCCACACTTAAAAAAAGAAAAGGTTCAATAGTGAAAGGGTTCAAAAGAAAGATGCACAAATAATGTAAGGGAGGAGCCTCATTATCTCAGTAAATTAATAGGATGCTTGATCAATTATAAAGGAACTGTTTCTCATAAAAATGTAAAGATCAAATAACAAGGCTAAATATAAAAGAAAAGTTTAAATAATACTTTAATTCACCACTCAGGCAGGTACAATTTTAGGCATAAATGTGACAAACTAACCTAACAGGCCATGAGGCAGATCTGGCTAGTGTATCTGCTCCCTTGCTGCCAAATGTCTGGACCCATGGAGAACCGTGGGGCCCTGGATAGACTACCAAGTTCCAGGGCCCAATCCTGGTTTGGGGGGGAGGGGTCAGTGCCAGGCCCTGAGACCCAATCCAGTAAGCAAGGGTTGAGAAGAGACTGTGCTGAGCCCACAAGAGGTGGGAGTGGTAGTGGTAGAGGGCTCCTGGGACCCAATCCCAGCACATGGGGTAGGTCAGGCACAGTGCCAGGCCCCAAGGCCCAATCCGGCCTATATGCTAGCTCCAGGCAATCATCTGGCTCATGGGGCAAAAGGCTGAGAACCACTGGGCTAGAAGATTATCTAATTTCCTCCTCTGATCTTAAAAAACACCCTAATCCGCTTCTAGAATTTTAAGTAAAATGAAAGAAGAAACAGCAGCACTTGTTCTATGAAATAAAATTTTATTTTAAGATACTATACTCCAATTTGTTCAAGCTCTGGACCTTAATTTTTCCGGTGCCCTTTTCTACATGACTGTTGATTTTCCTTCACAAGAACTTTCTCCAGCAGTCTCCATATTATTGATAGATTCTTCGTGGCTCCCGCAGGACAACACCACCATCTGTCATGGCTTTTTCAAAACCCTGGAACTGTTTTTTAAAAAAAAAAAAAAAAAAAAGCAAAGCTTTAAGAGCAATCTAAACATACTGAGCCAGATTCTATTCCACCTATTAGGCATCTAAGTGCAATTTTATTACACCCTGCTCAAGTCCCTAAAAAAATTTGAATACAGAAGTCAGGCAAGTCCTCCTCCCACTACTGCTTTGTGACAACCTTAAAAAATGACAGTATGGCTATTTTGTGGCTTTGGAAAAAGGGTAGAACAGAATTGTACTTAGGCATCCAATACACTGAATAGAATCCGACTCCATGTGTCAGCAGACAGCATCAGATAGGCATCCTAAGCTACAAAGCATCAGAACTCAGATACTCCATGTAGGCTATAGTAGGCCCTCAGCTGCTCAATGTCAATATGGTCTAGCGCTTGTTTGCATTCGACAAAATTAGGGTAAAGAAGAGGCAAAGGAAATGAGCAGGCCAGAGGATAATACAAAGGTAATAACAATTTCAAGACAGAATGGAAAAAAAGGTTAAGACCTAGGCAACCTTTAGCCTAGAGGACATTTAGTGGTCTGATGCCAGACAAGACCAATTTTAGACAAGATACAGCTCATATGGAATAAAAATTGACATCTGCATATTAATTAGAGCAATGGTTTTCACAGGTGTCCATGGCCCTGAGCAGGTTTCAGTGGGCCTACTCAACCCAACGCGAGGAGCCACCTCAGCCCCCTAGGGTTTGGATGAGTTCTAAGGAAGGAGAGTGGGCAGGCCCACCCCAGTCTGCCCAGCCCCACCCCAGTCTGCCCAGCCCCACAGCCTTCATTTTGTGGGCAGTGCTGCAGGCAGGTGAGGCTCCATACTGCTGCTGCTTAGGTGAGTGGGGACCCAGGGCTCCCTGACACCGAGCCCCACCCACTGCACCCAGGGCCATGTGGGTAGAGTTAGGGGGGAGGGTGGGGGTTTCAGGCTGGTCCTCTCTTGTGCAGGGAGCAGCAGCTCTACAGGGCCGAAAAGAGCTGCTGGAGAGGTCAGTTGGCAGATGCTGCAGATATGGATGGGCAGAGATCCAATCCAGTCCAGAGTGGCCGCTGGAATGTTTGTGCATGCCTGTCCCCATTTCCCACCCAGTCCTGCTGCAAGCAGCTAGGGTTCCCAGCCCTTGGCTGAACTCTCCTTGGGCCTCTGTGAAAGCCTGGGAGGGAGGTAGCCAGGCAGTAGTAGGAGTATCCACAGCCAGAGGCTGCTGACCATAGCTGGCCCAGCAGCACCACGCATTGACAGCACAGGCATCATATTGCCTGCTGCCTTAGGAAAATGGCAACTTCAAAAAGAAAAGATTTAATGATAATATATCCATGCAGGTGAAATGTCATAATTTAATGTCCACTATAATTATACTTTATTTTGTCAATTATCATTTTTTGTACCTACCTACAGAGAGAGAGAATCAATTTAACATAACTTTTAATCTACTGGATATGCAGAAAAAGTTTGTGGCACAGGTGGATGTGGATTTTTTATAGCATGCTGTGGGCCTCAAGGGCCTCCTTTTCCACTTAAAAAAATGAATCTTAAAATTCTCTAAAATTCTCTCAAGAAATAACAAAACTGTTATTTCTTTGGCTAAATGCACATTTCATAAATTTTAATCATTTGCTTGATATGCCTTATCTGCTCTGTATTTTATTATTACATTTGTATTAAAAAATTAGATAATCATAGCCACAGAAGAAATGCAGTAAAATTCCCATAACACCAAGTGTAAGGAGGTTGGCACTTGCCGAGTCAGAGCGGCGTTCCCAAGGGACAACAGCTTTGAATTCCACAAAGTTGATTCCTGCTTCCAGACAACGTTGTGCCAGCACAAGTCCAATATTCTTACATGCTACCACACCCCTAGGGCTGTATAAATGTCTTTTTATAGCCCACTCCCGGGTAGAGGCCGAGACAATAACGTTCCCCCTGGGATCTTCAACAAAGGCTTCCACATACTGCTGTGTCCGTTCAAAACGTAATCTGGGTAAAGAAGTATTGTGGAAAAAGAAAACTAGTCAAAGAATTAATAAGCCCCTCGAATAACTTGGTTTACTTATTTTTATTTTAAATTACATAATAGTGTACAACCAAATAAAAAGTGATGGCAACTTTAAGACCAAAACAGTATCTTTCCAAAAACCACTGAAACGGATACAATGCAATATAGTTGTAATAGCCCTGTTTCTCACTTAATTTCTAAAACCAAGCTAAAGGAAATAAGTTGCATTACAAACTAGGGGTGCGCTGATAAAGATCTCTTTGGACAATACTAACCAATTATTAACCAGCCATATTGGCCACACTGATCCAATAGCCAATATGCAACCCAGCAGCTTAGAGAGCAGCATCCAGCTGGTAAGTCTGTGGGGGGAAAAGGGGCATGGGAGAGAGAAGGAACAGATCAAGGCCCCCACAGTAAGGGAGGGAGTGGGGCAGGGGCACAATCCCCCCCAGATGTGTGTGCTGGGTGAGGGCAGGCTGCAGCTGTGGGCTCGGGGCCAGAGGTTATGTTGGCTTCTTCCTGGTGAGGGGGACTGGGCCAGGGCTGCGCTTAGGGCAAGTGGCAGCAGAGCTAGGAGGAGGGTTATAGTATGGGTTACAGCTACCTCAAATTTCACTGTACCCCCTCCACAGAGCTGCCTCCCAGTACCCCCACTGCCCACCCCA
>NW_017728943.1:112082954-112084548 GCF_001723895.1 Crocodylus porosus
AGAGGTCAGCGCAGCCCACCCCTGCCCCATGCACAAATTGGTGGGGGGAACATGCCCCCCATGCCTCCCTCAGGGACATGCACAGTAGCGGAGAGCCCCTTTCCCCACCCCCCTGGACAAGCTGCCTGTGGCTCTGCCCTGCGCCCCTCCCAGGCAGCCCCTGCCCCACTCCCTCTCTCACCATGGGGGCTTTGATCTGCCACCCCTTTCCCCCTCCACAGACTTACCAGCCAGATGCTGCTCTCCAAGCTGCTGGGCTGCATTTAAGCAATCTGCAAGTTACCTGTAAGTTACTATTTCTCTTTAAGACAAGGGTGGGCAAAATATAGCCCATGGGCCAGATCTGGCCCACCAAGGGATTTTGTCCAGCCCACAACAGGTCCCTTGGCCCCACCCAGCCAAAGCACAGGAGATAGCCTAGGCCGTGGTGTGTACAGTGGGGATGGGGTGGCATTGCAGCTGGACTTGTTTCCTGGTAGCTCCCACAGTGGCAGCTCCTAGCTGCTTCTACCAGTCTCTACCATTGCCACCAGACCTAACCCTGCTGCCCCGGCACCCCAGCCTATCTATCTGCCCCACACCCACCACTGGGGGCACCAGATAAAGCAAGTGGGTAGGGTTTCCATGGAGACCAGCCGGGAACCCACATGGGCAGGGTATGCTTAGCCGGGCATATGGGATGAGGCCTCAGGCAGGCTGGGAGTGGGGTGGGTGAGTGGGGCCAGAATGAGAATAAGATGGAATTCAATATTGGCAAGTGCAGGGTACTGCACCTAGGGAGAAAGAACCAGCAGCATACCTACAGGCTGGGGAACTACCTTCTCCTCAGTACAGAGGCAGAAAAGGATCTTGGAGTCATTATAGACTCGAAGATGAACATGGGCTGCCAATGTGGGGATGCAGTCAGGAAGGCTAACCACACTTTGTCATGCATCCACAGATGCATCTCAAGCAGGTCCAAGGAGGTGATCCTCCCCCTCTATATGACATTGGTCAGGCCGCAGTTGGAGTACTGCATACAGTTCGGGGCACCACACTTCAGGAGGGATGTGGACAACATGGAGAGGGTCCAGAGAAGGGCCACTCGCATGATCCAGGGGGCAGCAGTGCAGCCCCTGAGGAGAGGCTAAGGGACCTGAACCTGTTCAACCTCCAGAAGGAGAAGGGTGAGAGGGGTTCTGGTGGCTATCTACAAACTGGCTGAGGGAACCTGGCAATGGGAGAGTCCCTGTTCCCCCGAGCACTACTGGGAATAACAAGGAATAATGGCCATAAGTTGACAGAGTAGTTTCAGGCTAGACATAAGGAGGCACTACTTCACAGTCAGGGCAGCTAGGATTTGGAATCAACTTCCAATGGAAGCGGTGCTTGCTCCTACCCTGAGGGGTCTTCAGAAGGAGGCTAGAAAGACACCTTACTGGGGTCGTTTGACCCCAGCATTCTTTCTTGCCCATGGCATGGGATAGGACTTGATGATCTGCTCAGGTCCCTTCCAACCCCACCAACCCACAGTCAAATGGGTCGCCAACTGGCTGGAGGGCCGCACCCAGAGGGTGGTAGTGGATGGGTCCTTCTCAACCTGGAAGGACGTGGG
>NW_017728943.1:112085223-112090562 GCF_001723895.1 Crocodylus porosus
TGACCCCAGTATTCTTTCCTGCCATGGCAGGGGGTCGGACTAGATGATCTGCTCAGGTCCCTTCCGACCCTACAAACTATGAAACTGGGATCAAGACTGCAGTGTGGCAACAGCACAAGGCTGGGTCCTAAGGCAGAACCACAATTGGCTGCCCTCACATCCCTGCAACAGGTGCTGGTTTTGCAGGCAGGACCATGTGGGGAGCAGATCATGGCTCTGTCCCATGCCCAAGTTGTCATGGCTCTGAGATCTTGATCCCAGCCCCAGACCTGCTTGCCCCACTCCCCACCCACCCACAGCCCCATCCCATCCACTCGGCTGCGCACCCTGCCCATTTGGGTCCTGGCCAGTCTCCAGAGAGACCCCAGGATCTTGGGGCAGTGACAGTGTGAGACGAAGGGCCAGGTGGTTAACAAGTGGCCACCTCCACAAAATGTATTTAAATTTGCATTTCAATATATATTTGCAGGTTTTTTTGATTGGCTGTTCAGCATAGACAGTGAGGAGTCTTAAGAGGTAACTAGAACCCCCTGCTTTGCAGTCTGTAATCATCACCATCTGAAATTCACCATACAGCGCAGGGTGTCAAGGGCCTGATAGCCCTTGACTTCAAGAGGGCCAACTTCAATGAGTTGAAGAGATTGATAAGAAAGGCACTGGGTATCCAAGATGAGTGGTCGTTCCTTAAGGAGATGATCCTCCAAGCCCAAGGGGTGACAGTCCCAACGAGAATCAAAGGGGGCAAGAGTGCTCAAAAGCCCCCCTGCCTCACCAAAGGCATTCAGGAACACCTGAAAGCCAAAAAAGGAGGTATACACCCAGTGGAAGGGAGGGGCTATCACCAATGAAGAAGGCATCGGGTATGCTAGGCAATCTGGTGGTTGCACCAGAGGAAAAGACAGACCTTTTTAACAATTTCTTTGCCTCCATTTTTTTTTGTGCAGAGACCGGGACTCCCCCACCGAGATTCAAGACGGATTCAGGAGAGACTCCGCCAGGCCTAGAGTCAGGGAACTTCTGGAGGGGCTGGACGTGTTCAAATCCAGCAGGTCCAGATGCTCTCCACCCCAGGGTGTTGAGGGAATTGGCAGGGGTTATCGTGGGGCCCCTGGCACGGCTTTATGAGCACTCATAGTGCTATGGCCAGGTGCCAGATGACTGGAAGAAGGCCAATGTGGTCCTCATCTTTACAAAAGGGAGGACCTGGGCAACTGTAGGCCCGTTAGTCTTGCTTCAATCCTGGGAAAGCTCTTTGAGAAGAATATCAAGGAGCACATCTGTGATGGGCCAGCAGCAGGGATTATGCTCAAGGACAACCAGCATGGGTTCATTAGGGGCAGGTCCTGTCAGACCAACCTGACTGCCTTCTAAGACCAGATCACAGAATCACTGGATGCAGGTGTTGCGGTGGACGTAGTCTTTCTGGACTTCAGGAAGGCCTCTGACACTGTCTCCCACTCCGTTCATTAAAAAGCTAGGCGACTGTGGCACTGATGCCTACACAGTCAGATGGGTCACAAATTGGCTGAGGGGCTGCACCCAGAGAGTGGTGGTGGACAGGTCATATTCGACCTGGAGGGATGTGGGCAGTGGAGTCCCCTAGGACTCTGTCCTTGGGCCCGCACTGTTCGATTTCTCTATTAGTAACTTGGACAAGGGGGTGAAAAGCACCCTGTTCAAATTCACTGATGACATCAAGATTTGGGGCGAGATGGGCATGCCAGAAGGGAGAGACAGGATACAGCTGGACCTGGACAAGTTACATGAGTGGGCAAACGAGAATGGGATGGGATGGGATTCAACACTGACAAGTGCGGGGTACTGCATCTAGGGAGAAAGAACCAGCAGCATACCTATAGGCTGGGGAATACCCTTCTTGTCAGCACAGTGGCAGAAAGAGATCTTGGAGTCGTTATAAATTGCAAAATGAACATGGGCCGCCAGTGTGAGGACACAGTCAAGTAAGGCCAACTGCACCTTGTCATCCATCCACAGATGCATCACAAACAGGGCCAAGGTGATCCTCCCCCTGTATGCAACACTGGTCAGGCCACAGTTGGAGTACTACCTCTAGTTCTGGGCATCGCACTGTAGAAGGGATGTGGTCAGCATCAAGAGGGTCCACTCACATGATCTGGGAATAGCAGGGCAGACCTTACAAGGATGCTATGGCACCTGAACCTGTTCAGCCTTTACAAGAGAAGGCTGAGAGGGGACCTGGTGGCTGTCTATAAACTTACCAGGGGGGACCAGCAGGGAAATTAGACAGACCCTGTTCCCCCGAGCGCCTCCCGGATTTGCAAGGAATAACAGCCATAAGCTGATGGAGAGTAGGTTCAGGCTGGACATTAGAAGGCACTACTTCACAGTCAGGGTGGCTAGGGTCTGGAACCTAGGGAAGTGGTGCTGGTTCTTACCTTGCGGATCTTTAAGAGGAAGCTTGATAATTACCTAGCTGAGGTCATATGAGCCCAGTATTTGCTCCTGCCCAAGGCAGGGGGGTGGACTTGTAGGGTCAGAAGGGACCTAAGTAGACCTTCATCTATAAATCTACAAAATATTTTTAAAGATGCTGGATTATCCCTTATGTAAGAATCTTCAAGTTTTCCTTTACATTATCTTTTATGAATCACCCTAAAAAATAGTGTCAATCTTCTTTGCCCATATATTCAGACCTGCACAGACTGAACTTTATAGCATGCATAGTATTTTGAGTTAGTACAAAATTTGTAGTTATTCTAAAACTAAAAAGCTTCTTTTAAAATGTAAGCCTCATTCATAGCTTTTTATTATGCTTATGTTCAAATAAGGATTCAAGCTTTTTTTTTCTTATTTGTATTAATTGGTCTAGTAAAGCAGTATAGTCCATCTTACCAGGAGTGACCAGATTGGGTAATTCATCACTAAACACCCTAAAGAAAAATCCACTCCAGAGCACAGATGTTCTGCATCTTCAGACATGAACCAAGTGTCTCAAGCTGGGCATTGACACCAGGCAATCACAGCCACAAGAAAATTCACATCTCTCACTATGTAAGTTGCCTGTTAGTAACCCTAAAGCACATGGAAAGTACCCCATAGCATCTTTAACACAACTATGCCTCTGCATATCTGAAAGAGGAAAAAGTCATGGAATGTATGATTACAGGCCTGCCTACATGGACACTTAGGGTCTGTCTCAACCAACCTGAGCCACATGTGCCACCCTTCCTCAAGGGTAGCCACAGAGCTTAGGACAGCGATTCTCAACTCGCTCATTATTAGGCTCAAGGCACCCCTTGGAAAATACCAGTTCTGAGTTTTCTTGTCTTTTTAATTACAAAAACAAAACAGAATAGTTTTTCTGTGGCAAGGAACTCAGAAAGACCACAGTGGGGAAGAATTTTTTTTTTTAACCTTAGGGCTTTTTATCTGAAATCTGTTTCAGTCTTGCAAATCATATCCACACACCTAGCAGTGCTAACATGGCTTGGCATCCTGCACCACACCTGAAAGGATATCAAGGCACCCAAGTTAGGAATCACCACCCTAAGCTATGTTGACCCTAATTACCTGCATACACAAAGTCTAAGTTTGAGGGGGCCTCTGGTCCAACAGTTTTACTACGAGCACTTCCTGAGAACCACCAGATCTCTCAGATTTAAAAAAATGCTCCCATTCTTTAGCTCAGTTATTGCTAAGCGAGTCCACAACTCACCTACGCCAAAACTCTCTGCTGGGCCAGCTTGTTTCCCAGCCACGCTCCTTCCTGGCGAGTGCCAACTGCTCCAGGTTCCGAGGGTTCCGGTTGGTGAAATCCGGGGCAACAACCTCGTTTTCCCTCGTGTCCACCTCCGTGCTGGCAACTTCAAAGCTGGGTTTAGCAGATGTGAAACGAAGACCTTGGGGGAAAGTGGAAAGAAGAGACAAGGAAAAACAAGTTAGAAATACTGGATCTACTACAGCCAATGGCCTTGCCTGCGAGATGTCAGCGACTCTGCGTGTCCTAAGCAAAGTCTTAACAGAACTCAGGCGATCGCAAAATTAGTCCGCGGCCCAACGTAGCCCCTACGCGGAAGCCCCATCCCCGGCACCTTCTCTGGCCCCACGCAGCCTGGCAGCGGCACCGGCACTCAACGGCAGCGGCCGGACACAGCTCCGCAGCGCCATGGCGGCGACGGCAAAACGCTACCGCCCGCGCCGACCTGCCTCCTGCACTGAGACTAGAAGCCTAGAAGTGGAATGACCCACTACCCCGGAAGCAGAAACGATGTAAATTTCCGCCTCAGTAGCGAGGGAGCCTTCCGGGCAGCCTCGCTCTCGCACCAGGGGGCGGGGCCAATCGGCTGCCTCCTTCTAGAACATCCTGGAAGCCCAGCGCTGAGCTCCACCTGAGCCCCGCCCATGTCCTTCGAATTCCTGTGACGCCCACACCCGCGTCTCCCCGCCGGCTTCAGCGCCCAATCAGCGCCCGCCGTCGAAGCAGCGCTCTCCCGGCGTTGTGAGGAGCACCCGGACTGGGGCAACAGCCGTATGACGTTATACCTCCTCCAGGCAGCCATTGGCTGCTTCCTCCTCTCTCCCCTTCCACAGTTCCCGGCGTGCCCCGCACCCACCTCTCGGTGGCCGGCGTGGTGCGGGCAGGCGGGACCATGGCGGCGCTGGAGGGGCCCCTGGCCGTGCTGGGCGAGCGCAGCTCCGGCGATACCGTCCGCAACCAGAACGGTAACGGCCGCGGGCGAAGCCAACCGCCGCCTGCCGGTGGGGAGGGGCTGCGTGGCTCCGGGGTCCCCTCACTTACGGGGGGCAGCGTTTGTCAGGTCTTAAATATGAAATTATCGTATTGGAAAGACAGAATTACTGTATTTAATGAAAAAAAAAATAGTACACTGGGCAGTATACAAGTCGATATGCAAAGAGGTGGTCGTCTCATTTGCTCGATTTTGCTCCCTGGGAGTCGCTCCTGAGCGAGGCCTGGGTCATCCAAGTGGAAGTGTTTCTTTATTTTGAGGCAAGGAGTGGTAATAAAGTTCCAATGGCCTGCCCGAAAGGTAGCTGAGGCTCCCTGAGAGTGATTTTAGGTTTCCATATGCTGTGCGAATGAGCTGCCTCAAAAGTGATCATATGTTTTGAGCACTTTTACTATTATTGATTCTGCAGGGGTTGAAATTGAGGCAAATACAATAATTACCATACAGCTGGTGATGCTAGTGGGGCAGGCTTTGGCCAGGCTTGTGCACAGAGTCGTTCTGGGTGGGTGGGTATTTCTTTTCCATAAATAGAATTGAATTATCAGAGGAGCATGTTGAATTCATCCCCCTCCCCCACTGCAGCCAGGCTGCAGGGGGCTCACTCAGATG
>NW_017728943.1:112090662-112119616 GCF_001723895.1 Crocodylus porosus
TCCCACCCACACACCCCTCTGCCAGCCTTGCTCTCTGCCCAGGGAGCAGCTCTAGCCCTGGGTTGAACCCCTGCCACAAGGGCCACTGCCTGGCTGGGTGGAGAACTGGAGTCCCCATGTGCTCCAGGCTAGATTGGGGCTGGAGCTTCAGAAGAAGATCAGTGTCTGGGGAGCAGGGGCTGCTGGGGGCAGCGATTCTGATCCCACACCTGGGTTGAAGTCAGAGCACCTACCTACCCCTTGCCCTTGCCTCCTACTTGAACCCAAGATGAGGGCTTTTTTTCCCCACCCCCTGTGTTGAATGGGGGAAAACTTTCCCTTGAATTCCGTATTTGAAATAAGTTGCTATCAGAGCTGTGCACAAATACGCAGAAACAGGATTTCTTCTTGAAGTGAAAAATGAGACTAGAAACAGAAGATGGAGAAAAGTGGTTCAAGATTTATTTCTTGATGACTCTGTTTGCACTAGTGTTCTTGTAGTGTCCCTAGATCAGGGGTGGGCAATATGTGGCCCACATGCTGGATCCAGCCCTCTAGGCCATTCTGTCCTGCCTGCAGGACCCCTAAAAAATTTAGAAAATTAATATTTATCTGTTCTTGGTTCCTGTCAAAAATGACAGGAGCCAGGGGCAGTAGGAGCCAGAGGAAGCCCCAGCGGGCTCCTGCAACAGCAGGGCCTGACCGGCCCCAGCAGGGGCTTCTGGCCTGGGACCATGTGGCTCATCCAGTGCGAGAAGCTCAGATAAGAAGGGTGAGTGGGGGGGCAGGGGACTAGCTGTTGCTGGGGGGGTGCAGGGCAAAGTGACCCCGCCTCATGGTCCATGATCCCTGCTGCAGCCGCTTGCAGCCCACACGGCTGTACTGAGCAGGCAGCGGGGCAGGGGAGGGGCTGCTTTTCCCATGCACAGCACCAGCTTGTAACCCATCCCCACTGCCAGCTCAAGCCCCGTGCGGGTGGGCTCGCCCGTTGGGGCTGTGTTATGGCAGCACCAGCTGTGACAACACCTCCGCCCGCCCCCCTGCTTGCCGTGCTGCACAGTGTTTGCTGCTGCTGTCTGCCCGGAGCTCGCACCACAGTAGGCTACAGTGAGACTGCCACTGCTGCCTCTGGGCTGCCCAGCAGGCTGCAAGCAGTTGCAGCAGGGAGCATGGGCAGATACACTGCTTTTCCCTGCGCTCAGCACCAGCTCATTTTCTGCCAGTGAGCATGGGGTTGGGGCTGCATGCTGCCCCGGTGCCTGTACCACAGGGTTGGGGGGGCACTGAGAGTGAGTGGGCACGGGAGCCAGTGGGAACATGGGGCCCAGACTGGTATCCTGGGGCCAGTGCCAGCAGGGCCCAGAGCAGAGTGACAGGAGTCTGGGGGTCCGGGCCAGCTCCCTTCTCTCCCTGCTAGTGCAGCCCAGCCTGGCTTCACAGACCCCTGTGTGGCCCTGGGACATTGTTCCCAAGATGGTGATCAGGGGGTGGGGCACCTGCCAAGGGGTGGGGCTACCCATGCAGCCCTCAAGAGCTTGCCAAAACTGGGTAAGCGGCCTTCCACCCAAAATAATTGCCCACCCCAACCTAGATTGCTCCCTGAAGGTAACCTGTCTGCCTCATTCACTATTAAATAAGGTGAATTTATATTAATAGGAAATTTGGTACCATCAGGTAAATACCGGTAGCAAGAACAGCTCTTTGTAAATACTGATTACAAACATAGGAAGGGGTTTGGTACTTTTAGAGTTCCAAAGGGAAGGTCAGATTTTAACACTTCCCATTTGACTGCCACTTCTTCGATTTACAGATTAAGTGGCTATGCTTATGGGATACAGAAAAAAGTGCTAGAGTCTGAAGGAAAAGATTGTTAATATCTCTTTTCTATATGAGATGGCAGAACATTATACAATAAGACTTTGAATTATAAGTAAATTACATGTGTTTAGTACAGTTATAGTTGTGGGTTGATTAACTGTATTAGGCAAAAATTACTATTTTAGTCCTGAAACCAAAGGAGGTGTCTTCATGGTGTCCATTCAAATTGTGCAAATGGATTTGTCATGGATCCTTATACTGTCACCCTAACCATTTGCATTTCCCCAGTCAAATAGGCCCTGAAGAAGCAGATGTGCCAGAAGTAGATAAAAATTATTTATATTTCGGGCTTTTAAAACAGGGACTATACTTACAGAAATGTGGGCTATAGAATCAGCTATTTGTGAAGAGTTACATAATTACTTGTTGTTCCATTTTTTACAGTTACAGCTGCAGCTGCCATTGCAAACATTGTGAAAAGTTCCCTTGGGCCAGTTGGTTTGGATAAAATGTTAGTGGACGATATTGGTGTAAGTAGATGTATGTCTTTGTCTTAAACTGTAATGAAAAGGTCTCTGCTTGCTTTTTCTCAATTCGCACTCTAATTTATTTAGTAGGAACCTGTTCAGTCTGTTCTTGTCTAAAATGTTGTTCATGGTCTTTATGCATTTAGCAATTTGACCTCTTCAGTATGACTATGAAGGAGCACTCATTTTTTACTCTAATGTAATAAAAGCCTTAGTCTGTCTGTCTGTCCATAACAGTTTATTTGCACTTTGGTTGTCTTGGAAGCCAATCAGAGTGCTGTGCACAGACAAACACACAGGGCAGAGCGCAGCCCTGACGCCGTGATAGCAGGGACTAAGGGGCTGGAGTGGGTGGGGAGGGGGGCCAGGTCGGCAGTGCTGGCCTGGCTTCTGCCCCCCAGCTGTGCTCCTTGGAGGCAGTGGTGGTGTGGAGTGCTGGTGGTGCAGTGCTGGCCTCGCCCCCACACCTCATCCAAGGGGTGGCCATGCCCCCCCTGCACAGACAGACAGGAGCTGGGGGGGGGTGCGCCACAGGGCTGGAGGTGGAGCACTGTGGGGTACTGGGTGGCAGCATTCCATCCCTGCCCATGTCCCTTCTTCCCCCCCATCATCCATGACCGGTAGTTTGCTACTTTTTAAATAATAGCTTTGATAATAAGTTACAGCTAACTTTTAATCCATGATGTGAATTAGATGCATCCTCTAACAAATCAAAATGTGGGCTCTGCATATCTCAGATTCCAAAGGAAAGGTCAGGTTTTGTGCGCTTCCCATTTGACTACCACTTCCTCAGTTTATAGATTAAGTGGCTATGCTTATGGGATAAAGAAAAAAGTGCCAGAGTCTGAAGGAAAAGATTGCAAATATCTTTTTCCTATATGAAATGGCAGAACATTCTACAAAAAGATTTTGAATAACAAATAAATTACATAATTTGTTTAGTATTGCTAAGAATGTGGGTTTATTAATTGTGTACCCAGTGGTTATACATCCCTTGGACTATGTGCTGCAGCTCTGCTGCCCCTCTTTCCCCCCACCACACCCCCACCCCAAGCTGTGCAGGAAAGCAGGGTGTTGTGTAGGTCCTCCCCCTCTGGGCTTCATTGCAGGGGTACGTGGGTCACCCTGACCCCCAGGGCCAGGCAGGGAAGTTCAGAGACCCTGCCATCAGCAGCAAGGGAGTGATGGGGAAGTGGAGCCCGGGGGTTACTAGTTAACCCATCATAGTTACCATTTGTGCAGTCCTCGTTTACATTCTGGGGCTGCTGTTGCTATAGCTACTATGGCAGAACCCTCTAACCAACCTACACCAGTAGAAGGAGTTTCTCTGTTGCCAGGGTTATGCCACCAGCTTTCTTAACAGTGTTTTTGCCAAGAGAAACAGGGTTTTGTTGGGAGAGCTGTGTCAACAAAGAGGCCTTCTGGCTTAGCTTTGGCTACCAGCTGAGACGATATAGCTTTGTCAGCAAAACTTAAGTAACATTTATTTAAACTTGATTCCTGGGCATTCAGTTTGTGTTTGTAAATTACTGTATCCTTTTTAGTTAGGGTTGTGAATAACATAAAACAGCAGGTGATGATTCCAATTAGCAGTGTGACTGTCTCACTTTTAAATATCTAAATTAAGTGAGCAAATAACTTCATTTTTCTTGTTGTGTAGTTGTGTTATGCTACATCTAAAAGTCAAAGGAAGGTAGTTTTATGTCACCTTCATAATGGTCATCATCTTAAATTTATACTTATAAATGATTGACTTTTATTAACCTATGCAGAGGGATTAAAGGTTCACTTAAGCTTTTCATAGTTCTTATTCACACAAATGATTTCAGCCTATAAAAGTACATGTGCATTCTTGTATGGTAGTGCCTTATGTTAGTAACTTAGTTCTACCAGCTTATGATTTGTTGGGACTGCACATGTGTGTGCATGTGAAATAAAGACAAGGTAAACTGTAAGCGTAAAAGGTAAAAAAAAAAAAAAAAAATTTGTGGGATCTTTCTGCTTGTTTGTTACTTTCATTAAGATAGCCATATTTTAGTTTCATAACATTTAAAAATGTGTAATGGTTTTTCTGGTTTTCTTGTTTTCTGAAAACTAGGATGTAACCATAACTAATGATGGTGCAACTATTCTGAAGTTGCTGGAGGTGGAACATCCTGCTGCAAAAGTCCTGTGCGAGCTGGCAGATCTGCAAGATAAAGAAGTTGGGGATGGGACCACCTCTGTGGTATGTAGAAAGCCTCATCTGCAGATAGCATTGCCTGATTAAATGGCTGACTTTTAGAATGCTTGTGTTTTGCATACCTATTATAAATCCTGTTGCAGTGGGGGTTGAGTCTGTGCTATTTGACAGTATGGAATGGAGCTAAAATCTGTGTTTTTCCACCATACAAACCATCAGCAATATGCAGAACAAGAATAACAGAAGACAGGAGCACAATATTAGCATCAGTGTTGTTAAGGACATGTTAAGCTTGCATTCTCAGGAAAAGTCATTCTTTATTCATTACTTGCAACTTGCAAATTGCTATTCCTTTTCCTATGTGAAGCTTGAAAATATCTTCTGGATGAGATGTTCTTTGGTAGAAAGGTATCATCTTTCCAGACCCTGTAGTTACCATTGCACTAGCATAACAAAAAACATAAATAGTGGAGATAAACCTGTAAACTACATGAGTTTCCACCAATGTAGTAGAGAATTGTCCCTGAAAAAATTGGAGATAAAATTCTATAAATACAAGTTACATGGGTTGTCTCCCTCTGTTTATCCCTGCTTAGCTGTCTGCTGAACTTATTTACCTGCTCCCCTGTAACCTAGTGGTAATGGCCCCCCCGCACTAGGATCAGGCCCTGGGGCCTAGCATAGCCACAGTTCAGCTGTACTTGTTGGGATTGGATAAAGTTCCCCATGGGTGTGGAGATTTGATTGGGGGTGGGGGGGTATGCCATCATTTCCCCACTGGCAAATTTCTGAACCCTTGAGGGGCCCTGTGGTCCCGATGACTAGGTGCCACAGGCCAGATATGGCCTAGTGACCATAAGTTAAGCACCCTGATTTAAACGATGGGCAACTCTTTCAAGCCATTATTTATCTCTTTGTGGAAGCAAGAACTGCTATGTAATTTTCACTCATTTTTCCACCTGGAAAAGTTTGTTTTTGGCACAGAGGATTTGATTTTCCTGCTGTTTGTTTTGTTTTCACAAACAGGTCATTATTGCTGCAGAACTTCTGAAGAACGCAGATGAATTAGTCAAACAGAAAATTCATCCTACTTCCATTATTGGTGGATATCGACTTGCTTGCAAGTAAGTCTGATTCAATGGAATAACAATGTATTCCAGTTCTAGGAGAGCATAATATATAGTGAATATATTATCTCATTTACATGTGGAGTCGCATGTTATGTTGGGGTTAGGTTCTAAAGTCAGCGTGTAAGGTGAAAATCGCCTATAGGCAAAATTACCCTTGAAAATCAGCTGGCCTGCTCCTGGGACCTAGCACATATGCATGGTGGGGGCTGCATGCACGCTAGGTCCCAAGAGCTGGCTGGGGGAGCTGGGGGGCTTGCCCAGTGGTACAGTCCACTCCCTCCCCCATCCAGCTGCTCCCTCCCAGGGCAGCCTGCACCAAACTCCTGCCCGGTAGCGTGCATAACTTGCCAGCAGGGCTGCTTCCAATGTAGCTGCTTGGCCCCGTGCACAGCGCTGCGGGGGGCAGCTGCAGGCTGAATCCAAACAACTGGTACTCCGGGGCATACGTGTATGATGAATTCACGTAAGTTAAATGTGCATATGATGTGACTCCACTGTATTTGTCAACAGTGCAGATTCTTTTCTTATGGTGCGTGTTTGTTAAGGCTTGGGGATGTTTGTCAATTTTGTTGTACCACAGTATTAAGTATGTCCTGACAGCAGGAAATTCTTGCTGTTTCATGTGGGAAAAACCAGAATTTTCATCAATAAAATGAACTAAGTGTTTATGGAAGGAGGAGCTGGGGAAAGGGGTTGTCATAGATATGAAACTGTTTCCAGAAGGAACAAATTTTTCTTTGTTTTTTATTCAACAGAGAAGCTGTTCGCTACATCAATGAAAATCTTATTATTAATACAGATGAACTGGGTAGAGAGTGTCTTATTAATTCAGCTAAAACATCAATGTCATCCAAAATCATAGGAATGTATCCTTTGTGGTAGCAGGAAAGTAACATTCACTTCATTTCAAACAAAGTGAGGAAAAGCTTGAATATCTTGTAATTGGTCATTCTCCTGTAATTGCTCTGTATGCCCTTTACTGCTTCTCAGCTGCTGTGTGTAAGTATCCCCATGCCCTTACATACTGTGTTGAAGGCTAACCTGGACAGCCTACTCCTGAATGGAAGAGGGCTTAATTGTCTTGGTTTAGCTTTTACTTACTGCAGGGTTATTGCAGAAACATGAACAGTTTGTGCTTGCAGTTCATGGGGTGGGGCTTTGTTGTTTTACAGTAATTGTTCATTTGTCCATTTCTACCCCACAGTAAAAAAATAAACTGGGATAACTTTCCTTCGGCCATGCTCCTGCAGTGTAGCTCATATTGTGGGTTAAGAGTGGGCAGGAGTGTAATTACCGTAGAACCGAAGTATAATAAATCTCATTTTCCCCTTATTCATGGGCACATGAACAGTAGTAACTGGCTATGCCTGATTTGTACAAAATTATCTGATGGTAAATGTGGCCTGAAAAGATTTTGGAAACCCCTGGTTTTCACAGTGTAACATTTTAACAAAGTGTTGGAATTAGCCTACTTTAAGATGAGATTTTAGTTATTTCTTGTGACAGAAAGTGACATCACAGCTGTTATAAGAGATTTGAAGGAGCTATTCTAATCTAAAATCCTATATTTTTCATTTTCCTTTCTCAGCTGTAGAAAATAGGATAGTGTGTGGTGTAATCTTTTTTTGGGGGTTTGTTTTTGTTTCATTTTTTGTTTTTTTTTCATTTGTTTGTTACTAATTTAAATATTTATTTATTTTAAAAATAAATTGGTGGTTGGTTTGCCTCCTTTCTTAGTTTAAAGATTAAAATAAGCTCTTTGCTTTCCATTTAACAAACACGTCTTTCTTTTGTTTAACTTTGTGTCTTGTCCAGGTTTGTTGCTGCTCTGAAGTACATCCCTTCTCTCATACTCCTGTCTTTACCTTAGCCAGTATATTTACATTTTGCATTTGAGGGAAATGTTTCAGAGAAAAAAAATAGGTGAACATACACACAATTATTAATCTCCGTATTTCATGTAACAAATTCTGATTGCATTAAGCCTTGCTCTTTCATGGAGGTTAAAGGAAGAAAGCGTGGTATTAATTGTAGGTCACTTAAAGCTGTCCTTTTGCCATAATCACCACTGTACTATGGTGGAAGACTAGCTGCCTGGCATCAGTGCTACACATACAAATGCTATGCTGAGTTCTAAGTTAATTTGTACAGTGTTGGTTGTCTTTTTATAATTAATTTTGGCCTTAACAGTATTATTTTAGAGATGGTGACTTCTTTGCTAACATGGTGGTGGAAGCTGCAAGTGCAGTTAAATACACAGACCAAAAGGGTCAGGCGCGATATCCAATCAACTCCATTAATGTTCTGAAGGCACATGGCCGTAGCCAGAAAGAGAGTATTCTTGTGAATGGTTATGCACTGAATTGTGTGGTGGGTTCTCAGGGTAAGATTTTCTTTTTTGATAGATTAGTTATTGCACTCACTAAATTAATGTGTGCTTACGAATATTGCTATGTGATGATGCTTCTGTTGATGCAGTAAGTTAGGAAATTAAGTATTTTTCATTTAAAAATTAAATTAATCCTAAAACAAGTCAACATTAAAATTCAGTGAAATTAAATTTCATTTAAATGTAAATGGAAAAAATGTTAATCTACAGCATGCTGAGTTTCACTCCCCCCTCAATAAAGTAGGACAAGAGTTGCACAAGAATATCTGGGTATTTTGCTAAATTGTTGATCTTGAGAAGAAAGGCTTCTTATCATATGCTGAAGGGCAGCAGCATTTGATTTTTTGACATGGTTGGTTTTTTCTTAAATTCTGGGGATTTGTAATTCCACATAACATTTTTCCTGTGCCTAAATCTTGCTAGTGGTCCTCCAGGGGAGGAGGCTTTTCTAAAATTTCATAATGAGTATAGCAGTTGAAGTTAGATATTTAACAATTTCTAACTACCCATCTCGAGGAAAAAAAGTAGGTAACTCAAGTTCAGACTTTGCCCTGAAACTCACAAGCATCTGTGAAGTTTGTCAAAGAAATTTGCAATGGATATAAATATTGAGTCCTGAAGTCATGTCTGAGAAATAACTCCTTGTTTAACCCAAGGCCACTAAGTTTTAAATATTCAGTTTTTCTCTTTACATTGTGTCTTTGTCCAAACTCCTTTTGAGCAAGATGGACTTTAATATGGTAGTTACCATGGTGTGTCCTGATGCCTCTTTTTCAGTTGTTCAGAGGCTTCAGTAAGGGAGTAGCAAATAGGCTAGGAAGGCAGAGTGGAACTCCTTGGGTAACACCCAGGGATTGCTGTCTGCAGTGGAAGGTCTCAAATGTGTTTGTTATAAAAAATTTTAAAAAATAAAAATCCCTAAAATTATGTTACTTGGATGTAAAAGCTAAGTCTATCAACATTTTTCTTTTACTGAGACTGTAGCAGTAGATCTCTATAGAGCAACATTTCAGTTATGCTGGAATTTGATGGTTCCATTTAATTATTTTTAGCAATAATGTCACTTAATGTTGAATTCAGAAGCACTTAAAGGTGCTTCCTAAGAAAGCAACTAAGATTATGCTTGGGTATAGAAAGGTATTTTACTACTCTTTGTCAGGGGTGGGCAATTATTTTGGGCAGAGGGCTGCTTACTGAGTTTTGGCAAGCCACTGAGGGCCGCATAATAAGCAGCCGGGGGCAGATAAATATTAATTCTCTAAAATGTTTAGGGGCCCTGCAGGCCAAATAGAATGGCCTGGCGGGCCGCATCTGGCCTGCGGGCCACATTTTGCCCACCCCTGCTTTGTGTTGTTACTTTATCTACTTCACTTAGTTTAACATACCTTATTTTCTTGTACACAGTATATCCCCAAATAAAACAAACCTTGTTTTCAAAAGGCAGAACGTAGAGAAGAAAAAGTTCTTTTCCGGATTCATGGTTGACTGTGGCATAGACTAAGTTCTCCTGAGAACATAGAAGTGCCCAGAAAGTGTGACATTTCCAGGAGGAGTTGTGGATGAGGCTACAGGAACTTCCTGGTGTAGCAGATGGTCTCCAGGGATATCACACTTCTTGGATACTCTGGGTTCCCTAGGATTTAATCTGTCACACCAGGTTAGGCCCCAGACCCTTGAAAGGGCAGTGTTTACAGGATCTAAAGTAAAGAATTACTTACAGTTAAAAAACACAGTGCTGTTTCCACATCACAAACCTCATCAGGATACTACAACAGCTCAGTTTGTGCCTGAAGCATCACATACAGTGCTCAGCAAAATACCTACAACTGTGAGAAAGTTAACACAGGACTCTGCCATCTTGACAGCTGTATGGCATGCACAGTATCTCCACGCTTCCTTCTCCAGCAAAGACAATGTCCTTGATTAAGACGTACACCAAATTTGGGGGGTTGATTTTTGAGGGGAAAGTTGAATATGTGCAAGAAAATATATTTACACCCTTGCAACACATTAAAATTTGAGGAACAGAAATAGCTTTAGAGGTAACTGATTATCTTTATAAATAAGATAATGTAACTGGTGCTATTTTCATTAAACAGTTTTAATTAAATGCTTAATCAAATTTAGTGAAATCCCATTTTTTCACATAGGTATGACTAAGAGAATAGTTAATGCAAAGATTGCCTGCCTGGACTTCAGTCTGCAGAAAACAAAAATGAAGCTTGGTGTTCAAGTCGTTATTACAGATCCTGAGAAACTAGACCAGATCAGACAGAGGTGTGCTAGTTTTTTTCCATGTATCCTTTTAGTATTTTTAATTCTGGTAGGTTTCTGGATGGCTTGATGTCCTAAGCTGAACTGATAGGCAACAAATTAACTGCCGTAAGTAGCTATGGCATCTTAATATAACAGTGGAAAGTACCACATGCACCACTTCGTACCACATGCCACTTTTACTCAAAAATTAGCCATCCAGAATTGAGGTGCACGTTTTAAGCAAAGAAGCAAATTTTCATGCTTGGGGTTCTTGGATACCACATGCAGGCTCAGCTTCACTCACCTTAGCAGCTCCAAAGCTAAAGTATTAACTTTGTGACAGCTGCTGCTGAACTGGCAACAGCTTTTGAATGCTTCTAGGAGTGTTCAGCCATGGTGAGCTTATGCTGCATCGGGAAAGACTGGAAAGATCTTTTCTTTTTGGTTTTTGCTTTGTCTTTACTTTTGTAAGCAGTATATATGTCGGGGGGGCATGTGGTATGCAAAAAATATAGTACGGAATCATTGGAGTATGTTTGAATAATCTAAATTTAGTTCACTGTTACAGTATTAAACTAGGAAGCTAAATGTTAACAGGTAATTTCAAGTGGTTCTACATTAATGTGATATCTGGAGATCTGTGCTGTGTATCAGTTTAACTGTTCCATATGTGGGACAAAAAAGGCATGGTTACAGTTTAGGATTTTTGACGGCGATTTTTATAATAATTTTAGGTTATAAACACTTGTTCGTGTCACCTTTTGCAGAGAGTCAGATATCACTAAAGAGAGGATTCAGAAGATTCTAGCTACAGGTGCCAATGTTGTTCTAACTACCGGTGGTATTGATGATATGTGTCTGAAGTATTTTGTTGATGCTGGTGCTATGGCAGTACGCAGAGTTCTGAAAAAAGATCTAAAACGCATAGCCAAAGCTTCTGGAGGTATGTATGTATCAGGACCTTGGTCATAGTTTAGAGTTTTTTTGAAAATGAAGGTGTTTGGGTTTTGCAGATTCCAGACAGGGAGCATCTCTGCTAAATGGAAAAGAAGTGCCATAGAGTAATGACTGTTGAAGATGTAGAATGAAGAAACATGATGGCTGGTAGTGGGAAGGTTTCCTCACTTTAGAAGAACCAGACTCGGTTCTTGTGAACTTGGCTTGAGTAAACTCTGCTTTTAAGTCCAAGTTTAATATTTTC
The DNA here is from genome assembly GCF_001723895.1 of Crocodylus porosus. Lineage (NCBI taxonomy): Eukaryota > Metazoa > Chordata > Crocodylia > Crocodylidae > Crocodylus > Crocodylus porosus. The sequence goes on from NW_017728943.1 coordinate 112,102,145, forward strand.
TTAATTCCTGACTTTCTTTAATAAAATCATGCAACTATAGAGAAGAAACTATTTAACTTATAAGGTAAAACTCTTCAATCCCAATTTTTGTGGAACTTTCAAGTAAAGTCTGCCTAGAATTTTGCAGGAACTTTGACATTAGTCAAGGTATAAAAACTTACTTTTCACATCCCTTCTTTTTAACTGTATTAGTGTAAGCCCAGAAACAATAAGAACAAATTGATTTTAAGAAGCAATGATGTAGTCTTCAAGAAAATTGATATTTCTTGATACATCCAGATGGTTTAGAAATGCTTAGTCTACCATTTTATGAGGAAATACTATTTAGCATACTGATGTTTGCTTTTTCATAGACGGTTATATTTATTCTAGAAGACTGACAGGATAATGATACGTGCTAGAATTACACATGCTAATTTCACCATCTATGTTTTTTGTTTTAAAAGCAACTGTGTGTTCAACCTTGGCTAACCTGGAAGGTGAAGAAAGCTTTGAGGCATCAATGCTGGGACAGGCAGAAGAGGTAGTTCAAGAAAGAATATGTGACGATGAACTGATATTAGTCAAGAAGTAAGAGCATGTTTCTTTAAAAAAAAAAAAAAAACCTGAGTGGATATGCCACGTTAGTTTTGTTGCACCGCTAAAACTAAATTTCCCATTTATTTGCTGCCATACGATCTTAGTAGTATGAGCAGTTATACGCATGGGATAAAGCATATTAAGCTCACTGTAAAATCAGTGGTGAAAATCACCAGTGTTTCACCTTTTTTGCTGTGGCTAGACATTTCTCAGACAGTCTAATTCTAATTATTAACTAGTGGCCAGTCAAGGTTGTTAAAGAATTGGCTTGTTTAAAACACATTATTCACAAACAGGCCTGTGCCTGCCTCAGCCTGCTTACCTTCTGTCTGGCTTCAGGGCAGCAGTGGCTGTGGTCCAGCCTGTGTAGGTAGAAGCACAACAGCAGCTCCAAGCCTGGCTGGGTTTGAGCTGAGGGTGCATGGGTGCCAAAAGTAAGCAGTAGGATAGAGGCAAGTTTGCTATATGGTCTCCTCTGTGCAAACTCCCTCCCCACTACACCGTCTCCCCACTGTAAAAAGCCACCCCACCCAGGGCAGGCAGCAGCTCAGCTCTAGCTTTGGACCCAGACTTGGAACCAGGGCCACTGTGGTCACCTCCCACAGGCCAGTACTTGAATATAAGACTTGGCTTCCTCACCATCCCCCTTTTGGCTGGAAAAAGAACTCGTTGTAGAAATCAAGTAAATATAATAGTTCCGTATATGTTCCAATATGACATCTCTTTTTAGTTTCATAGGACTAAAGAGTTGTCAGAAAGTAGGATATTTACTCACTTCTGCAACTTCACAGCCACCCATTGCTATAATACCAGCAGTTCCACTAGTTTATTTTTGGCTGTTGAATAAAAGCAGGGCTGTCTAACTGATTGTGAGGGGCACAGGAAGCCCCTGAGGGATTAAACAGTGGCCTGCCACTCTTTGCTGCTGCCAGAATCCCTGGGCTCCCCTTCCCTCCTCCAGTTCTCTTGCCTGTCCCTAGCTGAAAGGTTCAGAGACCAAAGGACTGTCCACAGTGTGCCCACAAATGTAGGGGCCTGTGTGGCACAGCAGGACTGTGCAGGTAGCCCCCATGGCACATTAGGTACCCATGGGGTAAAGCAGTAGAGGGGGACTAATGGCATGGAATGGTGTGGTGGTGGGGAGAGTCCATGTGATGCAACAGGGAAGGGTCATGTTGCATTGCATAAGGAGCCCATGCTGTGCAGGGGAGTGGGCTCCCACAATGTTTTGTGGGTTTCTGCATTGTGGCAGGCAAGGTGGACATGCAGTCACTCAGAAATTGGGCAGCCCTAGAATAAAGCAGAGATTGAAACAAACACGGTGCTAAACTCTGTGTTTCTGTTGATAACTGGTTTTTATTTCATATTCACTGGTGGAAAATGTCTTTTCCTTCATACTGTAAGTAAAATTTCCTAATTAAGTGAGCAAATAAATAATGCATTAGAGCCTAAATACAAGCTTCTAACCTGTCCAGGGGAATTAGCATGCACATTGATTTTTTTAAGATGTATCAGTTCTTGCAAGATCTTTGGACAGCTTAACATTTAAGGCTAGATCTTTGTTAAAAAATTAACTGATGATGGTATAGTAGAACATTAGTGAGCTCTCTGAAGTGATTTTTTTCTGAAGTAAGCAACTTTTTTCTCTCTCAACAGTACTAAGGCTCGTACTTCTGCATCTATTATTTTACGGGGAGCCAATGACTTCATGTGTGATGAAATGGAGCGGTCCATACATGATGCTCTTTGTGTAGTTAAGAGAGTATTGGAGTCCAAATCTGTGGTTCCAGGTGGTGGTGCTGTAGAGGCAGCACTTTCAATATATCTTGAAAATTATGCAACTAGCATGGTAAGCATGCTTTATAAAACATTGTGTACCATTACAGAAAATAAGAACTTACTGCCAGTGGATTTACTAGTGCACAAGTCTTCACTTTCAGCTTCTGCAAGCTTTGTTGCACTTATGGGTTGGGAATTATTATTATACGTGAATATAAAATTCAGCTTTCAAGGCAACTTCTTCCAATCTGAGTAGTCCCCTTCCTCTTCCCTCTCTTGTTCCACCTCATTTTGATCAAAAACTTTTCTGGGCTAAAATCTTTTCTGTCTTCCTACAAAATAAGTCACTTTAAACTGGCTTTCTTCTGAAGTTATGGCTGCAGCTGCCTGCTTATAATGCACCATTTGGCTTGAAAAATCTTTGTGAATAAAAAGTAACTACAGTTACCTATTCTTCCTTCTTTAGGGATCCCGTGAGCAGCTTGCTATTGCAGAATTTGCAAGATCACTATTAGTTATTCCAAATACTTTAGCAGTAAATGCTGCTCAGGATGCCATAGATCTTGTTGCAAAGTTGAGAGCATTTCACAATGAAGCTCAAGTTAATCCAGAACGCAAAAATCTGAAATGGTAAGTATCTATGTGAAGGGGGGTGGGGAGTCAACCTGAGCCCATTTTCTTAAGTGAAGAGTTATTTTAGTAGTTTACTGATGCCACTTTACCTCTAACTATTAACTATTTTGTGATGTATTTATAAATTTACTAAGCTTCCCTGCATGCCATCCTGCAACTTGATCTACACACAAATATTACAACTGAACTACAGGCTTGTTTTGGTAAAGGACATAGGGCTGAATAGCGCTGCTTGTACTTACTTGATACACTTCTCAATTGCAGGATTGGTCTCGACTTAATAAATGGAAAACCTCGTGATAACAAACAAGCTGGTGTTTTTGAGCCTACCTTGGTCAAAACCAAGAGCTTAAAATTTGCAACAGAAGCAGCAATTACTATACTTCGTATTGATGATCTTATTAAGCTGCATCCTGAAAGTAAAGATGATAAAGGAGGGTGTTATGAAGATGCAGTTCGTTCTGGAGCACTTGAAGAATAAGAGGCATTTTATTTGTGTTGAGTTGAGTTATGTAATGTAGATTTTCCTGTCTGTCGTTGGCAGTGTGTTAATAAAAACACGTGCACAGTAAGAAAGGATTGTCTGTATTCAGCTTTGACTTATAAACTTTCAACCTCTTTTGAATTTAGTGTTTAGAATATCTCTTCCTGTTAGGAGAGCAGAACTGAGCAGTGTAAGTGTAAGACAGTGTTGTATAACTATTAAAAATATTGTAAGTAAAATTGAGTCAAGTGAGCTTGATAAAAGTTTATTGGAAAACTGAAACCACTAAAACACAATACAAATAAGCTTCATTCATTTTCATCTTTCAATGCACATAGCTATTCCCATCCCACCTCCTATACAAAGGGCAGCAACACCACGTTTTCCACCTGTTCGTTCTAATGCATGCAGAAGAGTAACAAGAATGCGACAGCCAGAGGCACCCAGAGGGTGTCCAAGGGCAATAGCCCCCCCTTCTATATTCACCTGAAAAGAAAGAGAGTAAGTCAGTCATATGAATTTATGACAGTGCAGCTTTGTCTCCTTCACTTTCCAGGGATTGGGAAGGAAATCACAGGAAAGTTCTGGGTAACAGTAATACAAGTTGCAGTCCACAAGTGTGGTAACAACTATCTCCCAAAGGAACAGTAACAATAAGCCCTTAGGAACAGCTTCTCTTAAGCTGTTTTGGACCATGTTTTTAGCAGTTAGTTCACATGCAACTGCACAGTGAGGATGAGGCAGAGTACAGGGGGTTGTGGAATACTGGAAATACTAGGAATCTCTATCATAGAAACTGAACTTTTCCAGCAAATTTATTAGAAGTAAGTAATAGCACAATCTGCTTGAATGACTCCTAGCATGGTATGTCAGCACTAAGAGGCGTATTTCCTGCTGCAAACAAGGCCTATCCATGGCCTAAATGGGTATTTCTCTATAGAGAAGTTATAGAACTTAAGATGCAGAAAAATGCTACTGGAAGAGTTGCGTGTGCAAACCTAGGAACTACAGTAAATCCCAGTCACAATCTCCCACCACAGTACTCTAAAAAATTGCTAAGATTTTGAGGGTGAGTACAGTAGTTACCTTTTCTGGATTTAGTTTCAGTTCTTTTGCTATTGCTGCAGCTACTGATGCAAAAGCTTCATTGATTTCAAACAAGTCAACTTGCTCTACCGTCCAACCAGCTTTATTAACCTAGAATAGAACATAGAGCAATTAAAATAAGGAGAACATACTGTATTTTATTGATCACTTTCAGGGTCTTTGACATATATTTAGGCCTTGAAACTTGTTAGTCATAACCCTCATTCAGTCTCTTCCAAAATTCTTCAGTATCTACAAGTTTCATGAGTTCTGATATGAGGTGATGTGACAATTATGGTCATTTATCCAATATCTAACTGGGTATAGGTATGCTGTGAAAATGCAACTTATCCACTTGCATGCACACATGCCTACTTGAGTACCAAAAAGGTAACATGTTACCACTATTTGAGTAATACCTCACACATACTGAAAAAGTGTCATAGCCACTCTTGAGTGTATATGGATGAGCAGAGATGAAGGGCAAAAAGCATTTTCAAAGTGGCACGCTGCACCATGCCTGGTGCAGACATCCCTGAGGTTTCTGGAGATGGTTGATTCATTATTAAACTAACGCATTGAAACAACTCACTGCATTACTCAATCCTCATCTGCTACACTGAAGACCTGGAGCTGTTACCTTGCATTTTTTCATACCAGATCCCACTGACATTAGAACTGCAACAAGTTCAGCTTAGCAATAACAAAGCAACATGAAGACACCTAATTATTAATAGACTTTAAAAAATTCCAGCTTAAAACCTATATAAAATGCAGGGGGTTGGGAACTTGTTTTTTTTTTTGTTTTTTTTTTAAAGGCATCTTCTACTGCCAACAAGTATTTTACACTTAGGGCATGTCCAGACAAGTGCGCGCACATGCTCTGCACCACCTCAAAAGCTTTTGAGGCGCAAAACAGGTAGATGTGAAAGGGAATTCCCAATATTTCAAAAAATACATTTAAAAAAAAAAAGGTGGTACACGTGGCTGTAGAGTGCGCTGACCAAAACCAGAGCCTGGAGGGCCAGAGCTGTATTCCAGCTGCCGGTCAGGCTCCACACACCCAGAGCACCACCACAGCAGCCCCATGAGGCCCCCAGAATCCCAGGTAAGGCTACAGCCTCTACCCCACCCAAGACAATCTGCCACGTGCCAGAACACACATGTAGGGGTGTTCCCTGGGAACAAGTAGCATCAGCTCAACCCCCACCACGGAGAAGAGCCCAGCGCCAGCCCCTGCCCACAGTAGCAGGTTGCCCTTGCCCTGTACACAGATGTGGGGGGCACGTGCCCTCCATGGCTCCCCTGGGGTGCACATAGTGGCAGGAGCCACTCCCATGCCCCTGGATGAGCTGCTCCTGGCCCTGTCTTGCACCCAGCCTGCCCCTGCCCCACTCCCTCACTACAGGGACCTGCCTGATGCAGCCAGGTTGGCCATGTGCATGCTGCAGCTGCACGCATGCACATGACAACAATAATCGGCCAAATTAGTCAAAAAAAGCTTGACTGCCAGTAAGGACAATTTTCTTTTTATCAATGTCGATACGATTTGCACCAATATGCAGTGTTTTCTGTGCTCTTTTAAAGGTTTTTGCCTCTAATAATAATAGGAAACTTGGGGAGAAAGAGCAGGAGAGCCACAGCATTAACACCATGGTTCTACATTTTTATTTTTTAAAAGAACAGAAGTCAGAGGAGACCATTCCATGCACCTTTCGATTAGAAAAGTGACTTCTTAGAAAGCTTTATGCCCTCATACAATGTGGTAAAATAAGGTATACATCTGATTAGAAATTAGAAGTGTTGGTGATTACCTTAAAAAAAAAAATCTTACTCTTAACCCAAAATGACACCTAGGCCAGCCACTCTGTAAACTAGACTAGTTTCTACTTAGACTGGACTCTAGACACTCATATAAAATACTTGCTTTGGAAAAGAGGGCAAAGGGTAGGCAATCAAAGCCTCATATGCTCTCCTATTTGCTACTAGCCTGGGTACAGAATTCTTTCAACATAACATTTTTCTTTTTTTTTCTGCAAACAAAAACCCAGAAAAACCACACATCCCCAAAATGTTAATGAGCGTGGACAGTCAAGACAACAAGTCTTAAAAACAGCAGCAACAACAATGATTTACTGATACTACTTACAGCTTTTTTTATTGCTGCAATAGGTCCGACTCCCATTATGGAAGGATCTAAACCTATTTGTGCCCAAGATACAATCTGTGCCAAAGGAAGAAGGCCTCTTCTAGCAGCTTCTGATTTCTTCATGAGAATTACAGCTGCAGCTCCATCATTTATACCTGCAAAGTGATAAACAGCTGCTTTTAGTTATAGCCTAGGCATTTCATTAGAAACAGACAGATCCCTGTCCTAAAGAGTCTGTCTAAATTACAGGCTTGGCAAACGGTAATGTATGCAGACTACTGATCTTTAGACAGCATACTGGCACATGGCTCCACTAATTTTGACAAAGCTATACTCATTTAAGGCAGTTGAGAATCTGGCTTAATGTGTTAACAGCTTAGCCTTACACACATAAACCACCTGCCCCTGAACTACTTGCGAAAGTATTTAGGAATGATCTGAATGATGGTGGTGGAGGTTGCGTGGAACACAAGTTGGGAGGGCAACAGAAGGAACAATACGGAAGGAATAGAGACTACTGCAGGAAAATGAGTCCCAGAGTAATAGAAATTTGATTTTTCTTAACCAGTGACATTATACCATTATGGAACATTCAGAATGAACTAATCACCATATTTCTACTTTTCCCATTTAAAAAAGTGGGAAGGACAACCAGAAATGCAGTTAGATTATGAAATGGAGAGGTTAGTGAACTTGCACACCATTAACAAACAGCTCTGTCTGTGTGTCAAGACAAGCCACTGAGATTTGAAAAAAGAGTCAAACTGATTCAGGGTTGATGTAAAAAAGAAAGTTCCTCCTAAACAACATACCACCACTCATATTCAAGTTCCTACACATGCTCCATGCATTTGTGACTATACGCTACAGATACTGTGCTACTGCATTTTTTTTCAGCCACTGACAAACCTGAGGCATTAGCTGCAGTTACTGTCCCAGTTCCATCAGTCAGAAAGCAAGGTTTTAACTTAGCCATCGTTTCCAAGTTACTTCCATGACGAGGATGCTCATCTGTTTTAACTTCTACAGGACCTGCAAAGTATCAGACATTCATTTAAGACCAACCCTCTAAAACTGTACGCCTAAAGACATTTTAAGCTCCTGAGAAAAATAGCTGACTGTAGTCTCTGTTGTACAGGATAAGTGATAAGCAACAGCTTACCAGGGGGATATTAGTCCCCTTCAAATCAACAGATTTTTTTACAAAGCTACCATCATGATAAGGTCAAGTTTGGGTTGCAGCCACATTGTTCCCTTTCAGGTGTGGTGGCAGCATGTGTAACTACTGCACACTTTGGCTTCTCCAACAACACCTCTATTATACCGGGAAGCATCTCACTTTTGCCAACCAATATTGCTCTTATCTGAGCTAGCTAATACCATCCAAAAAGCCTGCAGAGAAATCCTCTGCGTTTCATCATTGGTTTTATTATCTCTCCTTACTGACTACACAATGCATAGCTCAACCCCCAAATGAGGCAAACCAAAGCTATTTTACACCTAGAAAATGCAAAGAAATTGAATGCACCTCCCTTGTAATTTCTCTTGACAAAATCAATTTTAGGGATTTATAACCACACCCAATACCAAAGTCTTTGCCCACTCCAGAACATCCTTGGATCAAGCAACTAACAAATGCCTACCTCCCAAGAGACCTATCTTTTTCAATCAGATTTATTTAAAAAAAAAAAAAAAAAGTAACTTCTTGGTCTTTTCGGAAAGTCCGTGTACAACTGAATGTAACAAAGTCCTCAGGTTATTTTCATCGTGTGTTTCATTTGTCAGGGAGGTCTAGGCACAGGAGATCATGGCAAGCATGAACAAGTTGCAAGTTTAGTGCAATAAACAATTTTTGCAATAGGTCCTCTCTCAACTGCACCCCTAAGGGCAAATGCCACAGAAGTCGGGGTAAGAGGGGGCTGTTTATATAGAACCACTTGGAAAAAATAATTATATTTCATGAATTTGCACGTTCTGACTATACATTGATGAAATGAGAGAGAGAGAAGATCCAGGAACAAATATACCTATCAGAAGTTGGAGAAGTGGAATTCATCTTCCTACAAAACAGGTTCTTACAAAGACATCTTCCATTGATTGTACTGAACAGTACATCTTGCACTGTCAACTTGTATTCAATCAGTTATTACTGTACACACGCACCTTTTCGAGAAGGAACAAGAACAGAAACAATCTCTTTGTCAAAATATCCAGCTTTCTGCGCGCCTTCTGCCCTAGCCTGTGACTGCACAGCAAGTTGGTCTTGCTCTGCTCTGCTGATTTTCCACTGCTTGGCCACATTTTCAGCTGAAACAAACAAAATGTGTGTGTTAAGAAAGAAAATAAAAGTGTGATCCTTATCTGCAATCATTAAATTTAATAGGTCTGCAATTACAATTCTAACAAGTTAGTTTTCACCTTTGCTGGCAACAGTTAAACTTGCTTGGCGACTTTCATTCTAAATAAGCATTTTTATTTGATCAGAATTTTCTGCTACATTCAATTCTGGGTTCAGTTTCAGAGTTGACCTTTTTTAGGTTACAAGCAAGTAAAAACAAGTGTTTCTGGTTTTAAATGCCTATGGACAGCTTTTCAGAAGTTCCAGTTGCTAGTCAATACCCCCTTCCTCCACAAGATGTTTTCTGCCCATTCATATACATAGTTCAGTGTGTGGTCAAGGCTAGTTTTAAGGCTACTACTCTTTGGCTTGATGCCTTTACCCCTAGATGTTTGAGGATAGGGATCTGTATAATTTATAGTAACTTGTTGCAAGTACAGTCTGTTAGGGCAGGAGTGGGCAAAAAAGGGCCTGTGGGCCAGATCCAGCCTACCAAGGGATTTTATCCAACCATGATGGGTCTCAGTCCTGCCCAGCCTAGGTGCAGGGCGCAGCCCAGATCATGGCACATGGGGCTGGTTCTGCCATCCCCATGGTGCACAGTGGGGCTGGGGTGGTGCAGTGGCCGGACTCATTTTCTGGCAGTGGTGGCTTGCTTGGCTGCCACTGGGCCCAGCCCCACGGCCCAGGCACCCTGGCCCATCTGCCCCACATCCACTGCTGGGGGTAGGACCCACATGAGTAAGGCACACAACCAAGTAGATGGAATGGGGCCATGGGCAGGTGGGGAGCAGTGTCTCAGAGCAGAATGGGCAGGCAGGACCGAGATTGCAGAGAGTGACAGCATGGGGGTGGGATCTAGAGCAGAGCAATGATTTGCTGCCTGCATGCCTGTGACAGATGCTGGTTCTGCAGGCAGGACATGTGAGGAGCAGATCGCAGCTATGCCCCGGGCCCCATCCCACGATCCCAGACCTAGCCCCACGTGCCCATCCTGCTCCTGGACACCACTCTAGCCCTACCCTGTTTACCTGGTTGTGCACCCTGCCTGCATGGGTCCCAGCTAGTCTGCCAGGGAGACCCCAAGATCACAGGGTGGTGACAGCACGGGACCAGGGCCTGGGGAAGAGGCATGATCCATTACCAGCACACCTCTGCTCACAGAACCAATGCCCCCAGGGGCATGCAGGCAGCAGATCATGGCTCCGTCCCAGCCCCAAGAGCCCAGTTCCGGCCCTGCTCACCCAGGGTGTATCCCAACCACCAGGCCAAGCATGGAGCACAGCCACTTAGGGAGTTTCAGTGAGCTGTTGCAGGGGATGGTAGGGGTGCCCTGACCTGGCTCACAACAGCTCACCAAAACTCCCTAAGTGGTCCTCAGACCCAAACAGTTGCCCATCCCTGTGTTACAGTGTCAGAATTCATTTTCTTCGTTACTGCTTTAATATATGATCATTTGAAATGTACCAGAATCACAATCTGAACTGTCCTGAGTTAAATCACACTGTTCTGAACCTTTTTTAGTAAAACTTCAGAAGAATTGCTGCTTACCTGTTATACCCATGTGATATTGATAAAATACATCTCTAAGACCATCACATATTATACTGTCCTGCAAGGAGGTCTCCCCCATTTTCACTCCAGCTCGCATATGAATTAAGTGAGGAGCCTGTAGACAAGGGAATTTGAGAAAAAGTTTAGAAATCTAAATGGTGCTATTTCGACTTGGGTAAGAATTGCTTCTGCCTCAAACTTCATTATTAATAGCAACTCTGACTTGAGCTGCCGGCCAGAAAGAACCCAATCCGATATCTGTCCTCCCAGACTCCAGGTAGCCTATGAACAGTCTGAGAGAGAGACAGTACAAGAAACTTGGCACACCAGTCAAAGCCTACTCCTCTGAGCTTCATGGAAAAGAACAAGTGCCAATGCTACACTGAGCAAGCCTTATTGTCCAATGTTAGGACTGAAGTATTCTTTAGCGGATGGTATTGCTAACATGCAGTCCAACTAAAACTATAAATCAGTCTCTTAGCTACCACACCATCCATTCTCTCCATGTCTAAAAGGTGCCACACTGCCCTGCCATCAACTTAATTTCAGACTAATATGAATAACTACCTCCCATTCATTTCCAACTTCTGCAGAAATTGAGAAGATTTTTGATAGAGCCATCCCCAGAGCACACAGAAGTTATGAAATAAACATAATCTGTTGTTTATACACATGTGCCTACTGCTACCTAAGGTACACCAAAGCCTGTCTATTCAAGTGTTAAAAGAAAAGATACCCAAGTCTAACTTCCACAGGTCAGACAAAAAGGTTCTGATGAGTCAGCATTGGCTTAAATTTTTATTAGTGATGGTCCCAAACAATCCCAGAGTACTGGGATAACTAGGAGCTGTACAGGGAGACCCTCCAGGCCTGATGGGAAGTTCACTAAAATGAAAAGAAATATTTTTATTGATCTACTTTAGATACAGAACAGGCCCTACTACAAGGTTCTTACAATTCCTTTTCTCCATTCCTAGCAGGATTATTTAAGAGATTCTATTGGGAATCATCATGTGTAGAAAAATAATTTGAGAGAACAGGTTTACAGTGCAGCATTTTCCTATTACACACAGACTCCTACTTAAAAGATCTACTTTTTAGATTGTACACTAAACAGTTCTATTATTGTTAAGTCAGGAAGTAATTCAAATAATCTCCTGTAACGGTACATATAACAGAATCACACATACAATGTGTTATACTAACAACATGTATGTGTTCTAGTAAATTAATTTTGGAAATGGTCCTACTGAGAAACAAATTGCACAAACAGATAATAGGAGGCTACTGAAAAAGGTAAATAAATCCTTAAAAGCATTTAAAAAAATTCCATGTTAACATCAGATACCGAAGCTCAAGTTGTGAGAGTGATTCTACATGGTTAGAAAGCCACCACCTCACCTTGCTCATGCTTTCCATGCCTCCTGCCACCACAATGCTGGAATCGTCTGTCATTAAGGACTGAGCCCCCAAGCATACAGCTTTCAGGCCTGATCCGCAGATCATCTGACAGCTCCAAGCAGGCACTGTATATGGGATTCCTGCACCAACGCTAGCCTGCCGAACAGGATTTTGACCAGCACCTACAAAATATTATTGACATCACAGTATTCCAATCCAAAAAATGGCCAATATATACATCCTAATACTTGGAAGGAATCTGGCTGTCACCTCCTAAGTTTAGAGCTCATTCTTACCCAGGAGTGGGCAATTATTTCAGTTGCTGCGCCACTTAACAAGTTTTGGTGAGCTGTTGAGGGCTGTATACAAAAAATTTCAGAAGATATCATTTTAACACGTTATAGATAAACAAACCCCCAAATCATAGGTTTAACCCCCTCTCTCACTCCCACCCCCAAAAATCAAACATCTACTGTAACATATTTTAATTTTAATTTTATTTCAAAAAATATTTTTGCTGCAATTTGTGGGTTTGGTTGGTTGGGTTTTTTGAGAGGTGATTGCATAATAGCTCAAAATAAAGTCTTACTCAAAATAAACACTTACTTGTATATTGTGTGCAAGGGAGGCGGGGGAACAGATGTGTGGGTAGGTGTTTGTGTGGAGAGGGTGGGGATGTGAATGTGTGTTGTGGGGATCTGCCCCTGCAATACATCCCAGGAGCCAGCCAGGGTATGGAGAGGAGGCAAACCTTTTATTGCCACACTTTTATTGCCAGGACAGCTGGCCCAGGCAGTGCAGTGCAGTGCTGTGCAGTGCAAGTGTGCACCATGCCCCCCTGCATCCAGCCCACAGCTTCCCCCACAGAGTTCTGCATGGGGTCAAGCCCCTCACAATCCCATCCAGGGTAGCCCACTCTGTGCTCCCACCCATACCCACCAATGGCACTGCCCTGGCCAGCACACACATCTTCCTTGTGCGTCTGCTCTCACTGCTGCTGCAGCTACCCGGGTACAGCTCAACTCTCCCCGATCTCCAGCAGCTCCTCCTCCTCCTGCCCCTGCTGCACTACGTGTGGCTGCTCATCGTATCAAGCAGGCAGAGTGTGGACGACAACAGAGCCCATCATGTGGACGACAGCAGAGCCCACTACAGGCAGGAGCTGCTCAGCTGCAGCTTCCCCCTGCCTATAGTGGTGCAACAGGAGCAGGAGGAGGAGGATGATGAGAAGTTGCTGGAGGCAGGGGGAGCCAAGTAGTACCTGGGCAGCAGGAGCAGCCCTGCTGGGAAGCTATACGTGCTGGCCAGGGCCTGAACCATCAGCAGGTGTGGGCAGAAACACAGTGCAGACTGCCTTGTGCAGGAGAGGGCAGGGCTCTGCCCCGTGTGGAGCACTGCAGGAGCAAGCATAGGCCATATACAATCAATTAGTGGGCCAGATCTGGTCCATGGGCCATATTTTGCCCACCCCTGTTCTTACCTGTCAAGGGTAATTAACAGGAGCTTGGTTAGACACCTAATCTTAGGAAAGAGGCAGAACTATTAGAAAGTATTCCTAAACAATAAGGGTTTTGCTCACATGACTTAGAGGGCAGAAAAGCCCCCTTTCAGCTGAAATTACTTCCATCTAGAACAACATGATTTCTCAGGTTAATTCAAGAAAGAGTAGCCTACCCCCATCATTTTATTCTGGCTGCAATACAGCCTTTTCAATAAGTTTGAGAGCTCATGGCAAAGACAGTGCTGTGATTCAAAGAAAAGCAGAGCAGGCAGAAAAGCAACTCTAGTTTGGAGGGTTTTACTACTAGTTTTTTGTTTTTGTTTTTTTTTAAAGGGCTGTATCTATACTACAGACATAGAAGCCAGGGAACCCGGTTGCAATTTGTTGCATAAGCTAGATTAAAGATTTTAACCATATTCTGCCATGCACCTGTACTTGTGTGATAAAGTAAGGTATGAGAGCTGCAAAACCAGAGACCTCCACAGTTTCTTACCAATAATTTATCTGAACTCGGAGACCAGTGGAAAGCAAGTATTTAAATACAGAAATGTAGGATTTGCCTATTCAGCTTAGTGACAGCTTTCATAGTCTGCATTCCTTTTTTAATCCTTTATTTTAAATTATTACTAAATTTAAGCTTGAGCATTTTACACAAATCATGAACAGTTATATTTACTATATACGCAACAATAAGGATAAGGCACAAATATATAGCAAGAGTCAAAAAAGCTTTCATTCTTTTCTGTAACCTTTGATAGAAAGAATGGGAGCATTGTGTTTGGAATAAAGCTTTTTGCAAGTCCGTGTCTCCAGGGCAAAGCAGTATCAACTCTTTTGTATAAGAAATACAAAAAAAATAAAACACACCATGCAAGAAGATAGAGTACAGGAGACAAAGAAAATGAACTATATTTTGAAACTGAATAGATAACAAAATGTATACATCAGAGTTTATATTTATAAATAAGCCTATGAACTACAGTATTTTAGTAAAAGCAGAAGACTATTAAAAAGTCATATTTTTAACAAATCAAGCTTATTTTGCTGGATCCTAATTTAAGGATTACTTCTATGGCACCATAAGAGTGCATGCTGTATTACAGACTAATGTAAGTCAAGGGTGCTCAACTCCTGGCCCACAGGTCAAATCCACCCCATGGAGCCTTGGCATCAGGCCTATGGGACTCTCCATGAGCCAGGAAATTTGGCAGTGGGGGGAGGGGGGGGCATCAAATAACAGTGCCACTCCTCCCCCACTGCCAAACTCCCAATCCCCATGTAACTGGATTGGGGCCACCTCTGGCCCCCATCTCACACATTGAGCCACTGGACAAAAAGTTTGGGCACCATTGATACAGGTCTTTGCCTCAAGGAACTTCCAATCAGAGTCAATATAGGCAGGAATGATTAACAAAAAGCATAAGGGACAAAAGAAGAGGAAGATTCCTATACTGACATATCATAAGCCATGATTACTATTATAAACAAACTTCATTAGCTCCTGGGATTAAAGGTAAAATGGATATACAGTTTCCAGAATGTTGGTTGGGATATCAGGATCTGCTCTCTCTACTACTTTAATAGCAATGAAAATTAACATTTTAATCATCATTTAAAAGATTTAATACATTTAAATGGAAAAAACAGAGGTTTTATAATACAGTGCAGATGGAAATATTCCACCAGGTAGTTTATTTTAAAAACAAAAATATGTTTCTAATTTTTTAAATTTTCTTGTGATTGGAGAGTTGGACTTTTTATATGCAAAAAACAAAACAAAAATAATCAAATCAATTCTTCAACATACCTGCTGTCAAAACTTGTCCAAATATAACCTCAGAGACTTCTTCTGGGTTGATATTTGCCCTTTTCAATACTTCTTTAATGACAATGGAGCCCAATTCATGGGCCTGCATAGTAGATAAGGCACCATTGAAGGAACCTAAATAGATGCAAATGACATGTTAGATTTTTAGAAGCAGATGGATTATACTTGAACTTTTTACTCCATATTCACCTTCCCAAGCCTGAGAATTCTGAGAAAGCAATGTCTGTGTTTTCACTTTAATTATTTCAAAATATTATACAAAGTGTTGTTATATGGCAATTTCTGTCTGTCAACTTATTTTTTTGCTCAAGTCAGTCAGTAGAAGAAGAAAATGAACATTGAAAACAAACAGCTAGTTTGTATTGATCACAGTATGGGCAGTCCTTGGACTTAAGATGCAATTTTCAGGAACCAGTTATATCATAAGTTGAAATGTCACAACTTGGAACTGATTTTCCCATAGGAACAATGTTATAAATAGGGGTTTGGTTCCTGAACCGAGGCCCGATACCCTATTTTCGCCAAAAATAACCCAGAATTTTGTAGTCAATCAATTATAGATTAGTAATATAGCTACATTAATGTGTTTATATTGTAAATAGCAATCATATTCATTTGGAAGAACTTCTTTGAGGGGACTTTGCTAGACTTTTTGAGTGGCTCTTAGCTAGAGTCTTCACTGCAGGTTTTTCTGGAGTCTTGTCTGCTTTCTTAAAGAAGGTGTCCAAGGAAGTTTGGACAGATGTTCTCCAGGGAGATGGGCAACGCAGAGAACTTGTTTGCTGGTATGGCGTTAGATCAAGCATCATAAAGTCAAACTGACGTCAGAAAGTCAAAACAAGTGTCAATTTATAAACATCGTAAGTGCTATTTGTTGCAACTCAAAATGTCTTAAGGACTGCCTGTAGCTCAACAACCTAATGAACTCGCAAAAGAGGATGCCTGCAGGTACCATTCGATGTAATGTTGCTCATCTAAAAGGGACGCTTCCAGCCCATGTTCAGTTTTGCCTAAGCTTTACTTCAGGCATTGTAGCACTTCAATGTAGCAAAGCAAGAAAAAAAAATCATGTCTCTGCTGGATAAATATTTGAGGAAGAGACTTAAAATTACTGGGAAAGAGTTAATATGTCTTATGTAACATTTCAATTTAACACTATGTTTTGATGGAGAAAGAAAAAAGGAATCCATTTTCCTTACAGACTAGGAGACACAAGGTGACTATATTCCAAGAATACAACTTGATTTAGTGAAAAGAGTGGGGAAAGAGAGAATATAAATGCCACTGTACTCACAGATGCTAAGGTTGAAATTGTGTGGCCCAAATATCAATTAAATATAATATGGCAGACTATGGCAGTCTGCCATCCTATATTCTGTTTGGAGAATCTCTGATGTCAGCTATTTCTATTTATGCATTGCAGTCCATTTTTTAAAGTATTAATATCAGAGAAAACAGGGCTGTAAGGGGATCCCTTGGCCCAAAGAAAGGATCAATTACACCTGAACCATTCCTCAGTGGAGGTTTCTCCAACTTCCTCTTTACAACCTCCAATAAAAGAGAGTTCACAGCTTCCTAAGGTAGTCTATTCTACTGCTTACAATTAACTATACTAACAATTAACTTTTCCTAATGTTCAATTTAAGAACATTTTTCTTATTCTTTCAAAAAGAAAAGCAGTTCTCCCACAGTTTTTTTAAAGTGATTATATACATTATTCTCTCTTCCCTCAACCAGAATATAATCCATCTAGGAGAAAGGGGAGAGAAATAGATGCTATATGCTGATTTTGCTTTCTGGGACTATTATTCTACTCAACACAGACCTTTTAATTCATTAGCCATGCTAAAAGTAACAAATCCTCTGTAACAGAGCATCATGTCTCATTAGTACCTACAAAAGGGATAAAAACATTCCCTCAAAAGGAATCTCCAAATAGATCAGAGAAAGAAGAAGAAACAGGGAAAACCAGCCATGTTTAGTATACCAAGTGCAGGTTTAACAGCATTTCAGACAACCCTACACAGTATCCCAGGGGAGGGCACAATACAGCCCGTGGGCCGCATCCAACCTGCCAGGCCTTTCTACCTGGCCTGTGGGGCCTTTAAAAAATTTAGAACATTAATTTATATCTGCCGGC
>NW_017728943.1:112119716-112186853 GCF_001723895.1 Crocodylus porosus
CCCCACCCAGAAGCTCTGCGGCTTCTGGCCCCGTGCCCCTGCGGCTGTTCCACGTCTCTCCGTCTGAGCGGGTTAACGGGGGGGGGCCATGGGAAACAGCACAGGAAGTGGCAGCTGCGGGGAGTGGCGGGACCCACATGGTGTGCAGCAGGCGGTGGAGCCACAGAGGGCAGCAGAGCCATAGTGGTCCTCAGCGGGCAGCAGGGCCCCAACGGGTGGCAGAGCCGCAGCCAGGCCCCAGCAGGTGGCAGGGCCATTGTGGGCCCCAGCAGTTGGTGGGATTGCGGTGGGTGGTGGAGCAGCAGCAGGCAGCGGGCCCCAGCAGGTGGCAGAGCCGTAGCCGGGCCCCAGCAAGCAGCGGGAGCCAGCGGGCAGCAAAGCTGCAGCAGGACCTGGCAGGTGGCAAAGCCACAGCGGGTGGCAAGTCCCAGTAGGCGGTGGAGCCCCAGTGGGCGGTGGGGAAGTGGTGGGCCCCAGGAGGCGGCGGAGCCACAGTAGGCCCCAGCAGGTGGTGGGGTTGCAGCAGGCCACAGCAGAAGACGAGCCCCGGTGGGTGGCAGAGCTGCAGCCGGGCAGCAGAGCCAGTAAAGTGGGCCCCGGTAGGGAGCATAGCCATGGGGGGCTCTGGCAGATGGTGGAGCCATGACGAGTGGCAGGGTTGCAGCAGGCGATGGAGTCACAGCAGGTCTGTGGCAGGTGGTGGGGCCCAGCAGGGGCCACAGGGAGCACTGCAGTAATGGGGGGCAGCAGGGAGCAGTGGGCAAGCCTGCAGGAGGGAAAAAGGTAGACGGGTCTTTTTCGATCTGGAGGGTGTTTTTCGACCTGGGCAGTGGGGCCCCCCAGGGCTCGGTCCTCAGGCCCGCACTGTTCAACATCTTCGTCAGCAACTTGGATGAGGGAGTGAAAAGCAACCTGTTCAAATTTGTGGATGACATTAAGATGGGGGGAGAAGTGGGCATGCTGGAGGAGAGATAGACAGGCTGCAACTAGATCTAGACAGGTTACAGAGGTGGGCAGATGAGAACAGGATGGGATTCAATACTGACAAATACAAGGTATTGCACCTAGGGAGAAAGAACCAGCAGCATACCTACAGACTGGGGAACTCCTTTCTTATCAGCACAGAGGCAGAAAAGGGTCTTGGAGTCATTACTGATTCCAAGATGAACACAGGCCGCCAATGTGGGGACACCAGTGTCAGGAAGGACAACCACACCTTGTCATGCATCCACAGATGCATCATGAGCAGGTCCAAGGAGGTGATCCTCCCCTTCTACGCAACACTGGTCAGGCTGCAGTTGAAGTACTGCATCCAGTTCTGGGCGCCACACTTCAGGAGAGATGTGGACAACATGGAGAGGGTCCAGAGGGGGGCCACTCACATGATCAGGGGCAGCAAGGCCCTATGAGCAGAGGCTATGGGACCGGAACCTGTTCAGCCTCCACAAGAGAAGGCTGAGGGGGGATCTGGTGGCCATCTACAAACTGGCCAAGGGGGACCAGCTGCCACTGGGGGAGTCCCTGTTCCCCTGAGCACTACTGGGAGTAACAAGGAATAACAGCCATAAGTTGATAGAGAGTAGATTCAGGCTAGACATCAGGAAGCACTACTTCACAGTCAGGGAGGCCAGGAGCTGGAACCAACTTCCAAGGGAAGTGGTGCTGGCTCCTACCCTGTGGGTCTTTAAAAGGAGGCTTGATAATCACCGAGCCGGGGACATTTGACCCCAGCATCCTTTCCTGCCCATGGCAGGGGGTCGGACTTGATGATCTGCTCAGGTCCCTTCCAACCCTACCAACTATAAATGCAGGGAAAGGTGGCGGCAGACAGAAACACGGAGCCTGTGCAACGGCTCTGGGACTGGCAAAGACCCAGGGCGGGGTTGTAATAACACAGAGCCTGGCCATGGGGTCTGCCTGGCTGCACTGTGTGTGGCTCACATGCAGCGTGTTAAAGCTGCACGCTATAGAGCCGGCACCCCGGCTCTCTCTCAACACACCCAGCCACCATACCCACACCCCACCGCACGCGCGCACACATTGACACATATACCCGCTTGCTGCCCACACAAGACACATGGCAGGACTGTATTTTAAGCTATTATGCAGCTACCTCTAGATACACCTTTTGTAAACACAGAAATCAGTAGAAAAATATTTTTAAATAAAATTAAAATAGGTTATACTAGGTGGCGTGTGTGTGCGTGCGCACGTATCTATTTTTCACGGTTTCCAGATTACAGCACCCTTCCAGTACTTCCAGGGCAAGTGAAGGGACTTCCAATGGCAAAAGGTCAGGGGCTAGGAGGTAGGACTTCCAGTCCCAATACGGCAACCAGGGACAGGGCAACTGTCAAGGGGCAGGGCTACCTATGTGGCCCTTGACAGCTCACCAAAACTTGGTAAATGGCCCTCTGCCCAAAATAATTGCCCGCCCTTGCTATATTCCCTAGTTCACCAACATCTGAAACAAATGGCTTTGAATGCCTGCAAGGTTTTTGGTTGTAGCCGTGTTGGTCTAAGGACATAGGCAGCCATGGTTCTTTGGGTAGATGTGATATATTTTATTAGATCAACTGAGTTGTTGGGACAAAATTCTTTGCAAGCATTCTGACACAAGTACTCCTGAAGGGTACCTGAAAGCTTGCAAATAACTTGGTTCCAATGACTCAGTTAGCCTAATAAAATATATCACATCTATCCAAAGAACCTTGCCTTTGAATGCCTGAACAGTTTTAAGACTAATCTGCAAAAAGCACAATTAAAATCACCACGAATATGCAATATTTTCTTACATATGCCATACACCTCCCTCCCCACAAAACTAGCTGCTGAGCATTACTGTGCACATTATACACAAAAAAGTATGCTAAGAGCTGTTTCTGCCTTACTGGCCAACTGCAAAAGCAAAACCTGCATGGGATTCACAGGGAGCAGAACAGAGCACACTGGGCTACCTTGCTACTGCTTTAGTCGCTTCCTGCATGGAATGATTTCCCTGCTGCCCCTTCCCATTTAGTCTACCTGTCAAAAAAGCAAGGTGCATATATTATTCTAGGATATGTATTTGTGAGAAAATAGGGTAGACTTCACAAAGAATACAGGACAAGCTGTCCACACCTGCACAGATCTGGCTCTGAGTGGACTCATTCTTTTGGGAAAACAGCTATAATGAAGTTCAAAACTCCTTCTCTCCATGCTCTTATCTATGTCATTTCACCTGCTGGTAGGGTACCTGCATGGTTCCCATCCCCTGGAAATTCTGCATAAGTCCCATCTTATTTGCATCTGCTCCCTAGGTAGGGCTGCACTCAGGCAGATGGGGGGTGGGGGTGGCACAGGCGATCAATGGCACAGTTACACCTTTGATTCCTGCTCCACCCAAACTTTTAAAGCCAGGTGCCTGGGAATAGCATTGGCATTTCTATTCATGTAGTACAGAGAGTCAAATTGACGTCATGGCTCATTATCATCTACTGGAACCTGCTAACATCCCTCCTTCCCTTTTAATGGTCTTAA
Organism: Crocodylus porosus; assembly: GCF_001723895.1. NCBI lineage: Eukaryota > Metazoa > Chordata > Crocodylia > Crocodylidae > Crocodylus > Crocodylus porosus. The sequence goes on from NW_017728943.1 coordinate 112,123,236, forward strand.
TGTGCTATTTATCAAGGCAGGTTTCCTTCTGTAATGCTGCTACCTATTGGCCATGCCTGGTAATCCATCTCCCCTTTCATGTCTCCTCAGCCTGTTTTTAGTTCTAGCTCCCACAAACTCAAGCGAGATCATGCTAACTCATGAACACAAATGCCACTGTAGCAATGACTGGCAGCCAAGTGCTGGTTGCACAGACAGCGGCAAAGACTCCACTTGGTTGGAGAAATCTGGAGGAGAAGGCGTGTTTGACACCAATGGGAACAGACTAAAGCAACACCTTTCGATTGTTTGGGGGGGTTTTGCCTCCTTTGCTGTCCGTTTTAAAGCTTTGCCCATCATATAGTGATTCTGGGCACGTGCCTACAAAGCTATATATGCCTCTTGCGTGGGGCCCAAAATGGAGCAATACACCCAGAATGAGTCTGGGGGCTTTTATTTAATACAGAGAAGTATAACAGAAAGCAAATAAGGTCTTCCAAACTATACACCAGTTTATTGGGATATCATCCATCAGGCAATATTACCAACAGCAGCTACACAACACAGTCCAGAATACATAGACGCACTCTACCGGGGGAGTAGGTCACTTGGACCTCGCAATATGTCTTTAAGGGTTTGAGGCAAGCTTCCAGACTCCCACCCCTGTGTCTGTGCATGCACGTGCTTATACAGGTCACATTCAGATTTCTGTACTCCTGTCTGTTCCTCCAAGCTAATGATCTCTTGGCCAATTCAGCAAGGACACCAAGTCAGGGCCTGTGCCCACCATTCTTTCCCAACGCAGCTGTATTAGCACTGGGTGCCATCACTGGCCGGTGTCTCAGCTTAGCAGGCATGCCCTGCATTCGGAGCCAGGCTGCACTGCTGCTGGGATCAGGGGATGGAAGAGGAGGAACTCAGCACAGCAAAAAGGAAGAGGCTGAAGTCAGGCATTTATTCTCCACTCCTTATTTCCAGTTCCTTTGTCAAAGCTCATCTTTGCACAATTAAAGCTTGTGTCAGTATGGAATTAAGACATGCAAAAACGTCAGCCAAAATGTGTATTTACTAACAAACGTGTACAGTGGTATCAGGGATCAAGTACTAAGCCCAGAACAAGGAGCTGAGGTAAGGCTGGAATTATGGGGCAAAATTAAGGATGAGCTGGGAAAAAGGTGCCAGGAACTGGCGATAGGGGACCGAGGGGGGCAGGGGGAGAACCTAATGGACCCACGGGAGGGGGACAAGGGAAGGAGGGGGAACCTAAGGGACCCAACTTCAGCCCCAGGCAGTGAGGCAAGGGGTGTTCAGGACCTCCAGCAGGTGAGAGACGCCCGCTTCTCTTTCCCTGGAGAAAGAAGGGGCTGCACCCCCCGCCCCCCGTGTGTGGGTAGGGTGAGACTGGCCCGGGCAGGGGCCGCACCAGAAGCCTTTGTGAGGTCCCTTCCAGCCCGGCTCCCCTAGGCGTCCTGCTCCCGCACCCCCTTGCCAAACCCCGGCTGCAGGTCTGTGCCCCGCCGCGCTCACCCACGGGGGTCCTGGCCGCGGAGACCACCACCACCGCGTCCCCGCCCTCGCCGCTCATGCTCATGCCGATGCCGACGCCGATGCTGATGCTGATGCTGATGCTGGCCCCAACCCCGCTGCAGCAGCTCAGAGCCCCCTCGCGCTGGCCGGCTCCTTTCTGCCGGGGAGGGGCAGCCGAGCCATGTGACGTCGGCTACACAGGGCCAGCCGGAGCGGGTGACGTCAGCTCTGGCGAGCTGAGGGGGCGGGGCCGGCAGCGTTCGGCTGGGAGCGAGGAAGAGGGGGTGGAGAATTGAGGGTGCTGGTGTCCGCCTGTAGGCGGGCCGGGAATCAGGTGGCGCCTTAAGCCAATAGCTGGCGAGCTCCAGGTGGCGTCTGAGCCAATAGCTGCGAGCTGGCCGTCTGGTGTTCTCCCTTCCCCTTCACTGGGTGCAGCCTGTTGGGCGCTGCGAGCAGGGCTCAGTGCTGGGGGTGGGATAGTGCCATGCAGTCAAAGGGGCGAAGGGCTCTGAGGAGGTCACGTGATCCAGCCCCCTGGTTGAGGCAGGGTCAGCCCTAGCCAAGCCAACCCATGCAACTATCACCTGCATTGGCAACGCAAAGGGGGTGCACATGTGTGCACGTGCACCCCTGACAGAAGCACCACCAATGCTGCTGGCAGTGCCTGCAGGCTGTTACCATTTGCCCCGCCACCACCGACACTGCCAACAGTGTCTGTAGGTTGCTGAGTGCCACTCACCACCCAGCCTCTGCTGCTGACACTGCTGTGGCCGCATGCAGGAGCTCCCCACTTGCCGCTGCCACAGCCGTACCCTCCCAGCCTCCAGGGGCACATCCTTCATGATTACTTGAGCCAGTGCCTCCCAAACTTCTCCTCAGCATGGCCCCATTTCTGGTCCCATTACCTCAGCATAGCCCCTCGCTACCAGCCCCCACCCTCATGACTCCATATGCAGATGTTGCAACCCCATTTGGGGTTGGAACCCACAGTTTGGGACTCACTGACCTAAACTCCCAATGCCCAAAGAAGGGTGTTTGTGCCTGAAATCTTGCAAAGAATTGTTTCCCAACTATTTAGTTGATCTACTACAGGAAACCCTCGCATTCATGGGCTTGGCATTCATGGTTTCAGATATTCACAAATGCTGAACCTGCATCTTAAATACACTGACAGAAGCTCCTTGTAAACTCTGCACTTGCCACTGCTGGGCTTCTGCTGCCAGACTCCTGCCGTTGCCAGTGCAACTGTGCCTCCCCCCAGCTGCCAGAGGCACTGCATTTATGACGTTCAAGAACGCAGTGCCATATTTGCAGATTTCACCATTCATGGGGATCTGAAGAACATATCCCCCACGAATTGCAAGTCGCCTGTAAAAGATACGCAGCTACCCAAAAAACACTGCCTGCCTGTGTCCTTAGACCAATACGGCTACAACCAACAGCCCTGACCTGAACTCTACGTAAGTAGACTGCTCTCAACCCTGACACAGCACAGAGCAGTGCTGCCTTCAGGCTCAGGCCTGCACCACCTCCCCTGCCTTATTGAGTCACTCTGCATCCCAAGCATGAGGGGTTCAGCTGAGATATGGTGACAATGAACTAACCCTTTCTTTTGTCCTCTTCTCAGGCCCTACAGCAGGGGTTTTCCACCTTTCTAGGTTCTGGGTCCCCTTGGAGAGCCTGGAGGCATCCCTGCAAAAGTGTTGGCTCTTTGTTTTCACTTGTTTTTTCTGACTGCAGGAAAATAGAGCAATTCCACCCTTGCAAAGGGCTTGGAAAGGCTGCTGCAGAGCAGGATGTTTTTAACACCATGAGTTCCTATGGGAAATCCAGAGGAATCTCCTTCCTTGGAGGTTTTTAAGACCTAGTCAGACAAAGCCTTGGCTGGGATGATCTAGTTGGGGATGGTCCTGCTCTGATCAGGGGGTTGATTTAGATGACCTCCTGAGGTCCCTTCCAACCCTCATTTTCCATAATCTGGGTTGATCTTGTGAATGACATTGGCACACCTTCCACTGCTAATGTGGCATGCGCTCCCCCGCCCCCATGGCACCCTTGACAGAAGCTTATAACACAGGGTGTTGCAAAGCCCCAGTTGAAAATCACTGCTTAAAGATTTCTGTTAGGCATGGTTTTCTCCACACTTGAAACAATAAAAAAAAGCTTGTCTATGCTATAGTCACTTGAGTCCAGCAGCTGGGCCTTTCAGGTAAACACCAAATATTAGAGCTACACCATCACTTCATCAAATATCATGAGACTTGTGATAACATGCCGCTCTTTCAGGTGCAAGTTTCTTGTTGTATTACCTCATTTCAGTTGTATAGGTTTGAGGAAGCCTCTCTCAGAGCTGTTGCACAGGTTTCCTAAGTAGTGACCCATGGGATATTTAAAGTGGCCTCATGGAAGTCCAGGAAACTTGTAAGCAAAGAGCCCATTGAAATTAATATATCAACATTTTTCTCTCAGAAAGGGCATCAACATGTGTGCCCAGCTCCACAAAGGTAAATCAATGGGAGTTGGGCATCCATATACATTTGTGGATGAAGAAATTGTTTCTTACTGCTTCTTCAGCCTGGAGTGTTGCTTCTGGATATTTTAAAAAGTAGTTGTGGGGTAGTTATGGCAAGATGGTTGTGCGTTTTCTAGCAATTCCTGCTGAGACCATGTAATTAAGTGCTATAGCTAAAATGATCGTGCACAACTACTTTGATAGGAGCTTTTGCCATGTGCTTTTTGAAGATTATGTTTATTTAGTGAAGGGTTATTTCTGAGACTGGATCCATAGGCTAGTAATTATTGTCAAGACAAAATAAAAGTATCAGGGATTGCCTAACTTCAAAATAAGAAAGGAAAATTTTCAGTACCGCTGGCAATGTTGCAGAACCAGACTATGAAGATGAGAATTTAGATTACTGTGAGAAAGAGAAGAGTCAATTGCCAAGTTAAAGAGGCCAGCTCACACTGTGATGTTCAAACTGGATACCAACGTGGGACTGAGAAGTCCCAAGGTCCTGGGTGGCTAGGTCTGGGCCACTCAAAGAATTTTGAGGTGCTGACTGGATCCAGAAGGAATAAGTAGAATCCAAGGATAAGTTGAGTCAGAAAGCCAGGAAGTCAATCCTAGTGCAGGGCCACGAACAAGCGAAGTCAAGAAACCGGGAGATCAGAAAGAGAGCAGGTTTAGAAAGCAGGCTGAGGGTGGTCCTAGGGCTGGTTTTGTTCAATATCTTCATTAACAGTCTGGAAGATGGGATGGTTCAGGGGTGGCCAACCTGCACCTCCAGAGCCACACGTGGCTCTTCAGAAGTTAATATGCATCTCCTTGAATCTTTGCACAAGCACACAGTAAATGGAAGCTGGTGACCATGTGCTTGTGCAAAGATTCAAGGACATGCATGTTAACTTCTGAAGAGCCACATGTGGCTCCAGAGCTGCAAGTTGGCCAACCTGGTTTACACCCTAAGCAAGTTTGCAGATGACACCAAGCTGTGAGGTGTAGTAGATATGCTGGAGGGTAGGGCTAAGATTCAGAGTGACCTAAACAAATTGGAGAATTGGGTCAAAAGAAACCTCATGAGGTTCAGCAAAGACAAGTGCAGACCTGCACTTAGGTTGGAAGAATCACATGCACCGCTATAGGCTTGGGATCAACTAGCTAAGCAGCAGCTCTTCAGAAAAGGACCTGGGGGTTACAGTGGACAATAAGCTGGATATGAGTCAACAGTGTGCCCTTGTTGCCAAGAAGGCTAAGAGCATACTGGGCTACATTAGTAGGAGCATTGCCAGCAGATCAAGGGAAGTAATTATTCCCCTCTACTTGGCTCTGGTGAGGCCAGATCTGCAGTACTGTGTCCAGTTTTGGGCCCTGCACTATAGAAAGGATGTGGATAAGTTGGAGAGAGTCCAGCAGAGAGCAACAAAAATTTTTAGAGGGCTAGGGGACATGACTTTTGAGGACAGCCTGTGGGAACTAAGCTTATTTAGTCTTCAGAAGAGAGCCTGAAGAGAGATTTGATAACGGCCTTTAACTATCTAAAGGATGGTTCCAAAAAGGATGGAGCTAGGCTGTTCTTAGTGGTGGCAGATGACAGAACAAGGAGCAATGGTCTCAAGTTGAAGCAAGGGAGGTTTAAGTTGGATATTTGGAAAAAACTTTCTCACTAGGAGGGTGGTGAAGCACTAGAATGGGTTGCCTAGAGAGGTGGTAGAATTTCCATCCTTGGAGGTTTTTAAGGCCCAGCTCAGCAAAGCCCTGGCTAGGATGATTTAGTTGGGGATGGTCCTGCTTCAAGCAGAGGGTTGGACTAGATGACCTCCTGAGGTCCCTTCCAACCCTAATTTTCTATGATTCTATGAGAAGACAGGAGATCAAGTTGATAACAAAGTTGGAGAGAAAGTTGGGTCAGGAAGCCAGGAAATTAATTAGAGAATGGAGACAGAGACCAAGCTATGTCAAGAAGCCAGGAGATTAAGCAGAGACCAGAGTCAACATGCAAGCTAAAGAGAACAGCAAAGCAGTCAGGGATCAGATTAAGTCTTGTTGCCCAGACACTTCCTGTTTCTGTGCAAGAGTTTATATTGGGGAAATGGAGGGCCATCTCACCCCGACCAGACACTCTGGTGATAGTAGTGGACCCTGAGTGGAGGATTAGGCCCTGATGGAGGCTTCAAGCCATCCTGGATCAGTCTGGGTAGCCTGTCATAAAGTGGCAGGGTAGGATGAGCAGCCATGCTGACTAAACTATGCCCCTGTGTTCAAGGCTATGGCCTGACAGTCTACAGGAGAGGTAGGCAAAATACAGCCTACAGGCCGGATTCAGCCCACCAGGCAATTTCATCCAGCCCGCAGGCACCCGCCAGTTAATTGTACCCTGCCCAGCCCGATTGCTTCCTCCCACCATCATGCACAGGAGGGCTCCAGTCCTAGCCAGCATGCACAACTTTCAGGCAGGACTACTGGTTCCATTGCTGCACCCACTAGGGGACCTGCTCAGCTTTCCCAGCCTCCAGCAGCTCCTCTTCCCCCATGTGATGGAGTTGGCAGCCTGGCCCCACTCATTGCTCCTGGGACTCCACAGGAAGTGGCAGGGATCCCTGTCCCCTGCTGCCTGGTGTAGTCCTGTAAGCTGCATGTGGCAGCGGGGGAGGGGAAGGCACCTGGCTCCATCATGTGGCACACAAGTCCCAAGAGCTGCACGTGAGCCCCACACTATAGAGGTGGACCAGTCTGGTTCCACTCCTTGCTGCCAAGTGCATTTCCTAAAACTGGCTGGAGCTGCGCCCCACCAGGTGACTGCACCTGCATGGGCCATGAGCACCCTGACGGCCTGCTGCTGGTGCTGCTGGGAGCAGGGGCCGTGTACCATGGGGGGGATGTGGAGGGCTGCCCACACTCTTCACCCTCCCTCACACTGCACAAACCCAACATACCCACACCCTACCCACACCCCCCACAGCCCCTCCACGTATACATACACCCACACCCCCCAACATATCTTACACTCCTCCCCGACACACACAGCCATATCTCCTCACAAGGTCTACACACACACACACTCACCCCCCAACCACCTCCCCCACACACAATATATCAGAATAAGACTTTATTTTTGAGCTATTATGCAATCACCTCTATACACACGATCCAACCACACATAAAACAAGACAAAAATATACTTTAAATAAAATTAAAACATGTTATAGTAGATGTTTGACTTTTAGTATACGATTTGCTTTTTTCCAGTTCCAAGATGGCAACTCTCCCCTCTAAAAAGGAGTACTTTTGGGGGCAAGGGAAAGGACTTCTGGTGGCAAGGTCAAGGGTTAGAGGGCGGGACTTCTGGTCCCAAGATGGTGACCAGAAGGCAGGGCATCTTTACAGCTTACCAAAACTCAATAAGCAACACTTCAGCCAAAATAATTGCCCACCCCAGTCTACAGCAAGTGTTATAGTGCATAACCATATACCATATTTTCTTGCATATGTCACAAACCCTTTTTTCCAAAAAAACAGCTGCTGGAAATCGGAGTGTATGTTGTATACAGGAAATATGGTAAGAGCAGTTTCTGCTGCTGACCAGCAAAAGTTAAAGTAAAATCTGCAGGACTGAAGGGAACAGAACGATGAGCAGGTACGGCTCCCTGGATGCTGCTACTCAGTTACCTACTACAAGCAAAGATTTTTTTTCTTCATTCTGCTTTGTAAAAATAATGCATGGATTTTATTTTAGGGGGTATTATGTACAAGAAAATACAGTAGTATATGTTCCAGATGACCAATATACAACAGACTAAGGCATTTAAGTAATTGGCTTTCCAAATGCTTCAGGAGCTATTAACGGGCCCATTTTCCCTTCCTCCAGTTCCCAGCAAGTCCAAGAGTCCATTAAGAGAGAGCACTTTGACTCAGAAATGAAGCAAGAGTTAGTGGCTGGTTCTGGATGTTTACCTAATTTGACTGGGTACAGTGCCTGACCCTAGAATTGACAAAAACGCTATTTAAGAATGTACTTAAGGGAACTTTCTGCTCCATCTTTGCAGCAACATCAAAGTAAGGAGCCTCCACGGCTCATCTGCATGTTATTCAGTGTTCAGTTGTTCAGTTGCAACGTTCAGTTATTCCTAGATTATAGCAGGATAGGTAGATGCAAATTCAGGACACAGAGGATGACACTGAACTATGTTTTTAGGAGACAGATTTTAACCCCTGGTTTGGAGTACCCAGATCCTTGTACCCCCTGCCAGTGGAGAAGGTGGGGCAGACTGAAGTGGAAATAAAGTTTAAAATTTGTATCTGTGAGCCAGGTGCTATTTGAGCAGTTCTTGATTTACCAATCCCTTTCAGTTCTCATATTCTATTGGAAAGTCTAAGTTACTATTTGTTTAGCAGCCTTTTGTTGTTCTACATGCTCAGTTTAGTTTTACAAATTGAAAATGTGTATATCAAGTGGCCTTTGAACGACAGACTGCTACTAAAGAGACAGCAGCAATAACCTGCAGCAGTGGTTCCCAACCTTTTTTATACTGTGGACCAGCAAACTCACTCAAAGAATTTTGGCAGATCCGTTATAGAAACAATCTAATTTACATATTCAACAATCTAATTTACATATTTATGTATAAGGAGTTATACTTGCAATTAAAAGTTCCTTTTTTTGTTTTTTTGCCATTTTCTTGGCATTGCACATCCTCTGCACAGTTCTCCTCTCTGTTGTTCAGAACTTCATTGTCCCTTTTAGCAGAAGCACTCTTTCCAAAAAAACAATCCATTGAAGTTTGCTTGATCATCTCTTAGCCACTGCATTTGATACAGAAGTGACTAGCCAGTTACCGCGGTCCGATTTCAAAAGCTAAAGTCACAGTCATTGGCCAAGTGAAGACATCCTCGCCCAGCCGATCAGCATGGCATGGGCATAGAACTGTTGCTAGCAGTGATTAAAGCTCATGCCACAACCCGGCAGCCAACCCTTCACGGCCCAGTATGGCCCGGTGGTGGGAACCTCTGGTCTAAAGAGCATAGGTAACTGTAAAAAAAGACAGAAAAGAGTAAATCATTTTGATGTCACAATCTCTTTAACATTGTCATCACTACTTTTTTACAATCCTATTATTCATTATGATTAGTCATTACGAAGTCTAATTGTATGCATGGTTTGATATACTGTAGGAATGTAACTGGCTATAACATATGGAGGCACAGGTGACGTGTAGGGGAGGCATGGGAGGGGCGCGTGGGAGGCCAGGGAGTGGGGAGTGACAGCCAGTGCCTCCCTTGAGATTGTGGGGGTACCGAGAGAAGCGCCAGCAGCATTTCTGGGGTTGCCACTGGCAGAAGTGCCAGCAATTGGCCACTGGGGGACCCCCCCCAACAGCGATTGGCCACTGGTGCCCCCCCAGTATCAGGAGGCACCCGTTGCCCATGTGTGGAAGAATATTATGCTCAATGTGAGGAGAGATTTCTTTCTCATCCTAGACAAACAGGCAGCAAATGAATCTATGCTGCTGAGGATGCCTCTGAAGAAGAATAGAGAGAGTGATGGAAGTGGGAACTGCCTTGTGGCAGTTTGGAATGACATTGAATGTTCAAAATTGAAAGAAGAGGAGGAGATCTGAGAAAGGAGAAGTGCCAATGGCAGGAAGAAAGAAACTTGCAGAGCCAGGCAAAGAAAGATAGATGGACAGACTGAAAACCACCACATATAGTTTTCTCTTGCTGTGTTAGATTAGAGACAGCCAGTGAACTTGAGAACTGCAGCTGATGGGCTTGGATAGGTGGTGCTCAGGACCATTAGCATGCTTGCTCAAGCTGGTGTCATGATAAGTGAAATTTGCCAGCTCAAGACCCAGGAAATAGAAAACCATGAGATTCAATTTTAATTTAATCCACCCAGAAAAGCGGTATCTATGTATTGAGGTACTGTGTTATGGTGCAAATACGATAGCAGAAAAGTCTGACTAAACCAAAAGGACAGGTGAAGGCACGCTCTGGCATGTTAACAAGCAGATATGATGTAAGATTGTGTATGCAGCAAAAGAGTACTTGGGGTCATATACTGTCCATTGTGTAACTTGCACAGTATTCTGGTTTCTCTTCAGATCATATAAATCTTTTGTCCTTTGCTAAAGATCAGTATTGTTTAATCTGCATCTCTCCACATCCTTTCTGAATTGTGGAGCCCAGAATTGGATGCAGTACTCCAGCCGCAGCCTCACCAAGGCTGAGTACAGCAGGAAGATGACATCCTGGGATTTGCTTGAGAAGCATCTCTGGATGCAAACCAGTTTTGCTCGCTTTACCAGCTATGACATCGCATTGGTGGCTCATATTCATCTTGTGGTCAGTCATGACCCCCAAGTCCCTTTCAGCTGTGGTGCTAGCAAGCGTAGCATTGCCAAGCCTATAAGCGTGCTGCAGGGTTTTTTTCCCCAAGATGGAGTACCTTGCATTTTTCGGTGTTGAACACCATCAAGTCTTCATCTGCCCATTTTCTGAGCCTGTCTAGGTTGGCCTGAATTACCATCCTGTCCTCAGGTGTGGACACTCTACCCCATAATTTGGTGTCATTGGCAAAGCTGGCCAGTCCACTTCTGACGCCAATGTCCACATCATTAATAAACATGTTAAAGACTATAGGCCCAGGACAGTACCTTGGGGGACCCCAATGGTCACGGCTCACCACAATGATTGACTTCTGTCAACTACCACTGTCTGGGTCCGACCTCGGAGCCAATTCCCCAACCATTGGGCTGTGATGTAGCTGAGGCCACAGTTGGCCAATTTTTCCATGAGGAGATCTTGGGACACCAGATCGAAGGTGTTTTTAAAATCAAGATATATGACATCAATCTCTTCTCCCTTGTCCAGGTGATATGTCATCTGGTCATGGAAGGAGATGAGATTGGTCAGGCAAGACCTACACACAACAAACTCATGCTGGCTATCCCTTAGGATGTTGCCATCAGCCAGCTTGTCAAGACTGGTCTCTTTGATAATTTTTTCTAAGATCTTCCCTTGGACACAGGTCAGGTTGATGGACCTGTAGTTCCCCAAATCTACTTTCCTCCCTTTCTTGAAGATAGGCACCACATTAGCTTTCTTCCAATCTATGGGCAGTTCACCTGAGTGCCATGAGTTCTCAAAGATCCATGCCAGTGGCTGAGCTATGATGCCTGCCAGCTCCTTAACTACCCTCAGGTGTAACCTGTCAGGGCCAGCTGACTTGAAGGTGTCCAGCCTCTCAAGGTATTCTTTCACATGGTCTAAATTGATTTAGGGTAACAATTCTCCTTCCCCCCGGGCCGTCCCGTACCATATTGATCAGGACTGTCCCTTGGGGCTGGTGAAGTGTAATGAATTCCAGCACAGTTTGCACCAAAATTCATTGCTCAGGGGCACCACATTTCCCTGTATGCCCCAGACTGAAGCACATTGAGCCAGGACAGAGCAGCCCCAGCTGGCAGGAGGTCTGGGGGTCAGCCTGCCAGCCTGGGGCTGCTCCAACCTGGCTCAATATGCTACAGAGGGGATGGCTGGAGCACAAGGGTGCTCCAGTGTGGGGCTAGCCCCTGCACTGAAGCACCTTTGTGCTTCAGCCAGCCCCATCAGCGAGCCCCATCAGTGTCTACACATGCATTGCGGTACACTAAGTAACAGTACTGTAGGATAGTACTTGTGTTAACAAATGCTAACCTACAGAGGCATTTATTAGTTTACTGTGGCCTAATAGGCTGTGCATGTAGATGCTAAAATTTTACTGTGGACCTAATTAGGCAACTCCACAGTAAATGTCTTGTGTAAATGTGCCCAGTATAGGATGAATAACCTTAGAAAAATACTATGCGATTCCCAAGGACTTCTATGCCTACAGCACCAAGTAGTCTTCACCAAGTAGTCTTCAGTATTTTAAGTTCAAGAAGGAATATGGATATTCAAAGATAATACATATCATATTCACCTAACTCATCACTGATGGATTATTATTGATGTAACTATTTATTGGTTATTAATATTTGAAACCTTTACTGCAAATGCACACTCGCCATCTACGATGAACTTATCATACCATTCAATGTTAAATTTAGGGGGAGTGCAAAGTCCAGAAAGGGCAGTAAATCAACAGAATGTTGACCAGGTGGGTCCTTTTTTATTTCAAGCTCAAAATATCAGTAAAGCTATTGAAATAAACAGGAAACCCAAGCTAAGTACAGTAGGATTTCTCCCCATCACTAAAGTGGTCTATTGTCAACTCATATAAAGAGGTTAAAACAGGCATGGATTTTTGTGGATGATTTCTTTTAATTGGACCAACTATATATTGGGAGAGAAAGGGAGATAAAAGTTTGGGTACCAAGTACTTCCTCAAAGTATTAGGTATGCAAAAGTGCATCTATATCCCTACCATCTATATAGTTGGTTCAATAAAAGAGATCACCCACAAAGTCCTTGCTTTTCGTGTTTTTTGTGGATGATCATAGCTACAATGTCATCCTGACACTAATTAAAACAAATATTTCACTCTCCTGACTGCTAGCTGAAGTGAGCTTCAGCATTTCTCTGTACCTGCAAGCAGCAGAATTATTTGACAATTTAGAATTTGAAAGAGAGGATAAGTTCAGCTCTGATAGATGTAGGCAACAGTAGTGGCAGGACTGAAATAAGAGAAAAACGGGTGAATGGTACAGCTGTTTTCCTACCGAAAGTTTATACATTCTGATCAGAGAATGTCTAGGATGCAGCCTCCAAAAGCACAAAAAGAACATTTATAGGAATGTACTAGATAACAGTTGCATAAGACAAACAGTTGTGAAACAGGTAGGTTACAGGTCAGAATTAAATGAAACAGTAAGGGCGTAGCATAAAAAAAAATATACTCAGAAGCTGTGCATTGGTTATCAACATAGTTAATGAATAATAAAATGAAAAGAAAACATTGTCCAAAGCTGGTACATTTTCCCATTACTTGGCAGTTTCAGATTTTAAAAACCCAATTAGTAATGATGAGGACATGAGTTTAGAATGGTGAGCCCGGGTTGTTACCAGTAAAAATTGCAAGATAAATACATTTTTGCTGTGGCACAAATATTACTTATTGAATCCCTAACAACATATTAAAACTGATGTAAATGTTAAGCAAAACCTTCAGAGTGTGAAGATTTCAATTATTACATTTTTCAAGAATGGTCAAATTTCAGAGAGAAAACTGTGAAATTGAACTAGGATTAGACTTAAAAATTGGACCACTTTCCAGGTTTGCAATTTTGTGAACAAAATATAAATTCAAACTTCAGCTTGCATAAGTTAAATGTTCTCATTTAAAATACGAATATTTGGGGTTTTCCACAAAATCACTATTTTGTGGTATTTCAAAGCTAAGATAGCTTTGTAAGGCTAAGTACAGAGTTTCCAAAAGCCTGAAGGCAGAAGTGCTCTATCACACTTTACTTAAAGCACTCTAAGTTAGAGCGGGAATGATTCAAACTGATGTTCAGCAGTTGATAGCAAGGAGCATCGGAGCCTGCCCACACTGTCCTAGACCAGGAGATAGAGGGCACTCTTATATTCCTCCCAGCATGCCCTGTGGGTTCCCTGGGCTGCTGAAGACTCCTGAGCAGAGCCAAATGGGCCAGCCACCCCGACTGGTTGCTGGTCATGGGCCACCATGACCCAAACTCCTGCCACATTACTGTGGACCCTCTCCCATGCCCTCCCAGCCCCCCCACTATGACTTGCATATGCCTCTGTGTCCCAACCTGCCTGCAACCTGCCATGGTGTCCTGCCACTTGCACCCAAGCAGGGAGACACAGGAGTTAGGGTGGGTTGTACTGTTTGACCTGCTCAACTGTCACTGGAGGCTGCAGGACATCACGCATACCAGCTGGACCTGATGTGGCAGCAGCTTGTCATGGCACATGCCCTCATACTCACAAGCTACCAGTTGGCCATGCTGCCCGTGCTCACCCACCACACCCTGCACCACAAGCATACTGGCCACGGGCCACTGCCTTTCATGCAACCAATGAAGATGAGGCACTCCAGAATGCTGTAGATGCTGAGGTGCTCTGGTACCACCTCCAGACAATCGAGCACTGGTTCTGGGCCTGCGCCACCAGCAGCAACTGGTGGGAGTGGATCATTCTGGACACCTAGAGCCAGAGATGATCCAAGCAGGGTGTGGGTCCCAGGGCAAATCAGCCTGTGCAGTGCCCTGCACCCAAACACAAGGAAGCCGGTGGCAGATTCAATGGTGGGGAGGGGGGGCTGAGGGGTGCCAGACATGAAGCCGGCAGTAGCACATTGCTCTGCCTGGCTCTGCAGGGCCCGCCAAAGCATGGGACCTGGGGCAGTTGCCCCGATTTCCACCCCCCCCGGGGCAGCCCTGCCTAGGGCAATGAACAGTGCCTCCAGACCTTCCTCATGCACTGAGCCACCTTCATGGATGTCATTGTCCAGCTGGCCCCCACATATCATGCGCTAGGACATTGGTATGCAGCCACCCCTCACTTTGCAGAAGCTGTGGCCGTTGCCCTCATGAAGCTGGCTACCCCCATCAGTTACTGCTTCCTGTCAGCAAGTTCAGTATGGTAGGGACCAGAGCTGGAGAGGACATCTGGGAGGTGTGCCTGGTCACCCAGGACAACTTGGCCAACCATTTCATCTGCCTCATCATCCCACTAGAGGTGGTCATTAGCTTCCACTGCACAGGCTTTCCCAACTGCTTGGAGACCATGGGCAGCAACCACATCCCCATCTTGTGCCTGGGCCAGGCCACCCAGACGTTCACCAACCACAAGGGCTACTTCTCCATTGTCCTGCAAGGTGTCATTGACCTCTGAGGCCACTTCACTCACATCTTCACCAGCTGGGCAGGCAGCACCCACAATTTCCAGGTTCTTTGCCACTCCCCGCACCTTGAACTGATGCAAAGCAGGCACTATACTCCTGGGGGCCCTGGATTCATAATTGTTAACTTAATTGTCCCCCTGCTCCTCATCAGGGACCCTGCCTACCCCCTCCAGCCCTGGCTGATGAAGCTCTATGGGGGGCAACTGGATTGCTGGAAGAAGCACTTCAACTATTGCCTTAGCAGGTGCTGCATGATGATGGAGAGTGCCTCTGGCCACCTCAGAGTATGCCAATGGACTTTCAGTATGTGCCTTGAGGTGGATGAGGCAAACCTGATGCAATTCATCATTGCCATTTGTGTCCTTCACAACATCTGCAAGACCAGGGGGAGGTTTTCTGTGAAGCCCAAGGTGAGGAAACACATCATGTGGAGTGGGTCTGGCAGTGTGGGTACACACGGCACAGGGATGGAAGAGAGGGCAAGCCTCCTGCTAATGTTGTGGGCCCCGGCTCTGCACAGAAGCAGGCTGTCCAAACCTGCAAAACTCTGGCTGACTACCTCCTCACCCCTCTGGACCAAGAGCCCTTCCCTCATGAGTAGGGCCAGTGCATGTGCCCTGGCACCGTGGCATGTGTCTCTTGCCCTGGGCTTCTCAGCCCTGTATCCCGGGCAGTGCTGGCCACAATGGTGCCTTGGCACTGTTTCCTTTCCCCTCCTCCAGCTCAATTTCCCCTCCCCGCATTAGGTACACACCAGGGTGCGGGGGAATGTGGCACCAGAAAGAGACTTGCCACCAAACTTTTCATGTGTTTAATAAAGAAAACCTGCTGAATGTTGCCCATGGCAGAACTCGTTCCCTTTTCCCAATTCTTACAAACCAGCTAACCTTTGGAGGGGGCAGCAGGAGGGGTTTGAGACAGGGGCAGGAAAACCTGGCTGGAAGGGACAGTTAGGATGGGGTGGGGGGCAGATGTCAGGGGGAATACCACAGGGGCTGAATTCAAACATGAAACCTTGGAGTGGAAGCATGGGTATGGGGGCTTTTGACCCAGCATCCTGCTTTCAGGGTTCAGAAGTGAAGACCAAGGACTTTTCTAATGTTGGAGCTGGATAGGTGTGTGATCCCAGACACACTGTCTGTCTGAAAGAGTTGCAAGACAGGAAGCAGATGTTGCTTGTGGGGTGGGGGCTTTGTGGTGGGTGGCTTCACCACAGTGGATACCATGGACTTTTGGCTTTTCCACATGGGCTCCCTGGCTGCTTGGCTACAGCCCCCAGGACCCAGTCTCTCTCTTTGAGGAGTCCAGATGGCCCGAGTACACTCGAGGCTCCTGTATTGCAGCCGACCTGACCCCTGGGACTGCCTATCCCCACCAAGGCTGCACTGGTCCCCCACAACAGGACTCAGGCCAAGAGTGGAGCCATGGACAACAGAAGAGTTCCTCCCAGACTCCACGGCTGGCATCAGGACCAGCCCACCATTTTTTGGGGCCCCCTGCAAGAAATAGTTTTGGGACCCCCTGCCCTGAAGAAGCCAGCAGTGGCACTGGCAGGTGGGAGTGGCGTACAGCCAGACGTGAAGGCAGTGGTAGCAAGCAGCCAGACACAGGGGCATAGGCAGAGGAAGAAAACAAAATTTGAAGGGGGTGTCTTATTTTTTTATTGTGGGGGGGCAGTTTGGTTTTTTGTGTCTGGGGTTTTTTTTGGTGGTTTTTTTGTGGTTTTTTTGGTTTTTGTGGGGGTGGGTTTTTTTGTGGGGTCCTTTTGGTTTGGTTGTTTGTTTTTTTGGGGTGGGGTTGGGTTTTTTGGGGTTTTGTTTTTTTTCCCTTCAAAGTTGCATCAAAAGAATGGCAGGAGAGACTCTAAATGCAGAGAGGTTACACCTGAGAGATTACTAGAGCCTGGGCATTCACCTAGGCCCATAGGAAACATGTAGGGGGGGTGCACATGCCCCCACCAAGATTGGTGGCTGCTGGTGGTTTCTGTGGGTGGTTACCGCCCACACCTCCCCCCCCACTCACTGCCGATGCCGGCAGTGCTTGCTAGCTGCCACTGACACTGCCTGTAGGTGATTCCCTCTTGTCTCTATGGTGCCCCCCACCACCCCTCTGTCTTGGGAGGCACCAGTCATTCATCCCTGGGCCACCAGAGACCCCCCCCCAGCCCTGAACCTGAATCTCCCTTCAATGGAACGTGGGCTGGTAAGTAGCCAAAGGAACTAGGTGCCTCGACTGCCTTTCAGGATGGTGGGGTGGGGGTTACTGCTCTGAGTGCTGAAGGACAGAAGCCTTTTGAGCAATTAGAGGCCTGGTGCCCTGCACTGTGAACAGGCAGGGTGGGATGACTCCTCCTCCCTCCCACCCCAAGCCCTTTCTGGCCTTCTTGGCTAGAACCTCCATAAAAGGGGGCTATGACCACAGTAATGGCCTGTAGAGGCTGCAATTCCCTCCCCCCCACACACACACACTTCTTTCTCCCAGGGGTCCCCAGTTTCCCCCAGGGCATTGGTTCCCATTATGGCTGTGGTTGAATCATACTGTCCTGGGCTGCCTCCCCTTGGGGCTCAGGTCATCAGAAGTGGGGGAGAGGGCTGACTGGCCAATGCAGGTCACGTGGCAGCTGTGCTGACAGTGGGGACACAACTGGGCACTCCGTGCTGTGGCCATCTGTTTGGTATGGCTGGAGAGCATTTTCTGCATGTGTATCATGTGATAAACTTAAAACCTAGCCTAAGATATTCCTTCAGCCAACTCCTCTCCGGCACGAGAGCCTTAAAATAGTGAACTCAAATCTGGGCTCTTATTAGTTCTGTATTCTCTTTGTGATGGCTGGTGTAATTCCTTGCCGGCCAGTAGTTGTAATGACAATGGTATTGTGTCTCCACCTCTCCTATAGGAGACTGTCAAACTCTCCCACCCTCCCTTTTTTTTTTAGTGATACTTTATTTAAAAAACAAAACAAAAAAACTCTCTAGCCTGTCTCTTCCTGTTTCTTCCACAGCTTTGTTGTCTGAAAGCTCCAGTCTGAAGGCTCTAGACTTATCCTTGCAGCCCTTTCTGCTGGACACTTCCCCAGCTGACAAGTTGTTTTACATATTTTTCTCTTCTGAATGGCACTTTTTTGTCTTGCTTTCTCAGCTGTTCATGGTCTACCTAAGCTAAGACAATTGCCTTCATGTCTTCAATGTCTTCCTAAGTCTCATTTCTTAAAATGTAGGATTTTAAGAAATGCATTCTCTCTGGGTCCATGTTACTGCATTTAAAACTGCTGTAGTGGAGAGAGCCTAGATGCATGAACAATATGCACTTCAAGGACTCCAGATTCAGGCAATTTTAAAAAGGATCTAAAACTCATACTTCATTTCTTGATTTTAAAACGAAACCTGTTCTTGTGGGCCAGACTCATGTGTTCAAAATTCACGATGATTGACAGCACCATATTAAACTTAACTGGGCCCAACTATTTTTATTTGTAAATTTGTCCCAGGTACATAGCCGCACTTCTTAAAATGCTAGTTTCTGGCCATACAATTCAACTGTAGCAAAGGTGTGCTCAGAGCCCAATAGCTTCCCTCTTGGCTGCTCAGTGAATCGAACCATCTCATTCAAGTACTTTATTTATAATGACACTTCTAGCTTTGTTAGATTTGGCAGCCAGTAGGTGCTGTTTAAGACTGTGAACACCAGGCACAAAAAAGGGCAGTACCAGCTGAACTGAGGAACCAGAAGGAAGAGGAGATTAGGTGAGAACAGGAGAATAATAGTAACAGAACCTTAAGATACTTTTTCTGGGCATAAAATCACTCTTTTATTGACACATTTTAAAATGTATTTTAACATGTTTTGTGTTTAATTGGTCTCTATGCTGAAAAATTAAAAGCAAAACAAAGCTGAGCAAGAAAGAAGTGCTCATGTTCAAGCTCTTTAGCAGTAGGATAATTGGATTAATGTGCAGGTCCAGCATTCATAGAACCTATAACAGGCTGAGGAGATTAAAAGCAGTATTCAGACTGTCAATAACCATATCCCACAGAACCAGACTGACCTTGGAAGCTAAGCAAGGTTGTATTTGGTTAGTAATTTTCTGGGACCCACCTTGGAATAGTGGATGCTACATACTTCCTGACTCTTCTAGGGCCACAATGTGATTTATTCAGTACATTTCCCAACTTTGCCATGAAAAGCAGGTGCACAGAGAGAGAGTTTTGTTTTTTAAATGGATCATCTGATCTCACTAATGCATCTTGAACAACTGTGGCGGGGAAGAAACACACTATCCTGCAGAAGTATAAAACTACTAATGTTGCAACACTGTTATGCTTCCTAGAAGTAAAATGTTTAACGGTATCTTTTTCTGCATTTAATTTGTGGGAGCATTTTACTGGTGTTCCTCTTCCACTCCGGACACTTTTTTTTTTAAATCCTTGCATGTCTGCTGTTACGCAAATGTATGAATATTCTGTGGCAAGAGACAAATCTAGACCTATTCTCCATTGCGTATTTTTGTTTGTACGTGAGTGGGGGGAGGAGGGGGCAACAGCAAACTTTAAAAAAAAAATCTAGTAGTTTATTCTACTTACACATGTAGAATGAATATGTTACATTGTGTTTTATTTGTACTATCATAGGACCAAGAAGCTGAAATTGGGCCTTGTTCTGCTGAGTGATTTGCTGAGTAATGTGTCTGTTACTAAGTCTAGACCTTAGGGATTTTATTCTAGTGTGTCTTTCAAAAATGACAAGTGATAGACCTTGATGCTTTTTTACATTTATACCTTTTGTAATTTGAAGGGATAGAAAATATGAAGGCAGGAGGAATATTAAGAGCTTTGCCAAATTAAGAGTAAATGTTTTCGCTTGATCTGAGCCTTCAAGAGGCCAAGAAGTGATATATACACTTCTATATTTACCTGGCTCACTCTCATTCTGCCCAACTAATTAACTCATTTGAACTTATCCTGTAGGGTTAAATAAACAAGCTGGCAAATTTTCTTTTTGCACTTGTAGAATTATCCTCTGTCCACCTCACTGTTGCATGAACAAATCTAGAAGTATTCTATTTACTACCTTGATGTTCCTATCAAGAGCTGTGCCTACAACATAGCAGCCTTCAGACTATATAGTATATCCCATCACACACTACCAATGAATACAGAATTGGACATCTTTAATGAACATTTGCAAGGCAGGTGTGGTGGAATGGTCAGGAAAAAGGAGAGCAAAGTGCGGCATCTCTTCTGCTTCAGTTTCTGAAGTCCTAAAGAATGAAGTGAGACTTTAAAGTGCAACTTTAAATCTGTGACAAAACATTTTGATTTAAATATTTTTGAGGACATGTCACACATTTCCCTGAAATATTTTAGTGCAACACTGTCAAGTAATTTAAAGTGGAGTAATGCTCTGAAAACTGAATAAGGAAATAACCACTCTTTACTAACAGAACCATCTCCTGTGTGTCATATGCCCTCTAGCGACAAATGTTTATGCTGCTTTAGCTCTGTGGTATTTCACTGCCAGTAATACCACAGAGTCAACAACAGAAAGCAGAAAAGTTCCTTCTGCATCACTACCAGAGAGTCCTCGCGGTCATGCAACCTGGCTGCACAAGCAGCGGACGCATGTAGGCCAGCAGAACCTTTGTCCCTTGTATCAGGAGGAACACGTTTACTCGTCAACTAGGCAGCTCTGATTAAACAACTACAGGCGTTAGCTCCCAGAGATATCCTGGGTATTTATTTTGCTTGAATAAGTACAAGGGAAGCCAAAGCAAGTTCCTTCAAATTGTACACCATTTTATGGGGATGCTGTCCATCAGGCAATATTAGTAAGCGTAGCTACATGGGAAGCATGTTTGTGATTTCATTGCTCTACCTGGTGATGAAGTCTTAGGGCCCTTAGGGTCTGTTCTTACTGTTTAAGGCAAGTTCCAGACTCCCACACCTGTGTGTGCATGCATATGTAGGAGGGGTGGGGAGAAAGATTGGGGATACAGTTATACTATTCACTTTCAGATTTTATGTATTCCTGGCCATTCCTCTGACATGAGGATCTCTTGGCTGAGTCAGTAGAGAGCAGGGAAACTCAGCCATGGCTGGTGACTATTGTTCTTTCTGAGGATTGCCTGATTAGCATTGGGTATAATTCCCTGGCCTGTACATCTCAACTCCCTCGATGCTGCCCCGCACAATTCACTTCTCTCATGTGTTAATCATTGTGATTCAGACTGAACTGCTCCTGGGATCAAAGTAGCTGGGAGGAAGAATGTAGTGACATACCCAGCACAGCAAAAATGGGCAAGGGGGGGTGCAGGACACGGGTAAGAAACCCGGAACCACACAACATCTGTCTGAAAAGGCAGTTTCCTCTGCACAGCTGCTTTTACAGACTGATGTGGGCTTCACTTAAGAAGATGGCTTTCCAGCATCTGGACCCCACAGAAATGTTTCAGTGCCTTCCACTTTGGGATTGCAGTATCTCCTTGCACAACTTGCTGCCTGGCATGTTGCACACAGGCAAGCTAAAGTGACTGCTGCATACCCAACCCCGGGGAAAAATGCACGTAGCAGCAGTTCCCATACTTTGACAGATTATGGATCACCAACTTAAAATGATACAATCTTAAATACCATCAGCAAATTTTTCAGTTCAACCTCATTCCTAGCTTGTTAGGAGCTGGAAATGACCTTAAGGACCACCAGCAAAGTTTTGTCATATAATTATAATAAATCTGTTAACACGTACCACTGACAGGTTGTCTACACGCCACTGGTGCTATGTGTACCACAGATTGGGAACCACTGGCATATAGCAAGAGCACTCAGCCTGTGCTGTGGAGTCCAGATCCAGCCTGCACAGCCACATCACCCAGCCCACTGGGCTCTCTCCCCCTCCCCGAACTGGCAGTAGGGGGGCACTGGCAGCTGACTGCCAAATTTCCCAACCTGTGGAAAGCCCAGCAGGCTATAGCTGCCCATCAGCAGGGGGGTGGGCTGGCTCCACACTACTCAAATAGCTTGTAGGGCCAAAACGTTGAGATCAATGGTGCCACACAGGGAAAAGGCTAGGTCCAAGCTTGCACCGAGCTAGACACTTTGCCTTGCCCAAGGCAGATGAGGTTATTTGCATAAATCTGATGTCTTTTATTAGACCAACTTAAATAGTTGGAAAAAAATTCTTCTTTGCAAGCTTTTGGGTACGAATACCCTTCATCGGGCTGAGGAAATTACCAACACCCCTACCCCTCCTGCCTCTCCTGCGGGGCGCCCCAGCCCCAGTGCGGGGGAGTAAAGGGTCCAGTCCTATTCCTGTGTCATTCCACTCGCGCCCTCACTCCGGCAGGTGGTTCGCGGCGGCGCCCGTATCCCTCCGCGCCCCCCCAGCATGCCGAGCACGGCCCCACAAATGGGCAGCGCCCAAAGCAGCTGGGGGAGGGAAGTAGTCCCGGCGCTGTGGGGAGGGGAGGGGCGGGGCGGCTGGGCTCTCATTTCCTCCTTGGGCGCCATTTTGTAGCGCAGAGAATCCGCAAATAAAGAGCGGGCGGTGCGAGCGGCCCGGCTTGGCCTGGCTCGGCTCGGAGCGGTGGCGGCGGCAGCGGCGGCGTTGGGGGCAAGAGAAAGAGCAGGGGCACCGGCGAGCGCCCGCCCAGGCGGACAGCGCGGGCGCGGGGGGCGCTCCGCCCTCGATGTGACGGGCCGGGCCCGGGCAGGCGGTGCGCGGGAAGCGCCGGGCCTCCGCGCCGCTGGAGGAGGTGAGTGATCCGCCCGGGCCGAGCCGAGGCCTCCACAGCCATTTTGTGCACGGCCTGTAGCCCCCCCACGTGCGGAGGCGGTTGGCGGGAGGGGGAGAGCCATACTGAGAGCAGGAGGTGGGTTGCGGGGAGCGAAAGGGGAGGAGGACGAGCTGATGTTTTGGGCGTTTCGCCCCCTCCCTTCAAGGAAGCACCGTGATAGCGGGGTTTTGCCCCTGCCGACTCCTCGCTCCCAGGGGAGGGGGAGATCCCCACGGTGTTCATTCCAGCTCGGTTTTCCTTCAGCTTGCTGAATGCAGCCGAATACTGTCAAAAGCATGCGCAAAAAAATCCAGGGTTGGTTTTTTAACTGCACGCTGCTCTCAGCCCTGCTGGATTTGAGGAACTTGTTAATACTTCCCCAAATGAGGCCAGTGCTGCTGTCTGTGGCAGAAGGTTGGTGCAGGCAGGCTGCTGCCTCTCTGTGGAGTGACATTTATGAACGTTTAATGCTCAAAAAACCCCAAACAATGCCCCCCCCCCCCAAAAAAAAACCCAAAACACCACCGTACAGTCCTACAAGCTGTATTAAGAACAACTTGGGTTTCAAAACCAAGCAACAGGAAGTGAAGGAATGTCAGATTATATAGTTTTTCATGCAACTTGAATTCTGCCCCCTGTGTTTTCACCCTGTGCACTCAGTGACCTTGTACCTACAGGAAAAAATTATGTTTTAACAGCGTATTGTAAAGCACGTGCCCCAGGGGCACGCTGTTATGGTTGCCTAGGTCAGGTATACCTGTCACCTCTTAAATCGGAATGTTTGGCTTTGCATCCTGAACATCTTTAATATTTTGAGGGGAAATGTCTAGTCTTAAAAAATAAAGGGTTTTATTCATAGGGGATCAGCAGCAGGGTTTCCATTCTAAATCTTCAGTGCTGCAGCAGGCTTCTGCCACTTGAGCTACAGGATGTCAGTAGGCAGTTGTTTCAGCTGGCATGTGATGTGCTGGATGTACGAGCTGGAGAAGGTCTCTTTCTATATACTGTAGCTTTGGCTCTTACCTAATGCAGCAGCACCCTGTATTCCCAGTGTGCCATTGCAGCAATATGGCTATTGCTCTTTAGGATGTCCGTATTTGGTTTTACTTGGGTGTGTTGCCAGTATTTTCTTGAACAAAGCTAGCTGACAGAAAAACTTCAATAGTTTATATCTTAACTGATGGAAAAAACAAAAGATCTCTCTCTAATCCTGGGGCTACTTCCCTGCTCGATTTCTAAGGCCATATTTGGATATTGGACATGTTACTAAAACGTAGCTGCAACATGAAGTTTTATAGTGGAGACTAGTAAGGCCACCAAAATATAAGGGGTCACTTTGTTCTCTCCTGTAATGTCACCCAAAAGAATCTCAAGTTATTCCACAACAGGTAGAGGATTACCAGCAGCTGGTAAAGTCAAGACTATGTGGCTCTAATTCTTTCAAAGCTTTCACGGATTAAAACAAAATTTCAGGTCATGGTTTTTGTCCACGAATGGAACCATGGTGGGGGTGGGAAAGACTTCCTTTTCTTAAGAGGTCTGAGGTCAGGAGGTCATTTAGTCCAATTCTTTGCTCAAAAGCAGGCCTGCTCACTCCTACAGACACCTCTCTAAATCCAGGAGCTTGCTGATGAGGCTCTTCTGGAGCACACACTTAAGAGCAGTTGCTGGGGGTGAGCCCAGAGTGGCTTTATGGCATGCCTCTGTGTTTCAGGCGCGTGCGTGTGTGTGCACGCGCACTTCAGTCATCTGTCCTTACTGACTGGATCATAATGTAATGTCAGGCTATAGGTGACAGAACAGTTCTTAAACAGTAACTGAACCAAATCAAAATAAGTAACTTTTTTTTCCCCCCCTTTCTCAGAGTTCACAATGACTAATGAAGAACCACTCCCAAAGAAAGTAAGTTTGATGCAGTATTTACTTTATCTTTCTTTTATTTTGGCAGCAGGGGAAAATAGTTAAATCGTGATTTCTGTTTTTGTTCTATAGGTTCGCCTTAGTGAAGCAGATTTTAAGGTTTTGCCTAGAGATGAACTGATCCTAAGGTAAAGTACTAAACAGTCTTAATGCTGTAAAAGCAGTAGCTTTTTCTAAATCAAAATTTAACCGGGAATTCTCAAAGGAAACCTAGAAGCTCTTGCTTTTGTCATTTGCAATGTCCTTGTCTTGAAAACCTCCCTGACCTTCATTATAGCTCTGTGCTGTACAGAGCACTTATGTTGTAAGTTTTTAAATAATCATTCAAGTTAAGAAACTGGCAGCTTACCTTTTTTTCTAAAAAATTACGAGAGAAATATCAAAGAGTTTACTGAGAAAAATGACATCCTAGATGAATTCTCTGGAAATTTAAAGAAGAATTATATTTGTTTCCAAAATGAATTGTTTCAAAGAACAGATTATTGTATCTCTTGTTGGGAGAGGTTGGTGATAATAAGTGTAATGTTGGCTCTCTGTAGCTATGGTTTATTGCAGAGACTGGGTTTGATGGCTCTGTTGTTCAGCACTTCCATGCGTTGGTCATGTACAATATTAGGTAATACTAATTGTATGTAGAGTTAATATTTTTATTGTTTACTGCTATATGTGAGTAGTCCTAAACTAAAGTCCTCATGGGGCACATTGGTTACTTCTGATGCTTAGGACCAACTCCTATTCCACTTGATAGACATCTGACTGAGATCTTATTCCATCCTGCGTGAGCCGTTGAAAAAAGCATATTAACACATCTACTGTTTGCAGTGTGTTGTCAGCCTCAGCTTTAAGACTAAATCACAAAAATCAGTGGGAAGAAGTCTCTTATAAATGGCAGAAAAGGTTATTTGAGTAGATGTGATATCGTTTTAGACCAACGTGGGGGGGGGGAGTTCTAACCACGCTTTTGTCCACAGTCGCCCTTCTTCAGGCATAGGAAGTCTCTGCTGTTCTGAAACTTCAAGGAATTTATGTAATTGTTTTTTCAGGGGTTCGAGCACAGTGGAACAGGATACCACTGAGATGCCAAATAGATGAAATAGTGGTTGGCTTTTAGTGTATTGTACATGGTAATTGTTTTAGCATGATCACTATATTTCTATGAGTTGGGTAAATATATTTGATTTAAATGTGTAAACTAAGGCCAAAATACTAAGTGCATAGGAGGATTAAAATATAAAAGCTAAGATTAAAATACAGAAGTACTGTATTTCAGTGCATTGGGTCATCTGCAGATCCTTATAGGGAGGTCATGTTGCTGGCTTAGCTGTGGGTGGCTATTTAGAAGACATCTTTCAGCAGTCTGGCAGTGCTTAATCTCAAAGACAGAAATTGGTTCTAACATCACCCAGAAGTCGGAGGGGGAGATGGGGGGAATCAGTAGTTTGTTTCCTGAGTCCTGTGGATTACTGTCTTCTGGGTTGGGGGTGGGATCAGTGCTAGAATACCTGTCCTGATTGGTTTGCTTTTTGAACCTTTGCTTTAGTAAGGAAAATGGTTAGAAACTCAGAAAACAGAATTTAGCCTTAACATTTTCTGTACTATGATAAGGTGGCAGGTTGCAAGGGTCTGTAAATTCAACTGATACAACAAATTACATAAACATTTGAGGCCGTCTGGTCTACACCTGAATAATTTGTTGTGTGGTTTTTTTTTGTTTGTTCGTTTTTCCTCTTTCGGTGTGCATTTAGAAAAATATTCTTGGTGGTCATTGTGAGCCTCTTTTAAATTGTATTGTTTAGCTGTTAGAATACACAAGATTAAAGTCAACATCATAAGCGATAGAGATGCATTTAATCAAATTTCTTTCTGTAAAGATATAGATAAGGGGTGCTCAGATCCTAGCCTGGAGGTCAGATCTGGCCTATGGGGCTCCCCACAGGTCTAGAACTTTGGTGGCAGGGGAGCAGTGGCCACACTCCCTGCTGCTAGAATTTTAGGCCTGTGGGGAGCCTGAGGCCCTGCATGCTGAATGCCAAATCCCAGTGTACAGGGTCATACAGGGGTGGTGCTGGACCTGAGAGCCCAGTACTAGCATGCAGGTGGAGTATCAGTACTTGGGCTCCAATCCTGGTGTTGTGGGGCAGGGAGGGGGCAGTGCCAGGCACAATCCTGGCGCATAAGGCTCCTTTTGGCTTGGTAGATGAATGTTTTATAGCTTATATACTAGCCATTAAGCCACTTAAATGCAGGAAGATAGTATTACGATTTTTCCTGACAACCATTGTCGGCTAATGGATCATTTCCTAGTATAGACAAGTCAGTACCTAATTTATTTATGCTATAAAAAGCCAATTATGATTAATTTAGAAAAATAACCTACTTTTATACCCACATGCAAAGCTTTTGATGGGTATGAACTCATTTACATCTGTCAACAAATCCTTGCCCCTCAAACTAATTTAGCCAGACCTAGGTGACATTTGAGTTTAGCAGCATTGCCAGTGCTTCCTTTTAACATGTGTGTGTTTATTGGGTCCACAGTAAATTGTATATTTGGCTGTTAATTGAAGATTTAATAAAATCCCTATCATTGCTATACTGCTTGGTAATAAATAGGCTGTTCGATTTATAGCATGGTAGGTCAGAAAATGAGGATAGATTATACATACAGTCTTAAGAAGTTAATTCTTACCAGATCTTCATCAAAGTTATGTGTACTTAGAAATACAGAAAGACATTTCTGATCTAACTGGCTATAAATATAGATTTGTAAACACCAAATAAAGTTTGGTTTTAAGGTCAGGTTGTCTATCTGGAATATAAGATTATTAAGGGAGTGTATATTTCAGTTATACTGCTGCATTATGATTTGGTTGAGGCAACTGCTTTTAAAAGAAATCAACTTCTTTAGATTTCATGTTTTTATAATTTTTTCATAAAATGGACCACTTCTTGATCAGTGGCAACATTTTGTTGTAAATTAATTTCACTGTCCACGCAAGTTTGCAATGATTTAATAATAATAAAATATAGTGTGACTTCTGTTTTAAAAAGCCTTAGATTTTAGCTAATAGTTTTGGAACAATTTTAAAATGCCCTCGTAGTGGCTGAGAAAAGGAACATTTTCTTCCACTTTTGGCATGGGTCTCTTCCATCTTTTGCGTGGTTTCTTCCTTTTGAATGTCTCTCTGCTTATTCTTTTCCTCAGGTATCAGGATATTTACTAAATGGTAATATTCAAGTTTAATATTCAGGAATGTCAGTGATTTACCTGAATTCTTTTCTTAGAATATTTATAACATGTCTTAAATCCTCTCTAGTGCCTTTTAAGAGTTTTATTTTTTTGTATGCATGCAGAGCATCTCAGATGGTTTATGGATAATATTTTTATTTCTAATGGAGAATAAAATAAATATGTCCATTAACTAAATAGACTTTGCACCCTAAAATCTAATGACATCTTTGAAAGGTAAATCATTAACAGAAGTTCCAGACAGGTTTTTTTTGTTTTTTGATTCAGAGCTTATTGGGTGTGTACATAGGGCTTTGTAATGCAGCTGCACTTCTGGCAGGTGTGCCTTGTTAAAATGGTATTGTCTGGTCCTGTTTAGACTTAAGTTAATTCTGTGCTCCATTCATTAGTTTTTTTTTATAGACACAGGTCTATTCTGTTGCTGTGCAGAGCGCCTAATACCATTTGAAGGTTCTAGCACTTACTGTGGCAATCGCATCTTCACATTGGCTTTGCTTGTCTCCTCTTTACAAGTTTTGTAGCATAAGCATGATCAGCATTTGCATCCTGCATGAGACTGCAGATGTACTAGCAGTTGCATACCCAGTTCATCTTAATCGCTGTCACTCCTTTTGACCCTACAAATGTAATGGAGAAAAATAAAAACAGGGAGGGAAGCTATAAACAGAGCAGACAAAACTATAAAGGCATATGGGCATCTCAGTAAGATCTTATGGTTTTGCAATAGATTTTCATTTTAGGAAGGGGCACTGCAGTACTATTCTTTCTTTTCCCCCTCTTTCTCTCTCTCTCCTTGCTCCTAATGTAGTGTTAGAAGCTTCAAATTGCAGGCTTCAGCTTTTTAAAGATTGGCATTCTATTACATTTCCCTTTGCTGCTCTCCCTTTATTGATACAGATTTGAGAAAAGCCATGACAGAAGGGGAGAAGAAATGATGTTGGAAGAAATGCTGGGCAAACATCTAATTTTAAGCAAATTGCTGAAGAACAATTTGTTCTATTATATTCAATTAAAATGTTGTTATCTACTTTCAAAGTGATTAATGGCACCCCCCCCCCCCCCAAACTATATCTGCTCTTTCATTAGCCTGGGCTAAGTAGATTTTTATTGGTGAATAAAGCTTGTGTGCACCTGCTATGCTAATATGTTTGGAGCAGATTTTGTGGACTAGTAACTTTTTATTTTGAAAAATTGTTAGGATTATCAAATTTTCCATATTTGTTTTGGGCAGTGAGATGAAAGTTTACAAACCCAAACATAATCACCTAGTAATTAATCTCTAGTCAGGCAGGCCATGCAGTGCAGTTGTCTACATTCCCTTTTATAACTTCACACTGTAGTCTCATTCTTCATGTTTAAGGTGTATATTGATTGCACTATATTGAAATACCTGTTTTTGTTCTTCTACTTGATTATTGATGTATGTCCAAAACTTTCTTTCTTTGGCTGTGTGCTGCTCATATGGTATGCAAATCACTTGTAACTTATGCAAGCCAGGTAGATGTGTAACTGTGGAAGTCTGTTTCTAAATCTGAGTAGCTGAAGCATAAATTTTAAAATGCTGGCTGTGCAGGAGATTAAAACTTTTCCCCATAATATCTTCAAAGTTCTTAGATGAACAGTCTGGTTAACTAAAGCTTTTTTCATCCAGGAACAATCAGAGGTTTATTACAGTAGCCTGTGCGTGTAGGAACACTCCTAAAATAGCATTTTTGGTTTCAGGGAAATACCATTTTACCATGGTGGGTCATTTTATGAGAGCTGTGCTTGAAGGAACAGAAACTTTTGTTTAAAACGTGTTTTTGATGTATGTTTTGATTATTGCTCCTGTATTCATAACTGATTTAGAGCTGTTGCTGTTACAGTTTAACAAGTTGAGGGATGCTGTGTTAAAATTCATGCCTTTCTTGAATAGTACCCTTGTATTCATAATTACTATTAAAGCTGGTGCTACACTTTCACCAGTGGTTTGGGTGCTTTGTTAATCTAGTTGCAGTTAATGTATTATAGTTTAACGTATGTTTGCCGTTTTGATTTTCTGTTTGCATTTTTGTTCATTTGCTTTGTAGATGTATGAGAGTCATTTTTATAAATACATTTTTTTTTTTTTTTTTGCTTCATTGCTCTTGGCATCTTGTGTCTGGTAGTCAACTTGGGGGAGAACTCCTCTGTTAGTCATCTCCTCCTGCTTGCTTCCATAGAGTTGTACTCTTAGCCAGAGATTACTGTTTAAGGAAATCTTTGCAGATAAATCTACTTTGATTTTGATCACGCTGCTTATGTCTGTGTTGACAAACATAAGCAGAATAAGCACAGTCTTGCAGATTTTGACTGATCTTGTTTGCTGAGATTTTTGGAGGATAGTAGGGATGCAGTTTGCAGGGTAAACCTATCACTTGGCTGGGGGTGTAGCTAGGAATACTCATTGAAGTTAACTCATTTCTCTTGGAAAGGCCAAGATGTCAGCTTCTTAAAAAATGTTAGGAAATGGTTGCTTAGGATGCTGTCTTGACATGCTCAGTCATTACACTGTCCCAAATCCTCTTTTGGGGAAAGGTTGCTTAGAGAGTTATGATGAAACTCTTTGGCAGAAGAAAAAGCAACTGGATTTGCTTGACTCCAGTCATATTGTTGCTCTGGCCTGAGAGCAGTCTTAACTCTGAAGGTCCATCTCCTAGTAGTGGATAAAGATGGGTGTCAGTGTTGATCTATACTTTCAAAAATGTCGATTTATAGTATTAGACTAGAAAATATGCACTTCTTGGTACTTGTAGATATGAGTTCTTTTTTGTAAGTAAAACAGTTATGGAACAGTGTCCATCTTCTCAGAGGATTCTTTTTGTTTAATGCTTGTGTTTTTTCTGGCTTTTCACTCCTTAATGTGTATGGACAAGTATAAATAAGATACTTTTTGACTGGGGCAAGACAGAGGAAAAGCCAAATGTATGGATTATTTCAGGATGTTGAAAAATGGGGAAAGGATTCAGAGAATTACAAGAATGACATTAAGTCTAAGAAATATCTATCTAATTATAGATTAATCATTTTAAGTTTAGAAATCATTAGATTATCTAGTCTTTTCTCTTGTACAACACAGCCATAGAACTTCACTCGGTTACAACTATAATTTATCCTAATTTGTATGAGTAAACCTCTAAAAAGCTATCCAGTCTTGATTTAAAGACTATTTCTATGCAGAGAAAGATACTGATACTAGAAGGCACTTCAGTTTTAAATTAAAAAAAAAAACAAACATAAGAAAAGCCAGCTCAAATAAGGAATACTATGCAAGCCTTCCAATAGACACCATGTAGAGTTGGGAGACCCAAGTTCCCTCCCTGACTTTGTCACTGACTTACTGTTTGTGACCTTGGGCAGGTCATTTCCTCTCCACCTCGTCTGTCATTGTCTGTTAAGACTGTAAACACTTCAGGGCTATAGCTCTGCGTATTGCTACTAAGACAATTGGGCTCTGATTACTGTTGGCTTCTCTAGATTTTAATGTAACATAAGAACTGCATTTACGAGACTATAAAATGAGATTTTTCTCCCAATCAGCATGGAGGGGATCCCCTTGTCTTATTTGCATACAAGGAAACATTGTTAAATACGTTGTCTATTATTAAACTGCTGCCAAAAGCAGCATGTGCTCAGCAATAGAAGCCAACTATGACATTGATTACATACAGCCAACACTGAGCATGGCTAAAACACAAGACCTATATGGTGACAAGCATAGAACCTACCACAAGGACAGATTAGTGCAGTTCATCTGAATAAGATATATTGGTAGTGCCTGCTGAAAGAGTTGGCACTGAGAGGGACTGCGTGCAAGTCATGGTGAGCTACTACTTTGAATACATTTTTACTTCTTCACTCCCATAGCTGAGTTGTGCCTTACTTCCCTGTTTCTTCACCTGCCTTAAATGTCTGGCAAACATCACCAAGCAGGGCCCCAAACAGTTTACTCAGAATCCCTCCGTTGTGCCTTTCTCAGCCTGTTGCATACGATTAGTGTGGCCCGTCCCTCCATGAGATAGAGCTGGAACAGGTTGGCTTGCACCTCATCTGCATATAAAGTTTTGGAGGATCCCAGGACTCCTGGTACGAACACCTGGTTCCAGTCATGGTGGAAGGGATGGTGGGGTGGTAGCTAACAAATGGATCCTTTGAAGGGGTATCTGGAGTACGTGTACATACTGAGCAGTGCTGGGCTTTGGGATCATCAGGGTTTGAAATGCTGTTGACTGCTGGGGTCCGGCCCAGTGAACTATATGGTAAAACATGAGTCTTTTGGCTTTAGACTAATATTATGCATTGTTTATAATTGATGATGATGTTATTATATAAATAAACAATGCGCGATGTATAAGTAGGTATAAAAGTGTGTTTATGGAGTACTTGTGCTAAAACTTGAAGCAGTTTCAAGAAAGGTCAAATGCATCAATTCTGGATGGGTACCTGTATTAACTTGCCTATATGGTAAATTATGTTTATTCCAAAGTCAGTGCTTTCAAATTTGCCTCACTACTTTGTGCACGGGAGAACAGGATCTGACTGTAAGGGGGCGGGGCAGGGACTGCAGGAAGCAGCAAAGGATGTAAAGTGTTATCTGACCCCCAGATTTATTTTCCCTGCTGGCAGGGGTGGTGGCAAATCTCCAATTAGATTCTATACCTGGAGAATCATAACAAACTTATACACTTTCCATATATAGAATCTAATTACTGGGCAGTTGTCTTCTATACCAGGTCATCTTATATTCAAGTAAATACAGCACTTCATGCAGAACAGGAAATTAAATGAATCTCCCTATTTCCTAGCTTTTTCCTGTATTCATAGTGGTAAAAAAGTAGCATTTATGTTGCACAAAACAAGCAGATACATCTAAGTAAACTAGGAAATCTAGCTCTTTACATTTATAACGTTTTGAGTTAATCTCTACTTCAAGCTGTTTTTCTTGTAGATGCTAATCTTGGTAGCCTAGCAGTGCATGACTCAAACTTTGTTGAAGGTCACCTTTAGGGAACACTTTCAATGGAGAGTTGCCCCTCATGGGATGTGCCCTGATGAGATATAAGCTTTCTTAGTTTGGAAGTGGGAAATGGATAGCATACGCAGGTGCTTCTGTAGGTTAGCCAGGTACTATGTAGTAAGGACACAGGACTTGCTTTGCTTTTTGAGTCCTTATTTAATGAATTACTTGAATAATGAGTTGTGACATGCCTCTAGGTTATCATGGCAAGCTGCATGTGGTCCCCATTTTAGTCTTTATAGTGGGGAATTTTCTTGGAAAGGCTTTTGTCATCTTGTGATGGTGCTGTTCTGTCTCAGTGACTTCTATCTTGGGGAAAATAGCATCTTACTGCAGCTTCTGCTTCAGACAGGTTCTACCTGGAGAAGAGAACAGAGGCTGTTGCAGGGAAGGATTATTGTTTCTATGAAAAAGCTGAAAAATGACATGTTCTCAGTGAAAAGTTTTTATTCTTGGATATTGTGTTCCTTAGCTTTTGAGTTTTGACTTTTTCAGCAGTATTGAAGATTGGCTGTACAGTAGGGTTCTTCCTTATTCAAGAATGTTTTAACTCCAGGCATCCCAGAGGCTCTAAGAACACTCTGACTAGTTTCTTTCTCTCCTCAGAAAAGATGCTGTCTTATCCAGCTTGCCCAGTAACATATGAAGGTGGTTTTGGGGGGGGGGTGTAAGGATTTTTTTCTCTTTCTTTAACTGTAGATGTTTAAGATGCGTGGTGGGAGTATTGGAATTGAAAACTAAAGAAAATTTCCTGATTTTTAGATGTAGAAGACAAGATCAAGAATGGATATGATGTGGTGTTTTTGTAGAACTGAGAGATTAAAATAATTCAAATCTTAACTAATACCTACCTGGCTTGAGTCAGAGTTGGGATTTCTATTGAAGCAGGTCTTCAACAAAACTCTTTCAGTGTAAGAGCATGGCTTACCAATACCTAGGTTTCTTGCGGGGGTTTTGTAGGAGATAAGTGAAGTGATCTCAGACATACTAAAATTTTTATTTGGAGACGGATCACTCTCTCTTTCAACTGAATTTTTATAATTTTACCTCAAAGTGCATATTTTTTTCAGACTTCATGGCAAAAGGGAAGACACTTTGCATATTTATAAACAAGGAGAAGCTGCAAGGATTTTGTTGATATGTGTGAAGAAGTTTGAAACTGCTGATTTTCATAATTGTCAACTACTCTCTTATGTTGAACCTTGCTGTTTTGTATAAGACCTCTTTAAGGCAGGCACCCATTCAGTAAACTACATAAGTTTGAAAGTGGGCTTCTTGTTTATTGTGTCTTGTTCCATGCTGTTGCAGGCAGTAGCATCATATAACACAGGGATCATCAGCGTTTTTGGGTAGAGTGCCAAAAACATCCACAACTTCAACTTGTAACATGTTGGCGTGCCTGGGGAGGATGGTGGGGGAGCCACGAAGGGCCTGATCCTTGTTGTGACCCTGTAGCCCTGGTGCCTTCCCTGCCAAAGGCATGTGTGCACACTCTGGCACCCATGCCAGCGGTTGCCTACCCCCAATATAAAAACTTTCATAAATTTATCAGATTTTATAATTCAGTTGTTTATCTCCAGTATTTCTGGAAGGCTGTTCCAGAACCTTGTTCCTCTAAAAGTTAAAAGCTTCCAATTTCCTGCCTAAACTTATTAGTGGCCAGCTTTTATACTCTTTTCTTGTTCTTATAACAGTATCAGTATCTTTCTATCCCTGGTGTTTACTCCTTTGATCTTTTTATAGAGGGATCATTCTCAACGCTTTGTTTGCCAAGCTAAATAAGACAAGATTTTAATAGTTCTTCGTAGGGCAGGATCTTAGTTGGCAACAGAATGCTTTTATGGGTCCAGAAGTCTAGTTTCTGGCACCCAAGTTAAGAATTTGGCCAAGATTCTGACCTAACAAGAGTTTTGTTATTGCAAACTTTGGTGCTCAGTTGGTGGCTTTCATCAGAAATCAATCTAGTGTGCGTCTCCCTGAATTCATGGATTATTTGCATGGGTTGTCCCTAGGTATGGTAAAGGTGGCTAACGTTAATAGTCACAATGACTATTTTGGCTTTAACGAGACAAATTTGACTAGTTTACTTTAGACATTATTAATTTTAAGCTGTTTCAATAGCTCAGTGGTTTCTTAACCTCATTGCATGCTAATTTATTTGTAATGAATAGTAAGTATCTTGACATACCATCTGCTGTGTTGTCTTTGTAGTTTTCATATTCTCTTAGTGTTACTGAACTTAATGTTTTGATTGTTTTGAGGGACGATATATTTAAATAAAATATTCCCTGCATTTATAATTAGATGAAGGGATTGTGCATTTGTCCATAGTAACACAAACAGTTCCTCTTAGCTGCTTCTTTGTAATTTTTGTTTAGTGTCTTTCTAAAATCTGTAAGTTGTTTTTTTTTCCTCTTTGAGCTGAGTGTTTTAAACCTTTTTCCTGGCTAAAAATAACTTCCTTATTTTTAACCTATAAATAGGTTAAAATTTATAGGTGTAGTTGCATATTTTCCTTGTGACTTCTTTTTTTAGTCATAGCACACATGTGTAGTCTGAGTACTTAGCCACTTTTGATTTAGCAAAGTGTTTCAGAATTTTTTTGTTTTTTCTTTTCCTCTCCTGTAATAGGTGGAAGCAATATGAAGCATACGTACAAGCTCTGGAGAGCAAATATACAGATCTTAACTGTAAGTTAGTCCTGTTTCATTTTTAAGTGATAAAATGCTACATAAATGTTAACTTAAATACAGAGACTCAAGTAACTTCTGTGCCTTATAAAAATAGTAGTAGTGGGGGATAACCAGTCAACATAGGTTGCCTGGTTGGTCACTGGTCACAATATTTGTGAAGTGTAAAACATGGAAAATCTGCATCCTCCTTAATGTAGATCTTAGCTCTTCCAAGTACTTTCAGCCACCCTTCTTCATATTGAAGATCTTCCATTAGTTTTTATTTTTCTTTGTCTTGGCAGGTTGAAAATTAATGAATTGTCCAAACTTCCATAATCTTAAAAGGAACTCAGACTTGGGCAGCCCCAGCCCAAGCCACCTGCCAGGAGGAGCATAGCATTATCCCTGGCTTCAGCCTGCAGCACCAGCCCACTCTTGCCCCATGCACAAATCTGGGGGGCATATGCACCTCATGCCTCCCCTGGGGGTG
Organism: Crocodylus porosus; assembly: GCF_001723895.1. NCBI lineage: Eukaryota > Metazoa > Chordata > Crocodylia > Crocodylidae > Crocodylus > Crocodylus porosus. Next base: position 112,159,223 of record NW_017728943.1, read on the forward strand.
TATAGTGGCAGGAACCGCCCCTTCTCTGCCGGGGCGTGCCCCACCCCCTGGGAGCTGTGACTCTGTCCCACAGCTCGCCTCAGCTGGGTAGTGCCTGCCCCAGCCTTGGCCCTGCTCCCTCCTTTACCATGGGGCCCTTGATCTGCGTGCGCACATGCACGTGCACACGACTTACTAGCTGGACGCTGCTGTTCAAGCTGCCACGCTGGCAGCGTGCATGTTGCAGCTGTGCACGTGTGTGCAGCATTCATCAGTGATGTTATCGGCCACATCAGCCAAAAAAGCCAATTGCTGATGTCAATTTTTTCCTTTTTACTGGTGCCAATTATGATATGGACTGATGTATTGGTGCACCTCTACTATATATTGCATGTCTGTGCTCACCTGGATGCAGCCAAGAAGTTCAAAATATATCACTAAAAATTTTTATTCTAATTGTGTATTTAAATTAAACATACTCTATTAATAAATTCAGCTATGTAGACCTGTAATTAGAGTTCTCTAATCTGGACAGATGTTACATTTGAAGCATTCCACACAGTAAGCATAACATTCATAGCCAAAGAAGCATTTAAAAAATGATTCTTAATAAATAAGGAACATTTTTGGAGTGTTTTCTTTTAAAAGGTTTCCTAAAGCATCTATATGCTCTGTGACGTGTTGGAGGAAGGGGTTGCTTGGTTCTCTGGTATCCCACAGTGTTCTCTTCCCCCTACCTTCCCACATGCTGTGCCCCTCAGCAAGGGTGTAGAGCAGGGTCACAGGCGCTGATCACTCTCTGCTGTTCACTTGGCCACCCTTTGCGGTCTCTGGAGCTTGAAAGGCATGCAAAGAATCTTCCTATCTAGCCACAAGGCTGTACAGCACTGAAGATCTTCAAATGTGTGTCTGTTTGTAGCTTCATTTATTGTTTTTTTAAAGAGAAGTTGAGAGGAAACTTCAGCCCTACTCTTAATGGGGAAAGTTGAACACGTTTTAGAAAATGCTGAGCTACCAGATTTGGTTGTTTTATTAATTGGCTTCACAGGTAGAAGAAGGGCCTCTCTCCTTTGTGCCCAGTAGTTCTTAGTTTCTGTTTTGTTGCAACCCAACTTTTGGTTGGTTTGCAGCTCCCCTCTGCAGTTAGATACCATCTGTAGTAACTGAGTTTGTGCACTCAGGGATAACTCCTTAATTTGGGAAGTTGCTTTTTACTGCTCCCTTCCACTTAGTTATCTCAAACGTTTTTGCTGCTGTCAATGACTCTTCAAAATGTTTTTTTTTCTCCTTTTAAAAAACAAAAAACCTGAATGATTGGATGCTTATTGGTGTTTTGACCAAAGGTAAAACAGTTCACTCACTCCAGTTTTGCTTTGTAAATAATACCATCCTAACCCCCAGAAATTTTCACTGTAAAATGCTTCTGTCACTTCACATGTGCGCTAGTGATCAGTAACTAAAACTACTGCAGATAATGCGTATACAGTACACTTTGTTTTTTTAGAAATCCTTGTCCCAGAACAGGTTTTCTTTAAAGCTTTTCTTTAATTTGCATTAACAGAAACCAGTATTCATGTAGTTATAATAACCATATTTAAGTAAGTTTCAATTCCTTGTCATTTTTAGAGGATAAATACTAAAAATATATGCTCCTCTGTTTGCTCTACCTGTATCTGTTGTTAGTGAAATCATTGGCAAAAGTTCTGTTACTGCTCCCTAGAAGCAAGATGCATATCTGACACGTAATTCTGACACATCAGAGCATTTATATAAGGGCGTGTGTAGATGAAACGGGAGCCCTAAATTGAAGCGGTGAGTTTTTAAAAACACCGCTTCAATTTAGGGCCCTTTAAAGCCATGTGTAGTGCATACACCTGAACTTACCTGCCAATCTGGCAGCAGGGAGGAGAGGGCAAGCTGCCAGCAGGTGGAGCGGTCTCTGGGCTGCAGGGGTGGGCTGGTGCTTCCCTCCGGTAGTGGCAGCACTTGCTTGTAGGCACCCAGCTCAGGTGGTCCTATGGGGCACTAGCTGTGGAATGAAGCATCAGGCCCCTGTGCAGCTCAGGCTGCAGGGGGGTGGAAATAAAAAAAGATCAGGCTTGCCACTTTTTTTTTTTTTTTTTTTTTTGGGCAGAGCCTGCCTTCCTGGGCTGCTGCCAGGCTGCCTGCACGAGCTTCCTGCAGAGCCCCTGAGCTGCACGGAGCCCAGTGCTTTGCTCTGTGGCTAGGGGTGCATCAATCTAAAACTCCTCCAAGGAGTTTGCTATGGCAGCAGTCTGCCTCCAGCACATGCAAACAACAACACTGTTGAAGCAGTGGAAAAACATTTAACCCGCTTTAAAGTGTAGCACTCGTTTTGTCTACACACGGCCTAAGCTATTGTGGGCTTGTACATTGAAACGAAACTTCTCAATGCAGTCGAACTCCCATTTCTCAAGTTGCCTTATGACTTGGGTTATGGCTGTGGTGTTTTGATGTTCCAGTTTGAGTACTGTCTACAACAGTGCTGTTTAGAAATTGAATAGTAGTGATGCTTATTTCTTAGTTGCCAATTCCCCCTCGATCATACTATATTAACATCCGTGATATTGGCAGCGTATGAATTATGGAGAAGAAAAATAGTCTGTTTACAATGATGCTTTACGAGATGAGGCTATAGATAATGAATGCTCAACGTTTCAACAAAAGTTTAGCAGAAACGATCTTACTGGGGGGACTGATGAGACAAATGTAAAACTTGCTGTAGTGGCTCTAATATCAAAAAGTTCCTGATGTTGTGACCTTAGATGTTTCCCTTTTTTTTTTTTTTCCTTGGTTTTGAAGTGGGTAAGGTAGGCAGTTGATGCTTTGTAAAACCCTTGCTGTTTTGAAAGTGTTCTTGAAAGGGAACTACAAATTTTGTGCTTACTTTCTTTTAACACTCACATTAGCTAACGATGTGACTGGATTGAGAGAGTCTGAAGAGAAGTTGAAACAGCAACAGCAAGAATCTGCTCGAAGGGAAAATATTCTGGTGATGAGGCTGGCAACTAAAGAACAGGAAATGCAAGAGTGTACTGTAAGTATTTTAAAGTTGATATACTTTTTTCAAAATGTTCCAGGTACATATATATGCCTTTGTCTGAGCATATATTGCATGCAGTTATGGTTCAAATGAAAAATGTGATCTAAAGAATGTAATTTTAACAGTATTGGAAGAGTATATTTTAACTTGGACCAATGGTTCTTAACTATGGTGCTCCAGCACCCTGGGATGCCATAAAATCCTTTTAAGGGTGCTGCTCAGTATTAGCACTGTTAGGCATGCAAACACCACACATGATATAAAAGATGAATGCAGAGATTTCAGTTGGGGGTCTGTAGTGAAAACATTCTGGCTTTTTATGGCCTTTCTGAGGTATTTTGCAAGAGAAGAATTGTTCAGTTATTAAAAGTAAAAACTTCTAAAAGCTGGCATTTTCCAAGAAGTGTCATGAGTCTGAGTAGAAAACCACTGGCTTAAACTCCATTAAATTATTTCATTAATTTAATGAAGGTGTTCTTCTCCTGACAAGTATATTAGTTGACTTGTTGCTTGAGGCGCTTTCATTTTCATATATAGTTTATCAAGTGATTACATTTTGGACAAATTTATACTTAAGGTGCAATTAACTTTATTATCAGTTCTGGATATGAGAGCAAACTGATTCTTGGAGCCATAGGCATAAAATGCCCTATTGCTAGAACTTTTAGGTGAATCTTTGTATTCAGAGTTCAGTTGCTAGGTTTTTATAATTCTTTCCACTTGTTCAAATAGATAAAAATTTTGTAGCTTTCATGCAAGAGTTATTTGTGTTTTCCTACAAAATTTTTAAGTCAGGTTTTCTATCTTTCTCAAAGTTCCTCTGTATTAAATGCATCTTTTTTTTCTAGAGGTGTGCTGATTATATCAGTGCCTTATTAGTTTCGTACCTGTAAAAGAAAATGTTATTGGCTGTTGGCTTTTTTTGGCCGGGGTAGCTGATAATGTCACCGATAAATATAATATGCCATCTGGCCGGGACCCCTGGATATCATGTGCATTTGCACAGATGCACACATGCATATGGCCAGGGATGCAGCTGGGCAATGTAGAGAGCAGCGCCCTGCAGGCAAGTCTGTAGAGGGGAAGGGGCATGGGGGAGGGCAGATAGAGGCCCCCGCAGTGAGGGAGGGAGTGCAGTATGGATTGGGGGTGCTGCCCAGCCAGGGTGGTGAACAGGACATGGGGCAGGGAGCAGGATGGAGCTGTGAGAGGCTCGTCCGTGGGTTTGGGGGTGGGGGGTAGCTCCCCTCTGCTGCATTCACCCCCCTGGGGGAGGCATGTGTGGAGGGCATGTTCCTCCCATCTCCCTGAGATTTGTGTGCAGGGTGGATGTGGGTGGGCTTGGGGCTCTCCACTCTGCTGCCTTTGCCCCAGGGGCTCTGTGCTGGCCATGTGTCCCCTGTCTGCCTGGAAGCAGTGGGGCATCAAGTTGCGCCTCCTGCTGCTGGGTGGGCAGGGGATACACAGCTGATACGGCGCCTCTGGGGCAAAGGCAGCAGGGCAGAGAGCCCTGACCCCACATCAGGCAGCCCACATCCACCCTTGTCCCACTTGGCTTCATGCCAGTTAAGTGTCCCAGCACTGTAAAATAGTGGCACGGGTGCTTGAACTAAAGCTCATTTGACAAGATTTAGTTCAAATGCCCCCACCACCATTTTTAAATGCCAGGACACTGATCCTCTGGATGAGCTCCCTGCTTCAGCCTTGGGTCCCATTCACTGCCCTGGGTAGGCAGTGCCAGCTGCCTCACTCCCTCCCTCACTGTGGGGGCCTCAATCTGCCTTTCCTACACTGTTTCTGTCCCCCATGCCCCTTCCCCTCCATAAAAGTACCTGCAGGGTGCCGCTCTCCCCCCTGCCTGGCTTCGTTCCTGTAAATCGGTCGTTGGATCAGTATTGGCCAATACGGCTGGTTAAATAATCCTCTATTTGTATCGACCAAGAAAATCTTTTTATCGATGCACCTCTACTTTCTTTCTACTTCTACCTTATTCCTTCCTTTGTTTTTCTATGTTTCTTTCCTTTTTCTCATTTTTAATTTGGTCCTTTGAGAGCACTCTTTCTTTCTTTGTGATTGTCTTGGATCTATTTTCCCTTTTTATACTCGCTCTGTATTTGTATTGACCTTTCTTATCCAGTCAGCTGTTTTTCTTCACCCAGCACTTCATGAAAGATGTAAAAAGATTTTTTTGACCTAGGAGTTCAAGAGTTTATCCCCTCATAGAGTCTGCTTTCATGAGAAACAAAAGCCTAACCTCTTTCCACAGACTATATTTGTAGCCACCAACATACCCCCTATTTATTTATTTATTTATTTCCTTGCTGCTTCATTCTTCTGTCCCTGTCCTTTCTCTGGTATCCTGCCCCCAGTGGGATCAGGAGTTAGAAGCAAATTATGGTCTTGTCAGTTTTAATGATTTCTCTGGCTAAAATGCAAGAGAAATGTTTGCAAAGATCTCGCGTTTTCTTTTTTTCACAAAATTCTTTAGTCTTGCAGTTCTTTGTATTACAAAGCTGAAGCTGGCTTCTCATGTGCTACTGGGGACAGGAGGAGCCCGGCTGGGTTGGCAGCAGGGAGCAGAAGTGGCAGTGGAGCCATGTGCCACTTGGGACTGACTGGTGCAGGCAGGGGGAAAATACAGCTCGGCCCCTGCCGCTCAGGCCAGGCTCATCCCGTCCCGAGTGGCACACGGCTCTGCCGCCGCTTCTGCTGGCTGGTGCAGACCTGGCCGGCCTCCTCCTGTCCCCAGTAGCACGCGGGAAGCCAGCTTTAGCTGTGTGCTGCTCTGGATAGGACAGACCCACCCAGGTCAGTACCAGCTAGCAGAAGTGGTGGTGAAACCGTGTGCCACTTGGGACTGACCAGGTAGGGGGAAAGTGCAGCTGAGCCCCTGCTGCTCCAGTTGGGCTCATCCTGTCCCAAGCGGCACATGGCTACTCCTCTTCCCACATGCGCTGCGTCTGCAATGTCAAACTGACACGGTGCATGTGGGAACCTTGTCCCTTTCCCAGCCCTTCAGCAACCATTAAGAAGCTGCTGAAGGGTTGGGGGAGGGACAAAGGGTGGGAATGAGAGTAAAACATGTTTACTTCCGTTTCCCATCACAGCACCGGGCCTCAGAAGGCAGCTTGGCAGGCCCCATGGCGGCCCACGGGCCTTATGTTGGACAAGCATGCTCTATCAAATATACTTTTTAGTAGAAGCACCGCAATGAAGAAAGGTAGTTTTTCTCCTTTATTTCAGGTGCTTTGTTCTTTCAGTTTGTAATACATTATTTCAAGACGTTTGCTAGTCTTCAAATGTGGGAGGGAGATGACTGTTTTGTAGTACTGGAAAGGAGGTATTTCTGTAAGTACTTTAAAAGCAATATGGATAGAGTAGCAAAACAGAATAAAAATGAGTGGTATATTCAGTGCTGTAAATGAACAAAAAGTTTCAACTGTTGCATGCAGTTACATATTTGTTAATTGTCTCACTTTGATTAGGGGGAAGTGGCCACCAAAATAACAGCTCTTACATTTTTATTTTATAGAAATCAGGCAGTATGGTCAATATACTATGTTTGGTACAACTTTAGAATGACACCCTCTCAGATGACTTCAACTAGATTTATCACTCCTTTATATCATCTAGACTCAGGAAATACCAATTTCTGCTTAAATATATATTTAATTATTTTACTAGTATCACTTTAATAATTGGTCTATACCAGGGGCATCTAGCCCCTGTAGGTAGAAATATGGCAACAGGAAAATCAGGGGCTATCAGGACTCTGGAAGCTGTGGCAGTTGATATGTCTGTTTATCATTTGGCTGCCAAATTTCCAGCCACATCAGGAGCCCAACAGGCACTGTCTAGAGTGCATTTTTATATTGTCCTCTGTGTGGGGCTGCCCATGGGGCTGGCAATTTGGTGATAGGAGGAATGGTGGCTATCTAGGCTCCAGGAGCCATGACGACTAATATGGCTGCCACATTTCCAGCCCTGTGTCACTTGCACTACTTGTTAGTTCCATTTCAGAATCAGATTGAGACAAATCTGATTCAGAACTACTTTAACCACATTATCTTTCACCAGAGGATAGGCAAGGGCAACTTATCATCACACTGCATCTTCTTCACCAATTGTGCTTCTGAGTCTCCAGTTCTTCTGGATCCACAGACTGGCCCTGCGTTACTCATTTGGTCTGCCAGGCCATCTGAGTTCGACATTCCTAATCTTTATTATCTATGGTAGATTTATGGTTCAATAGTATTGATTCATCACAATTGAATATTAAAATGTCACAGGTATGTGCACACTAAGATATATCTTGTACCATCCTGTATAAATAATAGAAAATTGATCTGTATTCTTCAGTATATCAAGAGCCTATTTCAGTTAATTGTATGGTAATTGTTAATACTGCCCTAAGTCATGTGGTATATGATAGGTGTTATTGTTTCATTTTTATTTTCCATGATACTTCTGTGCTTTGATAAAACTGCTCACAAAAGATACCTGACTTACTGTCCTTGAAACTTAAGTGCTTTGTAATTGCTCAGTAGTTGCAGCTCAGATTGTAGCCATGTAAATTTAATTTCACTGCCCCTTTAATGCGTTTCAGCCCTGTTCTGTTAAAACGAGTCCGTAATCCAATTTTTTGCCAGATTTTAATCCCTTGTCTGAAACTTTTGGTGTAGAGTCTATTTAGCTGAATTCGCTGGAAATTTTCAGTCAAAGTTAACCAATTTCAAAGGAAATTGGGTGGCTTAAAAATGGTTTTTGTTTGTGTTAATTTTTGATAGCCTCTTCTTCAGAATGCTGTGATCTCCCTGGGCTTTGGTTTGGGAACTTGAAAATTATCAGAGACAGCCCTTTTACCTTTCTTGTGAAAATTCACCCATCTTGACCAAATTAATAAGCCTTCAGAAATAGCACATGCTCCGGTTTACTTAAAAGCTTAAGCTGTTGTTCACTGTTGTTAAGCTGTTAAACATTCTTCAACTTGGTATTGACCCGGAATTTTTCTGTAGCTGCAATGGCATATCTGGGCACTGGAACTGTAAACAGAAAACAAAAAAATGTCTCTTATATGTTCTCCTATTTCTGGGTCTGTGGAGCATGGATGATGAAGCTTCACATTTTAGATTCAAATAAAAAACAAACTAGAAAGTAGATCGAGACAGGAGATAAGTGGGAGGACTAAGATTGGTAAGGCAAAAAAGCACCGGGAAAAGGATGAACAAGTCAAGAGAGTCCTGGAACAGGGAGTTAGGGACATAGTCTGGAGGGACAGATTGGGATGAGAAACCTGAATGACAATGGCTGAGGCTTGAATAGATGAACAGAATGTGACTGGGACAAAGTTCCAGGCATGGAGAAGAGTATGGACCTGGGGAAAGATATATTTGAAGGAAACTGGCAGAAGAAAGTTGCCTTTGAGAGGGAGAAGAATGGGTAAGAAATTGTCAGTTGAAACACTGCCCTTCCTACTACACTTGGAATGGGAAACTAAGATTACAGTCTAATTTTTTCCTGTTCCGTCATAAAATTTGTGAAACTCACTGGCATAGTGGGTGTCTGATTTCTTTTTTTCTTCTAGTGTTGACCCAAGTAGAGGATGACAGCCAACTTGACTGTTTTGGCTTCTCTGCCAGCTCAAGTAGTAAAAATGTTAAGAGATGGATCTGAAGGACCTAGTACTGCTAATGACAAATAATCCTTCTGGATTTTAGTGTGTGATGTCACCTGTGAACTAATTTTTCTTTTTCTTGAAATTATAAACAACGGTTAAAATTTGTAAAATTAATTGTTCAGAGCTCTGGCAGGAAACTAAGAAAATATATATATATATTTTTTTTAAAGCAGTGGTTTTCAACCTTTTTTTGTACCAGGACCCATCTGTAAATATCAGTGGCCACTCCCAGCGTAGTGCCCTTCAGTCATGAACCACTGCCCCCAGCCCCTCTGCCAGCCTGCAAGGGAAAAGTAACAAGTTTTCATGTTTTTCTTTTTTAAAAGAATACATTTTTAACATTTGTTCACAACACTTTCATATGTTCTTCTGACATGGGTCGAGAAATGCTATTTTAAAGGAAGTGTGTGGCAAACGAGTCCTGGGACTATCTGCTGAACAATACAAGATAAAATACTGAATAGTTTCTTATTACCCAAGTACTATCTATCCTGTGCCTTGGATGAGTCAAGGATCTCAAAGATGAAAATTAAAGCTTCTCAGTGCATGTTTACTGTGGAGTTACTTTAAGTTTATGAAGGCAACCTTACTTTTAGGATTTCTTAACTCTTAGCTGCTTGTCTTTTCAGTCATTATGCTCTGTTAATTTGTATTGTGGGGTGGTTGTTTTTTGGAGGGGAGGGGGTGTTATGTGATCTTCTCATTTTAAGTGCCAAACTATTTGAATTAAAAAAAAAAACTTTCCAGAAACATCTTTGTGGTAAATTTGCTGCCAATGTGAAATTAGTTGAAAGACTACCTGTACCCACGTAAAGAAGCGCAGGAAGGCTCTTGTGATTGCATTATAACTTAAATTTTACACAAAGTGCTAAAAGTTACAGCGGGATAGAACATAATGACTGTTCAGCATATGGTGGGGAGTTAAGGGGAGGGGGCGCTTGGATCCTCCCTGCCCTGGCTAGGAGGCAGGGAGTGCTGCTGCATGCTGAGACATGGGGCAGAAAATTTTCCAGTGCTTTATTTTTCCATGGAAAATTTTCCATTTCTAAAAATTCATTGTTTCATAAAATTCATTAATAACAATAAATGGATGCCAATACAATATTAGGCAAACTTAGTGGGCAGCAGAGAATGTCTCCTCTCATATGGTAGAAAGGATACTGTAACACATGGCTTGTCCAGGATTGCTCTAAGGATCCTAAACATTCTACCAACAGCAGCTTCTTGTAAATGGAACTGGAAGGCTTTCAGCTCAATCCAGACAAAAAGGAGAAATAGACTAACAAATGAATGCACTGCTAAGCTTGTTTCTATTTCTCAAAATCTCTTGCTTCTGGAGACTCAGAAGCACAATTGGTGAAGAAGATGCAGTGTGATGATAAGTTGCCCTTGCCTATCCTCTGGTGAAAGATAATGTGGTTAAAGTAGTTCTGAATCAGATTTGTCTCAATCTGATTCTGAAATGGAACTAACAAGTAGTGCAAGTGATTCTATAGGTAGTGACAGTGAAACTGGAGGTGCCACTATGACCTGTGGAAGAGAGTTAATCTTTATTGAAGTAGAGTAATGGATAACCACAGCATATCATGAACAGTTCTTTGTGTGCGCTAAAGTTAGTATGCCAACAGTTTTCAGTGCCTTCACGGTTTTTCTTAAATTTTAAACAATGTAAGGGAAGTGCATGTTATTGTGTATTGTCGTTATTTTTTTACAGGTTTTCCAATAAAAATAATTTATTTCCATGTAAAACTTTGAATTTGTTTGAATATAACATTTAAACCACATTAAGTGTCCTGTATTTAATATTTTTCCTAATCAAATATTTCAGTTCAAATACTTGTGGCTATTGGGACATAAAATTAACATGGGAGTACTTTTTTAGTTTTGTTTTCCAAATATAAATCAAATAAACATGCTAAATCAGATCACACACTATTTAGGGCATTGGAACATTTTCAAATTCCAAAATTTCCAGAAAACCCACATCTCTGGTTGCATGCCACTCGGAGTACTGTGCAGGCTCTGGGGGCTGCTGGAGGCTGCCGTGAGCAGCTAGAAGGGCTAGCCCAGGGGTAGGCAAAATGCAGCTCTTAGGCTGGATTCAGCCTGCCATTTGATTTGTGTCCAGTCTATGGCTGCCCTGCCTGCACGCATCTTATACCTGCCGACAGCATCACGCTGGTGCCAGCCAGCAGGCGCAGCTTCCTGGTGTGGCTGCCTGTTGCTGCTGCTGCTGCTGCAGCAGCTGTCCTGCCCTGCTGTGCCACTCGGGGCAGCAGGTAGTCTGGGGAAGTGGAGGTGACAGGTGGAAGCTGGAGCTGGGCAGCTTGGCCATTTTATACACCTACCCTTGTCTGCTTCACTGGAAGTCCAGCACATTAGAGCAGACTCGATTTAATTGAGTCTGTGAAGCATGTGAACTAATGTGCTTGGCACTGAGTGGCATGTGTTTTGTATAAATGGTGAAATGAGCATCAGCGCACAGAAAATGGCGGCAGTGTGCTTTTGGATTAAAACACCTTTGTGTTGCTTCAGAAGTGTGCTGCTGCCATTTTCTCGGGACTGATTGTGCATTTTGCTGTTTATACAAGTGCATGTGCTGCAGTGCCAGGTGCTTTAAAAAGCTCCTGGTGCTGCAAGGCTTGCATGTGTATAAATGCCCCTCCTGCCCCAGTGCATGGAGCCAGCTCCTGGCTGCCTTCTGCCTGCACAGCATGATGAGCAGCCACCTGCAGGTGACTGAGTAGGTGGAAGCAGCAGGAGTGGCACAGCGGGTGCAGGAGGAGGAGGAGCTGCTGGAGGTGGGAGGAGCCAAGTAGTACCTAGTCAGCCACTGGGAAGCTGTATGTGCTGGCTAGGGAAGTGCTGTCAGTGGATATGGGGTTGGAGCAAGGCACAGGCTGCCCTGGGCAGGAGTGGGCAGGGCTCGCTCCCATGTGGAGTGTTGTGGACAGCCGCAGCTTGGGTGGGGCAGAATATATTGCCTGGGCAAGCTCTCCCGCAAGTGTCTGTCTCTGTCCTCCTCCCCACCCCTACCCCAACTGGCTCCTTGGACCTAGCATATGGGAAGCCCCTACCCCCCCACATATGTGCATACCCCTCTCATATGTACACAATATACGAGAGTAGAGTAAGTCTCTATTTTGAGCTATTATGCAATCATCTCAATATATGCTACTAAGAAAACCATAAATCAGGACAAAAAATATTTTTTGAAATCAAATGTTGAAGAAGATGTCTGATTTTTATTTTTTTATTATTATTATTATTATTTATTATTTATTTTTTTCAATTTTATTTTAGTATACAATTTGTTTTTTAATCTGTAATTTGTTAAAATTGTATCTTCTGAAAGATTTTGTGCATGGTCCTTGTCATCTTACCAAAATAATTGCCCAACCAAGCCTGGGGCTGGTGTGGGCACTGTGCGCACCCCCACAGCCTCTCATCCCAACCCTACCTCCTTCCTCTGGCTGGCTGAGAGCCATAGCCTGCCCTGGCAGAGGGAAGGAGGAACACTGCTGAGAGACACTATCCTCCCTTACCTTCCCCAGTCCAGGCTGTATCTCGTAGCTGGCCAGAGGGAGGAGAAGGGACTGGGATGAAAGGCTGTCACTGACCGTTGGAGGGCAGCCCAGTGCTGGGACAGGCAGAAGAGACCAGGTCTGCCTGCCTTATTGTGGGATGAGGGCAGAATTGCCCAAAAGTAATGCTAGCTGTGAACCTGTACACAAGTTTGCTAAGGTGCTCTGCCCTAGAGCACCTTCATCTGATAGCTCATCAGATGAGGGTTAAATTGTTGTGCAATTGACCATTTTAAAAGTGTTCTGTTGCTGTGGACATTTGTAATGTTACAACGGTAGAGCACTTTTGGGGGGGGGGGCTCATTGTGCAAAAAATGTAACTTTTGTACATACCTGATGAGCAGTTAAAGCAAACTTGTTGTTTCAGTTGAAGCCCAAGAGAAATAGTACTATTTTAAGATCATCAGATTTTAAAATTTAGTCAATCTCTAAGAGTTCAAGTATTTTCAAGTACAAAATGTTTCAGTTTCCACTTGTTGCTTCCCCTGCCAGAGTTTCTCACTTTTTCGTCTCCCCCCCCCCCTTTTTTTGTTGTTGTTCAGTGAAAGACTGGCCTAAACAAGATGCAGGGTGATGATCAAGCTGCCTGCAACATGCAGCACTGTCAAATGCACAAAATAAAAAATAAATGTTTTTGGTTTGTGTTTGTTTTTTTTCACTTGCATGAATCTTGCTCCTCAGTTTTGCTAGTTGAATCTGCTATATGTATAGTACCTTTTGGATGCTGGTGAAAAATCATCCAGGTATATAGTAGGTGACCCTTGCAACTTTCCGCAGGGTTTGAGTTAAATGACTGTAGTGGCTAAAAATTACACTTCTCTCTCTTTGAAGTACGGAGTTCCTGTCTAATATAGTGCCTCCTGTTTTTGTAACTAACTAATAAATAGTTGTATCTGTAATATAATGTGATGAGTTGGATTTGGAATTTTAAATGCTATTTGTTTAGTGGCCCTTCTCATAAAATATATTAAGACAAAGTTGAAAAAATGGATTCAAACATTTGTGTCAAATAGTGGCAGATATGCCAAAGGCAAACAAGTAAATTTTATTATTCCTTGGTGCAGGGGTCAGCAATGTTTTTGGGCAGAGTGCTCAAAATGCATGCAACCTCAACTTGTAAGAGGTTGGCGTATCAGAGGCGGATAGCAGAGCAGCTGTGAGGTGCGTGACCCTTGTAGCAGCGCAGTCTCTGCCCCTTCCACCTTGTCCACCTCTGAGATGTGCGTACCAAGAAAAATGTCTGCGTGATGTGTTATAGCACCTGTACTGGGGGTTGCCTACCCCTGCTCTAGTTCCATTGATTGTTACAAATTAGGCAGCTTTAGTTGTGAATACTGCAGCAAAATCTGCTTTAAAGTCATATAAACATTTAATTTTTTTTTTTTCCTGAAACACTTCCTGAAGTCAAATCTGGATGGAGTATTGCAGACGGTGCCTATTAGCATTACAGATGCCTGTCAGCAGTCTTCAACATAAAAGGGTTTCAGAGAGTCGTTTTGGCAGTAGTAAAAACACTGTTTATATCAGTGTTTCTGTTGTCACTCTGATGTGGCCTTTATTAGTTATAGAAACTAGTCGAATTCTGTTTCTTGAGACAACTCAATTTTGTATTGTTTTTCCTATGTGTAGTTCTCCTTTGAAAAGAATGGAAAAGTGGTAGCCTAAATTTGTTCTCTGCAAGCACCTCAAGTTATGGGGAGTTAGATTTGAGGGAGAGGAGTGAAAATCTTAGCCTTTAAAGTAAACAGAGTCACTTTTTTTTCTTCTTTTTTTTTCCTTTGGGTTCATTTTCCTGCTATCTGAATTCAGTGCTGGTAAAATACTGAAGGAAAACAAGTTTCTAGCCACATCCTTGGTAGGAGAAATGTGACTTACTTTAACACTACCCATACTGGAATCACTGTAAAACTTTTGTGTACTGTACTGATACTTGAATAACACTTTTTCTCTTGTTTTATGCAGAATCAGATTCAGTACCTCAAGCAAGTCCAGCAGCCTAGCGTTGCCCAACTGAGATCAACAATGGTGGACCCAGCCATCAACTTATTTTTCCTAAAAATGAAAGGTGAACTGGAACAGACTAAAGACAAACTGGAACAAGCCCAAAATGAACTGAGTGCCTGGAAATTTACGCCTGATAGGTAAACAAAAACAAATACTCCCCAGTCAAGACTTCCCTGACAGTCCCACTGCGAGAATGCTATGGTGGGACAGCCAAGTACTCGTTTCCACACCAAGACTCAGACGTTTTGAGCCAAAAAGCCACATTCTTATACTGTCCAGCTTGTAATGCTTAATGTAAAACTTACCAGATGAACCTTGTGTTTCAGCTTTTTTCTCCCCTTTGCTTCAGAGGCCTGATGGCGTCGGACTATTCTGAAGAAGTGGCCAACTCTGAAACAAATATCTTTCTAGACCATGTAGACACTTGCAAAATGGTTCTAATTGAAGAAAATAGAGGGAGAAACAGAAGTCTAAAGTCTGTGGCACGCTGTGTCTACAGACAGTGTGGAGGAGAGAGAACCTAGAGATTATAAATAATGAATTGAACATGTTAAATTCCTGTAAAATGTAGAAGTGGAATATGCTTCGCTCTTAACCTTGAGCCTAGTGACTTAGAGACACTAAGTCAGTTTTGCCAATAAGACTGGACTTCCTGCTTGTTCACTGAACTGCTGGGTCAAAACTCAATGAGGTGAATTTTGCATAAGAGTTTGCTAACCAGCTTTGAATAGCCATGAGAGAGTGGTATTGCATGACATCAGTGGTAGTGTACGTATTTGATTGTTTTAACACTTGGGCTCTATAGCACTTAACTGAGCCTAAGCCAACATGATTTTAAATAATGAATTGTTCTTTGGATGATTGGTAACACTGTGGACTTCTTAAAAAAAAAAAAAAAAAAAAAAAATTAGGACTGTACAAAAATGTAGGTCGTATCCATTGGAGGTTTTAAATTGTTTGAAGCAATAAATATATATTTGATCACAACTAGAGTGTATAAGGAAACTAGTTGTGAGGAGTATTTCACTGCATGGTTTCGTGCAGCAATGAAAATTTTTGTTCTCCTAAGAATGGTCTCAAATGCTCAGCTTATAAGGCACTCACAATGGTAACTGTCTTTTTCAGTGTTGGTGGGATATTTTTGTTTTTGTATACCTGGGTTGGGTTTTTTTGGGAGGGGGGGTTGTATTATACTTTCTATATAAATGTGCCTTAAAATAGTTGTAAAATTATAGTTCAAGGAACACTAATGGTCAAACTGTGGTACTGTGAAACTGTGGGGATGAATTAGAATGGGAGAGAACTGAGTTGCCTTCATCTCTGAAAAGAAACGTATTTAATTGCATGCATCCTTCTGTGGTGGAATCAGTTGAAGAGCTTTACTACTCTCTTGATGCCTGTTGGTATGGTATCCCAAGTTATTTGCAAGCCCAGTAATATGGAACAGCCCAGAGTGCATATTCAAGGTGTATAATTATGGGGGAGAATTATGAAATGATATGGACTGGTATAGTCTTTGTATATTTTTAGAGTTGTTTTCCACCTAGAATATTGAAGTTTCTATGACCAAATCAATTGGGCATTTATTTCATGACTCCATCAAACACTGGAAAGTTAAATGTTGTCAGATTTTTACAAATGACAGCAGGTCTAACTTGTACTAAAAGTGATGCCTTATACAATAGGGAAAACAATTTGTTTCATTGTTTGAAATGCAATTTTATCAAGGTTAATTTACTTAAACATTCATTCTTCAGCTCTCTTCAGTATGTTGAACCGTTGTGTGCTTTAGGTAATTAATGCAGAAGATAGAGTAGTGTGCTTGTGTGTAGGTTTTTACTTAAGCAGTGGATTTACCACAGAAAAATAAATATTTGCCAGAGGTTTATCTCTTTAATTTTATACAGATATTACATTTTTTTTGTTATGGCAGTATTTAATGTTTTAACAGTATAGCATCAAATAGAGGTAAGACTTGCATACGTAAATTGTGTTAATGTGTTACAAGCCATTTGTGTAAAAAATACTTATATGCATATATTTACTCTAATATGCTGTCAAAAAGGTAGCAATGGTGGATTCATCTGGCATCCTGTGCAGATTGTTTGGTTTACTTGGAATTCCTAAATGTGGTGATATATTTTGGTAGAAGTTGCTAAACAGACGTCTTTGGGATTTGACTTAGGTGTGATGCTAAACTGACAGATTTATTACTACTTTGCCTTCCTTTCAAACAGAAGCATCAAAGAAAGTAGTTTTGCTAATATTTATATATCTACAACATTTCCCAATGTAAATTATTTTCCCAATACAAAATTAGCTTGAGTGTAATCATGGGTAACTATATTATTAATGGCATGCAAGGGATTGATCAATTCTATTTTAAGTATTTATAATTGGGCTCATAACTGTCTTCTCAAAAGTAGAGAGAGAGAACCAAATTTCTCAAGCTGTAAAGGGCTTGTTGAACTTTTTATTTATCCCACCCACTCTTTTCCCTTTATGGCTCTTTCCCTTGTAACCTAATACCTCTTTTCATGGCACCTGACCTGGTGTTTGAATGGGAGCATGAGCTCTTGCAGAATTCTTAGATGTCCTTATAACGTGTCTGTTTCAAATCCCTTGGAAGCTCAAACACAATGAGTCTTGTAGGATTTCACTACTATAGATTTGTATGTTTTTGTGATGTTTAAAGGGAGAGGAGCAAGGTGGATATAATCAAATCAATGGCTTCACTAAGCCTTTTAATCGCTATTGAGATTTTTGATGCACAAAGTAAGCATTTAAAAAAAAACATCAGCAGAAACATCACTTACAGAAAGCTCATGACTATAAATAAGTCTTTTTCAAGTCTAACGGATTACATTTTTACAGGCTTTGTAATGATGCATTCAGGTTGTTTTAAACATACAATTGAAAAATCTAGTTCTATGACAGGAATTATTTCAATATTTGCTTATTTTGATATCCCTGCATGTATTGACTTCTTATGATATAATTTAACATGCAATGTGAAGGTACTTGGTCACATTAAGAAATGCAAAACATCTGGAAAAATTAGAGGGGGAAAAATAAACTGCATTATAGGTAACTGTGCAAATTCCTATACAGGTAATAAATGAAGTAAACATAATAAAGAAATTTAACAGGCATTTGAAGTGGTTAAAGTTGAGGTTAATGATGGTATGCATTAATACAGTTGGGAATGGCTGTGTTAAGAAAAATTATGAACTCTAATCCAAAGTGGTTATGAATACAGAATAAAAACATACCAGTAGCAGGAACTTGCAAGGGGCTAAAATCATTTTATGTCTGCCTAAAACTTTTTCTAACACCTGTCATTGGTTAACTCCAAAGAGGTCCTGGTTTACACAGAGGAATTTATCTTAAACTGTTATTTGGATTGGATTGTACTAGGTCAGCACAATTTAAGCATCAAGGACCTGACATTGGACTTCACATCAAGAAAAAGAACAGGTGGCTGCACTTAGCAGAGTTGCAGGCTTCCAGGACTACTTTACACAGCCAGATATCTTCTGGAGCAGCCCATCTGAAAGATGGAGAGTCAGTTTGAAGACTTTTAAAATGGGCAGAGCTTTTAAAAATTTAAAGTGTTGAAGGTGTGAGTGCTGAAACCTTAATTCATTGCAAGGTGCTTATTTGAGATTGATTTGGTTGGGCACCACCGTTGCAGGAAAGAACTGTGGCTGTGAAGCACACTAGTGAAACTTGCTTTACCTTTTAATCTTCAAAATTGCATTCTGTCCTCGTTACTTTATACAGCTCCAAGCTGACTTCCTTGGGCTCGTCAGCTAATACAAGTCCTGTAGTTGAATTTGCAATAAATCTGTTTAAGTCTGTTTTTTCCAGGGCTTTCACTTCCTGTGGTGGGGGAGGGGGAGGAAAAAAGAGGTCAGTTTTGCTGTATCGCTGAACCTCAAAGGCAAAATATTTGTGATTTGCTGCTCTAGCTTTGGCAGACCACAAGTGTGTTAAGGGCTTTAGCTATCAAATTTTACTTTGTAATAAAATCAACTTTTATTGCCTATATATTAATTTGCATACTGGTTCCTATAATGCTTTATTTACACTGCCATTCTTAACATGAAGATTAAAGATGTGCAGGAATTCCTGATTTGACAGAAAGAGCATCTTGTCTGTTTTTTGTATGAAGCATTGATCTCATTCGCTATCTTGATTATTAGATGCTGAAGGCCACTGTTGACTAGAAACCTGGTCAGTCCTAAAAAGTCACTCTTGTCCTGCCATTTTCTATATTCTCAAATACATTTTCTTTTATTTTCCCTCTTTCACTGTGAAAGACATACAAATGGGAAGCTGACTATATCATTTATGGAAATAGACAAACTTGTTCCCAGTGCAGTTAAATGAACTAAGTAAGAGATTTCTATTTTTCATTTTTACTTTACATATTTAAAATAATAGAACCTAAACAGAATGAAATCCAGTATTAATTACACCTCTGATACTAAAAAACACCTAAATGGCTTGTGGAATACCTGAAGTGAGGGAATATCTTTAATGTTTGTAACTTAATCAATATATTTTTATGCAGTACTCAAAGGGTCAGATAACCAGGTACATCTTTAATCAGATACTTGATTTTTTTCAAGAATAGTCTCATACATTCTGTGACCCTGTTGGTAGTTTGGTTGTAACAAAAAAAGGAACACTGGCCATTTGTGTTTACAGTAATAAAATTTGCCTTGCACTCTTATGGAACAGCGACAGAAGATCAACAGACAGTGGAACAGCATGCGGTAACTATAGGGAGACTTTCTGCTATGACAATTACCTTAAGGCGTAATGTTCCTTTGTGACATGCAGAAGTCACATCTCCTATCCTTTTTATAATTGTAATTTGAGGAAAATTATAGAAGGTTTGTCTTCATTTTGTGATAGATGGCTCTTTCCTTTGCAGCCAAACAGGCAAAAAGTTAATGGCGAAGTGTCGAATGCTTATCCAGGAGAATCAAGAGCTTGGAAGGCAGCTGTCACAAGGACGCATTGCACAGCTTGAGGCAGAGTTGGCTTTACAGAAGAAATATAGTGAGGAACTTAAAAGCAGTCAGGATGGTAAGGGATTTTTTAAGAAAATGGAAATTGCCTTGCATCTGCACTGGCTTCATTTATTCTGCTGGTCATATGGCTATTGTGAATCATTTCATTTTATTGAGTATAAGACTATTTTTCTTTGCAGAATTAAGCTATATATAACACTTCCCCAAGAATATTAAGACTGACTACCAAGGAAAGAGTTGTAACTTCATGAAAGTGGGGACTAAGATAGAAACAATTTCCCTTGGAGGGTGGTAGGCTATTATATGGTATTCTTTGTTGAGGCTGCAGATACTGCTGTTGAATTAGGTCTAAAACTGTTCAAATTGAATTTCTAAGTTCATGGGATGTGTTGAGGTCAAATTTTGATTCCCTTCAAGCTTACTAAAACAAACAAAATCAGTAGAAGTCATCAGGAAAGTTGTGCTCACTGTCAAGATTTCAGTGAAAAATAGGCTGTTAGTTTTAAAATAAAACACTTCCCTGCAGAGAATCTGCAACTGAAGCTATTTGTAAACTGATTAGTTTATTCTGTGGTTAAAAGGAAAGTAAAAGAATCCCAGATGTGCAATTCCCAGTCCAGAGTTTTACAAAATTCCCTTACCTGATAGTGATGTAACAAGAGGCTTTCATAGGATGCACACTTTTTTTTTTTTTTAAAGAAAGATTTAAACTTTGACACTGTAGCTGAAACCCAAGTGTCCAGTTTTAGTAGGTGAAGTCCTGACAGAACTATAGATTTAATTGAATTATACACCTTGTGTGGTTTTGGTTTTTGGAGATGCAGGTTTTTTTTCTCATCTTGTTCTATGTAGGATTGTTATGTACAAAAGTAAGTTTGAGTGGTATATAGCATCTAGAACAGCAGTTCCCTGTTTCTTTTTCTTCCTGGTCCCAGCTGCTAAAATTTGAATCTCTTTTGAAGTAACAACCGCTAGTATGCTGGCCTAGAGTAATTGGGGAAAATATTTTTGCAACTTCTGGCATTAATTTTCAGTGTTATTGGAAAAGACTGCCTTTTTTATTCCCTAAAAAAGGAAGCTGTGTTTAAATTCCGTAGTTGACTTCATCTAAATTTATCAAATGCTAATTAAGACAGGGCAAGCGAATTTCCTTTTTTAAGAATTATATCTGCTGATCTCTATGCTTAAACATAGTATGGAGCTTTGAGCTTCAGAATGACTTGGAAATAATTGTTAATGCTCAGAACACTTTCTCCATAGTGAACTAAATGCTCTTAGCAAGGTTATGAAAGGCCTGAGCCCTTAGTAGCTTCTGGTTTGATTCTGTGCATAGTTGATCATTTTCTCTTTTGATTTTTCTTTTCTGTAGCTGCACATAATCTGCATTGTCATTTTAGAATTTTTTTTTTCAGAATTAAAAAGCCCCCAACTTCTAAAACCAATATAGAAGCTTTAAACTGAAAAGTGACAGAAAACTGCATTGTGTTCTGTTTCTTATATTGATGCTAGATGAAGGGTTTTTTTTGTCTAGTTTACAAGTGATTTTTTTCCCCACTTGCCAGCATAGTAGCCTCAGTGCAGACTGAAAGGAAATCAGTTTTCTCTCTACACATTACTGTTAGTGAAAATGCTGTGAGCTTAGGTTAACTATTGTCAAGGTTATATAATATGCCAACCTTAAATTACTTTCTCTTGTAGATCTTAAAGGAGAGAAAAATAATCAAGACATTTGGCATTAAAGTAATTCATTTTGAACATCAGATGCCTTTATATATTGCATAAACGTGTACTGTTCTAAGTTTAAATTTTTGCTATAACTGCTAAACTGTTGTACTTGGGAACTAATTTCTCTTCCAGATACATTTACTCTTATTTTTAAATGAGACTTTCTTAACAGATCTGCAGCCTTCTTTTTGTCTAAGAAACGAATTCCTTCATACACCTGCTTTACAGCAGTGTAAAGAGTATATTGATGGCAGTTCAGAATTTCCTCCTAAAAGTGCTGCTGTGTCAACATGGGGATGTGACAGCTGAAAACATAGGCCTTGTGGCATGCTCAGCCCGTAAATGTTTGTTAATTGTAACTCAGAGTAGATGATAGTTTTGTGTTTTGTCTGTGAGGATCAAGATAGGAGCTATAAAGTGTGTGCTACAAATGTGTTTGTTTTTTTTCTGTTTAGAACTGAATGACTTCATCATCCAGCTTGATGAGGAGGTAGAAGGTATGCAGAGCACCATTCTAATTCTCCAGCAGCAGCTGAAGGAGACTCGCCAGCAATTGGCTCAGTACCAGCAGCAGCAGTCCCAGGCCTCAGCCCCAGGTTCCAGCAGGACTCCATTGTCTGAGCCTACAGACCAGGGAGAGGCTGTGGGTAAAGACTGCAGTCGTCTGGCTAATGGACCAAGCAATGGCAGCTCCTCCCATCAGAGGACGTCTGGGCCTGGATTTTATAGGGAGGGTAGTGGCACAGAAGAAGACTTCCCAGCTTCTCCAGGGAATGGTAATAAGCTGTCCAACCACTCTGAAGATAGAACTGGCAGAGGAGGTGGTAGCTACATAAACCAACTCAGTACGGGGTATGAAAGTGTAGACTCTCCCACTGGCAGTGAAAACTCTCTCACTCACCACTCAAATGACACAGACTCCAATCATGATCCTCAAGAGGAAAAAACAGTGAGCATGAAAGGTAATAGAACTGTGGGTTCTCGTCATGTTCAGAATGGTTTGGACTCCAGTGTAAATGTGCAGGGCTCAGTTTTGTAACATTTTTTTTCCCCGCAACATTTTTTATACAGTGTCACTTGATTTGGGAGAGGATACTGTCCAGAAACCATTTAAATTAGTGCATACTTGTCACAATTTTGCCTTTTTGTGGGTTTCTTTTTGCTTCAATACCTCTGCCGCCACTTTGGAAATTTTAACAGTTAATTACGTTGAATGTTGCTAAAAGGACGTTTGTGTAGGCTCAAGTTATTTTTATATGAGTTAATGTGAAGTTGAAAATGGAAATTATTTCCACAAAGTATAACATAAATGATGTCTGTACAAATCTGTGTATATCTAGAATCTGTGCTGTGTAAGGGCATTCTAACTCGTACTGTTTATACTTATTTACACCACATTCAAAATTTGTCATAATAGCTGTGAGTTTATGACTGCCGAGTTTGCCCAGTACAGTAGTTTTATCACTAAAAGATGGACTTATTGAAGGAGTCCTGTAGTAGTTTCAGTGTTAATTACAGTTTTTTCCACCATGCATTTGTGCATTTTCTCCTTAGGTGACCGAATGTTTAAGAAGTTTGTGTGCATAGTTACTCAGTTTTTAAAAAAAACTGTTGTATCCTGTTTATGCATATTGCTCTGTGACTCCAATATTATCTTACCTGTACTGACCAAACCTAAATAAAACTTTTAATAACCTAACTTCTTTACTTGCCTCCATTAGTTTCATAAGACATACTAGTATGATGATGTGAATTTTACTCAGTTTTTCTGTTTGGTTTTTCTCTACTGCCAGAGTAGTACAAATCATACCAAAGAGTAGAGGTTTTTACGTGCTATTTTGTATTCATTTGTAAGTGCTTGTAGTTTAATTTCAGGTTAGCCTCCCTGGGCTTATCTTACAGGTTGCTGCTGCTTTTTTATTTTATATAAGCAAGTGGGGAAAATTCTAAGACTGTGGATAAAAAGTTGATCTACATGAACTAGACTACTACAAAGCTATAAATGTCCTGTGTGCAAATACACAATATTAAACTTACAAAACTTAAAGAAGCAAGTAATCCACAGCCTCTGACTTGATCAGTTGCACTGCTTTTGCCTACAAGTTAAAGGTAGACTGATTTCTTTTTTAAATCATTTTATACTGACAGTCATATTTTCAGTTGCACTTTTTTTTTTTTTGTTGATCAGGAACAATCAAGTTCTCTAGCACCTAGATTTCTAATGGTGTGCTCTGTCCGCTTTATTACTTTAATGACAGCATGAAAGTGAGATGATAATGATTGCCTTGAAGTACGTTTACACTAGATAAAGATGCTATAGAAGTACTGTACTTCATATTTGTCATTAGGGAAGAAAACATTTAATTTAGGGTTAGAGTTGGGGGAACCAAAACATTTTTGCCATATAGTTGCTATCTGGAAAGCAACTTTTTTTTAAATATACCTTCAACAAATCATCTTAAACTCCTAGCTTATAAAAATATTTGGTACTATAATTGCGTCATTGTGTGCTAGAAATAATAGTCTATAAAATAACAGGCAAGAGATAAGGAATGGAAATAACTATCAAACACTGCTATAAGGGAGAAGTAATTCATTTTATGGATTGCTGTTAAATGTTAATTTGAAGTACAGTAAATTTTAAGTGAGGGCAAAAGTAGTTGGGGAATCTATACATGCAGCGAACTTCTCTTGAATTTTGTGTTTTTAATCAACTTCCTCCCTTTTTGCTGTAAAATAAGCATATGCTAGAGAAACTACTGGGGGCAGATACGTAGTGTACAGAGTAAGATGAAAAAAGTTTTCTTTCATCAGAGTACACTTTTGTTCAATAGATTTAAAAATACTTTTCAAAGAAGCAACTTTTAAATTGACTGCCCCTTTCATAGTCAGATC
The DNA here is from genome assembly GCF_001723895.1 of Crocodylus porosus. Lineage (NCBI taxonomy): Eukaryota > Metazoa > Chordata > Crocodylia > Crocodylidae > Crocodylus > Crocodylus porosus. Next base: position 112,183,193 of record NW_017728943.1, read on the forward strand.
TTGACTATTAAAAGATGGTTTTGCTCAAATTTAAATGGCAGTTAAAATGTTAGTATGTTTGTATTTTAAATCTTAAAAAGATTAATATGACATTTTCTTGATTTGTCTATTGTTTAAACATTCATTTGTAAAACTGATAGAATAGTAGCTTGAAAATATTCAGAGACTAGTCTTTTTAAGAGGTTCCTAAATTAAGCTTGATTAAATATTATTAAATAATTTTTTACAAGTTACTAGTATAAGTTAGCTGCTCAAGTATCAGTGTAAAAAGAAACAAGTACCCTTCTTTCCATCTTCTTCCACCTCCTGCATATGCTTGTGTTCAAGTAGATGAAATGGAAAAAGTCAATTAGTAATTAGAAGCAACTAAAGTAGCCTTGCAAAACATACCAGCTAGAGACAAAAGCATGAAGTAATAGTTTCATTTACTGGAACTTCTTTTGCAAAACATTTGATAAATTACAACATAAATAACAATCAGTGCAGAAATGTGAAACATAGGCTCTAGATTTCTGCACATTTTTGCCAGCTTTTAAATATATATGGATGTATCAACTGGTTTAACTCCTAATTTAATTCATTTTAATACAAAGCTACAATATGCTTGCACGCACACAGTCATAACTCGTTTAATTCATTTTAATACAAAGTGGCAATGTGTGTGTGTAAAAATCACATTTTATTGATCACTGAGGTTTAATGTGTTCCTTTTTAAATGCAAATACTGCATAATCACTGCTTTTCTCCTAATATTCAAGATGAAATTTTATCCTCAGTGAAGTCAATGATGAAACTTCCACTGAACTCATAGCAGTCTAGGTTTCATCCTGTATGGTGAAAGCAGTGTTGTTCTTTTTTCTGCCTCCTTGGATTGCTGAATGCTGCTTGAGATGAAGCCCCTGTAACCTAAATAAATGTATGGTACATGCTCTTTTAACGGATGGATAAATTAGTCCTTTTTCTTATCACCCTATATAGCCAAACTATGGACAGTTGTAAATTTTTCCATATATATTACTTTGCTGTTCAATCTCCTTGCATGCTTCATGCAAACTTCCTAGCAGAAGCAGTTCTTTTTTCAAAACAGGGGGCCAGTGTCCAGTTAGGGTTCCATGTGTTCCTTTACCTCACTGACTATAAGGGACTTGCAAGTCAGAGTATAATCCTTCCCGTTTCTCCTGAAGTACTGGGTTGCAGCTGCCCCCCGTGGCTACTCTTATCACTACGTCCAAGAAAGCACAGAGGGGTTGTAATAGGGAAGGGCAAAATCAACAGTAAATGCCTTTCTAAAGGGGCTAGCTTATAGTAAATGGAAACTGGGGGTGGGAAGGAGGGGAGAGTGAGAGTGGGGTGATAAATTGAATAGAAGTTGCCAGTGTGGAAACACCCTGATCCAATTCAACAACAAGGTCTTAGACTGGATGAAGAAAAGTACTGCTTGAAGCTCTTGTTTTGCATTAGCTTTGACCAAATAATGGTAATGGTACCTTGAATCTATACAGTTGGTAAGGCATGTTCCCTAATCAAAGAAACGTGGAGTCCTTGATGTAAGAGATGAACATAAACTTTGAAGAGAGAATGTATAAATTAATACCTTTCCCTCTATCCAATTCCTTCCTCCCCTTTCCTTTTTTGCAGTTTGCCTTGCAACTGAAAAGGCAAGGATGTCTGGCTTGTCTTCCAAATAGCAAACCTTTAAATGTACTATAATTTACAGTATCTGATCATGAATGAAGCAGATAAATTCGTAAGCGTAGATGGAACCACAATCACCATTTTGACAGGTTGTAAAAAAATTGCACAGGTGGTGAGTTTAAAAAAAAAAATCTCAGAAGATGGATGGGAAAAAGCTTTTAGAAAGCTCCCTACACTCGCTTGAAAGACTAAGTGGTGACACCCATTTTAAAGACTTAAATTATGGTGAATATGCCATGTCCCTTAGCAAAGTATTCCAATGTTCGCCTTGCTTGCTAAGAAACTACATCTGTTTAAAGGCTAAACTTGTCTTAACTTTAATTTCACACACTAGATCACGACAGTCCCTTATCAACCAATTTTTAAACCCTCTGTTATTGTTTAACCTGTTCAGTGAGCTGAAGAAGCTGCTCTTCTTAAGCCTCTTACCTTTTATAAGATGTGTTTCAGCCCCTGGAACATTTCCATGGTCCTTCTTTGAACTCTCTCCAGAGTTTCTGCTTTCTCCTCAACATATAAACAGCAGAACGCTTTCTGGTTGTGGTTTTTCCAGTACTTCATACCAAACAAGGTCACTTTTCTGCATCTACTTAACACTCCCCTTTTTATATGTCCAAAGATTGTGTGTGTGTGTTTGACAATGACCTTCAAATTCTCAAGTCACTGATTAATAACAGTGCCCCCACTCTTCCCCCATCCTGGACATTCAACCTACATTCTTTGTTCACAGATCTTGCAATTGGCAACAAGTGTTCCCTGGGGAACTTTCCTGTCAATGGCCTTGATGTCTCACCATTAATTATTACATTTTGAGATCTGTCTGAGCCAGCCTTTAAACAATATAGTATGTACCAGTTAGTTCTATTTGATATGGCTTTTAATTGAAATCTCATATGGTATTATAGTCAGTGCTTTGGAAACAAAAACAAAAAAAACAAAGAATGCGGTAGCTACATATTTCCCTTGAACAAGTAGCCTTATAATTCTGTTTAAAAAGGAAAAAAGTTTGTTTCACAAGAACTGTCTTCCACAAAACTATATATACTGACATGAAATGGTTCTTTTTAGCCTCCAAAATCTACTGTTTCAGTCTTCAAATTAACTGGTCCCTCACTTTACTTGATTTGTGATGGGGCTAACATCTTAACTAGCAGATTATCTTATATGCCTCTTTAAATGCCCTGTAGAATTGCTAGCAGTTCTTCAGTTCTTTTTAAATTTATCTAGTTTTCCAAGAGCTGTTGAGCAGCTTGTTCAGCAAACTAGTTTCTTTAAAGACCCTTGGATGTAGGTTATTGAGTTGTTTCTTGACTTTAAAATGTTTAATTCTAACAGATAGAACCTCATATCAACCTTTGTCACAGACTAGGACTGTTTTATTCCATCCACATGATCATAATGAATTAAGCCTGTGCAAATAGGGAACTATTCTATTCAGATTTAGCTGATCTAGATGCTAGCGATTTGATTTGGAGATCCGAATCATTTTTCCAATTCGATTCAGTTGAATCGCTTTGGCAGATTCAGAGCTGATTTGGAGATTTGGCCATAGAGTAGAATGGGGAACCAATAAAATATAACTTTGTTGACTTCTGGCTGATTTGGATGAAACTTGCAGGGATGGTAGCTTCTGCTGAGAGCATGACACGTGCCAAGTTTCAAAGTGATGGATGGAGGTGTTTCTGGGAAACTGCACCTCAAAGTCCTAAAAGCAAAACTCATGTCACGTGTGTGTGTTAAGCCACAGTAGGGTGAAAACTGCAGGGGTGGTAGCTCTTGCTGAGGCCACGAAGCCTGCCAAGTTTCAAGGAGACAGGTGTAGGGGTTTGGGGGAAACTGTACCTCAAGCTGCAGACAAGCAAAACTCATGACATGGGTGACGCTGCATGTTATGGCACACCAGAGTGAAAACTGCAGGCCTGCTAGCTGTCAAGGAGATAGGTGCAGGGGCTTCTGGGGCCCTGCA
>NW_017728943.1:112187278-112197254 GCF_001723895.1 Crocodylus porosus
ACAGTAGCTACTGAGGTTAATGAGCATGGATTAACGCATACAAAACAACAGACTAAGGAGAGGAAAGAATCAATACAGAGCCAGGAACTGCTGCTGCCGCCCCACGACAGAGACAGTCAGTTGCAGAAGTACCCATGTCACAAATTTTGCCTGTCAGTAGATAGGGGTGCAGGGCCCCAGAACCCCCCCTGCACCTATCTCCTTAATAGCTGGCAGGCATTGTGGCTGCAGCAGTTTTGTCCCTATTAAGAACAGGCCACAGCCTGGAGAGTTAGGGCAGTCTTGGAGAAGGTTGGGAGATGTGAGTGGGACTCAGAATCCTTTAACCACAAAGCTATTGAATTCATCCCTTACCCTGGCAGGCCCATGGACAATACTATCCCCTATTCATAGAATCATAGAAAATTATGGTTGGAAGGGACCTCAAGGAAGTCATCTAGTCCAGCATTTCTCAACCTGTGGGTTGTGACCCAAAAGCAAGCTGCAAGAATAGATGAAAGGGTCACAAACAAACTTTAAAAATGGATTCTCCTTTAAAGGAGAAAACTTTGGAAAGCATAGCTTTTCACTTGCAGGATGTCAGAGTTGGAGCCTGCAAGGGGCTGCTTGGGGCCCCCTATGCTCCACACACCCAGCCTCTGCCCCACACACGGGGGTGGGCTGGGGGCAGAGGTCTGCAGGTCAGGAGTGAGGGGCACTGGGTTGGGGCTGGCCATCAATGTTTACAAATGGGTCCTGGTATAAAAAAGATTGAGAACTACTGCTCTAGTCCAATCCCCTCCTCAAAGCAGGGCCATCCCCTATATATCATCCCAGCCAAGGCTTTGTCTACCTGGGTCTTAAAAACTTCTAAGGATGGAGACTCCACAGCCTCTCTGGGTAGCCTGTCCCAGTGCTTCATTATCATTACCTTCCTCATAAGAAAGTTTTTCCTAATATCTAACCTACACTTTCCATTCTGTAACTTGAGACCATTGCTGCTTGTTCTATCATCTGCCACCGCTGAGAACAGTTTAACTCCATCTTCTGTGTAAATGTACTTCAGGTAGTTGAATGCTGTTATTAAATCCCCTCAGTCTTCTCTAGACTAAAGCCCAGTTCCCTCAGCCTCTCTTCATAAGTCATGCCTGCCAGCCCTGTAACCATTTTCATTACCCTCTGCTGGACTTTCTCCAACTTCTTTTCTGCAGTGGGAGGCCAAAACTGGACACATCACTCCAGATGTGGCCTCACCAGTACTGAATAGAAGGGAATAATCATTTCCCCCAATCTGTTGACAACACTTCTGCTAATGGAGCCCAGTATGCCATTAACCTTCTTTACAACACAGGCCCACTTGGCTCGTATTCAGCTTATTGTCCACTGTAACCTCCAGGTCCTTTTCTGCAGAGCTGCTGCCCAGCCAGTCGGTCCCCAGACTTTACTGGTGCATGGGATTGATCTGCCCTAATTGCTGGACTTCATGCTTGTCCTTATTGAACTTCATGAGGTTTCTTTTGGCCTGCTATTAGTTCTTTTGGATAACACTCTACTTTGCCCTCCATGTCAGCCTCAATTTTAATTTTTCTGTGAGAGCTGAGCCCTTTGGAAGTGTGGTACCTAAACTCAACTTAGAGTCAAACTTGTGATTACAAGTGCCACATTTGTACTTAAATCTCACTTCATACACCTAACTCTTTTTTGGATCCTGGTCTGAGGTGCCAACTTAATTTGTACTAGCATCCTAGAATCATAGAAGAATAAGGCTTGAAGAAACTTCAAGATATCATCTCTGGTGGGCAAGCTGAGGGACTGAGGCATTGACGAATGCACGGCCACATGGGTGGCAAACTGGCTCCATGGGCACACCCAGAGGGTGGTGGTGGATGGGTTGATGTTGACCTGGGAGAGTGTGGGCAGCAGAGTCCCCCAGGGCTCGGTCCTTGGGCCGGTGCTGTTCAATATCTTCGTAAGCGACCTGGACAAGGGTGTGGAGAGCACCCTGCTCAAGTTCACTGATGACACCAAGCTGTGGGGCAAAGTGAATACACCAGCAGGCAGGGACCGCATCCAGGCAGACCTGGATAAGTTAGAGAAGTGGGCGGATCTGAACAGGATGCGGTTCAACAAGGACAAGCGCAGGGTGCTGCACCTGGGGAGAGGGAACCAGCATTATGGTTATAGGTTAGGGGCTGACCCTCTGGGCAGCACAGAGGCAGAGAGGGATCTTGGAGTCAGGACTGACTCCAGGATGAATACGAGTCGCCAATGTGACGAAGCAATAAGCAGGGCCAACCGCACCGTCATGCATCAACAGGGGCATCACTAACAGGTCCAGACAGGTCTTGCTCCCCCTCTATGTGGTGCTGGTCAGGCCACAGCTGGAGTACTGTGTCCAGTTTTGGGCGCCGCACTTCAAGAGGGACGTGGAGAACCTGGAGAGGGTCTAGAGGAGGCCACTCGTATGGCTGAGGGCCTCTGTGGCCAGCCCTATGAGGAGAGCCTGAGGGACCTGAATCTCTTCCATCTCTGCAAGAGGAGACTGAGGGGGGATCTTGTGGCTGCCTACAACCCTATCAGGGGCCAGCAGCAGGGACTCGGGAAAAGTCTGCTCACCAGGGCCCCCCTTGGAGTCACCAGGAACAATGGCCACAAGCTGAGGGAGGGTGGGTTTAGGTTAGATATTAGGAAGAACTACTTCACTGTAAGGGTGGCCAGAGCCTGGAATAGGCTTCCCAGAGAGGTGGTGCTCTCACCTTCCCTGGAAATCTTCAAGAGGAGACTGGATAGGCACCTGGCTGGGGTCTTATGACTCCTTCCATCTCCAGTGCTCCTTCCTGCCCATGGCAGGGGGTCGGACTCAATGATCTGTCCCTTCCGACTCATTGATTCTATGATCTAAGCCAGCTCCTAAATGCCTACACTCAAAAATTCAAACTTCAGTTTGTGCCTAAGTTAAACATATTTAAAGAGTCTGAATTAGGGCTTTAGTGAACAGAATAGCAAAACATCATATATCTTCAAGTGCTAGGTACAGATGGGATTACTAGAGCCACAGAAACAAAAACGCTAAAGCATCTTGCCTAATCAAAGTTGCAGCACCTGAAGGGTGTCAAAGCTCCTCTTCTTTCTTGCTTATTGTTGTCTATTGATAGAAAGCATTGCGGAAGAAATTCATGTGCAAAGGAACTTGGATTCAATTAGCAGCAAACAGCAGAGGAAAACTGCGCACTAAAATAGTCTCTTGGCTGTAGGAAAGAAAAGTGAGCGTTTGGTATATCAATGAAAATGGGTGCATCTACACAGGATGTTTACTGCACAGTTGACCAATTAACTGTGTAGTAAACATCACAGCGTCTACATGTGCTCTCCTATTAGGATGCACGAAACTAATAAATTCTGTAGCAAGGCAGTCTTATAAAATACAAGTACTGTACTACCCTGCTGTAGAGTTTTTTCTTGTGCAGCAGTGCATGTGCAGGTGCTGCCCTGGCTAGCTGGGGCAAAGGGTGTGGGGTCAGTATGACCTGGGGGCTAGAGTCAGTGCCACAGGTGCTGCACGTAGGAGAGGGGGCCAGCATTAAGCATGCGCTCTGTGCAGCACCCCACCAGACCAGTCCTGCGCACTGACTTTGACTCACATGGGTAGCCTGGGCCCAATCCAGACCAGTACTGGATCCAGTGCACAAGGCCAGTCTGGCATGGGTGCCACATATCCAGCCCACACCCAGGCCCTTTGCGCTGTGTCCAAGACACCAGGTCCAGCTTATGTACTGCATGCAGTGCAAGCTCCAGAGCTGGACCACCTTGCACATGGTATGCAGGGCTAGGCTGGTGGCAGGCACAACATAGGATGCTGGTATGGGGTGTGTGCTGCATGCCATGCCATGCTGGATCCAGTGTGGCCCACTCTAGCCTGCAGGGCCGGATGATTTTGACACTCCTGGCATAAAGAAATGGTTGTGACACTGATCAGCAGGTATCCTGGTTTTCTCTGATTAAAAAACATCCCCAATTTTTGGATTAAAAAAGGTAACCCAAGCTCCAAATTTTTCTGTGATCAAAAAGAATTAGCGGTGTTTCATTTTGACCATGGAAAAAAATGTGGATTTTTGGTTACCACATTTTTTAACCTGAAAGTTTGGGAATTTTTTTTTTATCAGAGAAAACAAGGATCCCTGCTGATCAGCATTAGTGACAATGATCATAGCAAGTCACTTGCCTAACTATACTTGAGTTGTTTGTAGGCATCACTGAAGAAGGGAGTTTTAGGGAGGTATTTGAAAGGAAGCAAGTGATGTGGCAATGTGGACATTCCCTGGGAAATCCTCCCACTCATAAGGAGTAGTAGCAGGGTGATCAGGCAAGATTGGCATTATTTGCAAAATGAAGGTGTAGAAGCAATGTCACAATACGCTGTCAGAGTGATAGGGCTGGAACAGACAGCAAAGAGTCTTACAATAGAAGACAAGCAGTCGGGGTGGATCCAAGGGGCGTAACTTGCACCCCCCACAAACACCCTTGATTCCTGCTTCAGCTAAAGTTTAAAGCCAACTGCCTAGCACTGGCATTTATATTTAGGCAGCAGTGAGGGAATCACCTGACTTAATGGCTCATTATAATTTGCTTGATTCCTTCTAAACTCATCATTCCACAGGTGTTAAGAAGTTGAACCCACTTTCCTATTAAATAGTCTTTAATGGTTCCGCTATTGCAGCTATCCTTATTTCTGTAAGGCTGTTGTTAACTGCTTCCAGTAATGTAGCTCCCATTTTACAGCCTGGCAAACTGTTTTTTAACTCAAGCTAAAAACATTAACTCATGTGTGGAAACATTTGCTCAGGTGTGAACATCACTTCCAATGAAGCTTTGGAAGCACTGTCCAGATGCTCAAGAAGGCTTTTGTTTTGTTTTGATTTTGTTTTATGAATCTGAAAGAGAGGCATACATTTCTATACCGACTCCAGGACTAATGTAACAACAATTTTGGATTTTTTTTGCCTAGTTTGTTGTGTTACATATATATGATATAGCAAAATAATGCACATTCCAACTAACATTTTTTGCTTCAAAGTTAAATAATATAGGTCTAGGCCCCCACTTATTAGTTAAGCTTCATTTCTTTTTAACTAGACAAAAATCTGTGTTGTGTTATATGTGATGATGCACCACACCATCTGTACGCCCCTTTTCAAAATCCTAGGTCTGCCCATGCAAGCAGTATGTGTTGATGTGGTAGAGGAAAAGCAGCAAGTGGAGGGGTACAAAGAAAAGAGAAAATCAGTTTAGTGATGACTTATGGAATGGTTTTTGCAACATAATTTGGAATAGGTAGAACCTGAACAAGATTGTAGTTGTCAAGATCAAAATGGAGACTCTTGCATTTGTCAGCACCCAAGAGGAATTTTAGCATGACTGAGAAGAGAGGCTAGAGCTTAGCAGTGTTAGACAAGTGGAAGTTTCAGGATTTAACTCTGACCTGAATGTGTGAATCAAGACAGAGGATCAAATCAAAGAAGATTTCTTAATTCTTTCTCCTTTGCTTTTGATTTCTGTTGCATATACGCTGTTGAAGCATAACTGGATAACTAAATTAACCAAGGGTAAAAATGCTTGGAAAAGGGCTCCATCTGGTGCTAAAAGAGCATAGAACTGACTCCCATTTAATAGTCTTCTATCTAAATAGTAACCAGGCCCAACCTGGCTCAGATTGTATGGTTAAACAAGATTAAGTAAGGCAGCGTGATATGACAGAGAAATATCTTAGCTGCTGGTTTTTATATCCATTACTCAAATCTAACCTTCCTGGTCTTGTTTTAATAGACAAAAAGGATGTGGGTTTTCAGCTGCGTTATCTAACTGTTAGCTTAATATTATTTACAAATCTCATCAAGACACTGGCTAACATATCTGAAGTTGGCTATAAAACTGCCAACTAACAGTCTCAGGCTGTACCTTGATAGGTCTTGCAAGTCACATTAAGCAAACTCAACTGAGTTAAAATAGAAAAACATGTATTTTTGCCCATGAAAACAGGACCTTACATGCTCCATAGTTTTTATCTGTACAGCTTTGCTAATTTTAAAAAATATACTAAAATACTTTATTGGCATAATGTTATCAAAGTATAAAACACACCCTTTTGGTGACCATCAGAATTAGATGCAATTTGCTCGTGATAAGATTAATGCTTTCCTCTTGCCATTGCCATTCATTCCCAATTAAGTGGCAGAGGCTATAGCTCTCTCACAACTTTTTTAGTTTCTTCTACAATTATGCACAATTAATACCTTTGATCATTTCTAAAACTACAAGGAAAATGTGTTTCTGCACCTCAGATACTCTTGTTCCACATCAGCTATGTAGTCATTTCTCTCTTGGTTTCTACTCCCTGGTTCCAACCTGTGGCTTTGGATCATTATAACTAACGACTTACCAAAATCGTAATTTCACAGAAAATGTGAAATCCAGCATTGCCTGCAAAATTGGGTAATGTCTGTGAAATCTGTGGCGGGGGAAATAACTTACTGAAAATAAAATGCTGGCTCACCAATTGGCAGTGAGGGGTAGGACCACATGACAGTCAATCAGTGGCAATGGGTGGGGCCATAGAGGCCCCTCATCCAGTTAGAGCTGGGGTGGGCAAAATGCTGCCTGGGTCCCGGATGTGGCCCGCCAGGCCATTCAATCCAGCCTGCGGGGCCCCTAAAAAATTTAGAAAATTAATATTTAACCACCCCTGGCTGCCTATCATGTAGCCCTCGATGGCTTGCCAAAATTCAGTAAGTGGTCCTCTGCCCAAAATAATTGCCCACCCCTGAATTAGAGGCATGGGGGGCTCACTGCAATCAGCCCGCAAAAATGGCAGCCAGCCCTGCAATCGCTCATCAAAACTGGCCAGTCGCCGACTCGAGTTGGGTAGACAAAGTTATAACAGTAACAAAATTACAGTACAGCCAATATGATTACTACCTAGAGATTGGCCAAAGCTTGAGTGAACTAGAATCTTATTAAAACATTTTTAAAGTAAATATTTCAAATGATTTCTTTTAAAGAAAAGATTTAATTATATTCTTATCTTTTTTTATCATTCACATATTCAAACGTGTGTATGACTGCAAATATGTATTCAACTAGATATTTTATTAATCCTAGTCATGAATAAATATAATTTCCTCTTGCATTCATTTACTTGTATTAGCCTCTTAAACCAGATCGTATAGGGTTGGACACTGCAGCCATCAGACCCTAAGTGGCCAAATAACCATGTAAGAACCACTAATTTATATTCCACAGTCAATGCACTGAATCAACACATGTCCAGTGCCTGCTCACACAAAATGACAGCCCATTGTCTTCACTAAGCACTGGATGAAAATAGGCCTGTGCAGTTCATTAGAAGTTGGGAGCCTAAGGACTTCAGAAGGAGATAGGATATGAATAAGAAGAACAATGATATTCTGAAATAAGTTATTCAGGAATGCTTATTCCATTCCTAAAGAGCTATTTTGGAATAACAAACTTTAGGACTGGTCTGAGACAGACGAACCTGGATAACTATGTCTCTGCACACTCGTCATGGCTAGCAATAATGCACATTGTGTGCATGAGAAAAGAAAGAAGTGTTGAGATACAAGACTGCTGAAAGCTGAAAATAAAATCTAAGGCCATTAAGTATCAGGCCAGCAGGGCTTTAGAAAGTAGAAACTGGGCCAACTCTACAGCCCCAAAAACTGGCACAAGAAGCAAGGGGGGAGTTCCCACCTTTCTAAAGAGAATCATAGGGGTTAGGGTCACAAGCCAACAGGCTAAAGGGAGGGAACAGGTGAAAGATAAAGAACCATCAATACTGGGGTAACATACACTCAGCACCCTCATTTCCCAACCACACCTTTATTCCCTAGAGCGCTCAAACAGCAGCCCACAAGTCTGAATCCAGCTCTTTCAGTTCAAAGTCCTGGCTGACCAAGCCAGTGAGAGTTCCTACTCTGCACCCCCTTGCGCAAAGTTGTTCAGCTCCCACATGCACCCTGCTCCTCTTCCCTTTACTCCAGCCTCAAGCTTCCTCTTCCTTTTTCCCTTGCCTCCAGCCCTAAGGGCTTCTGGGAGTTGCAGTCCAAATGAACAGACATCACAGCTCTGCAGACCGCTCCCCAGTTGCACCTGATGTTACACACATTATGTTACCACATTCAATTGCTTTTATTGAAAATTGTCTCCCTGTGATCAGTATGGCCAACCTGAAACATTTAAAAAAACCAAAACAAAATCAATGAATCATAGAAAGTTAGGGTTGGAAAGGACCTCAGGAAATGATCTAGTCCAATCCTCTGCTCAGAGCAGGACCATCCCCAACTAGATCATCCCAGCCAAGGCTTTGTCTAGCGAGGTCTTAAAAACCTCCAAGGATGGAGACTCCACCACCTCTCTGGGTAACATGTTGCAGTGTTTTACCACCCTTCTAGTGAGAAAATTCTTCCTAACATCTGATCTAAACCTCCCTTGCTGCAACTTGAGACCATTGCTCCTTGTTCCGTCATCTGTCACCACTGAGAACAGTCTCCATCCTCTTTTGAACCCACCTTCAGGTAGTTGAAGGCTGCTGTTAAATTTCCTCTCAGCCTTCTCTTCTCTAGACTAAATAAGCCCAGCCTCTCATAAGTCACGTTCCTCAACCCCCAAGCCATTTTGTTGCCCCTGGCTGGAATCGCCCCAATTTATCCACATCCTTTCTGTAAGGGGGCCCACAACTGAACACAGTAATCCAGACGCGGTCTCACCAGTGCTGAATAGAGGGGAAGAATCACTTCTCTTGACCTGGGGGCAACCCACCCACCAATGCAGCCCAGTATGCCGTTGACCTTGGCACTAATGGCGCATTGCTGGCTCATATTCAGCTTATTGTCCACTGTACCCCCCAGGTCCTTTTCTGCAGAGCTGCTGCCGAGCCTGTCAGCCCCCAGCCTGTCCTGGGGGCTGAAAACCATATATCCACCTGTCCCCCAAATGATTGAATTATAAGTTGTGAATTAAAAAAAAAATCCTTGTAGGGTTTTTTTTTTAATTTCCCCGCTGGTACCGGAGCACCTTGTGTTTTTCAGCCTGCCCCTGTAATTAGAAAAGCTAGAAATATTCCATTTGACATGAAAGCTGACACGTGTTACGATCCCAGCCCAGCTGAGACTTCCTGAGAAGCCCTGTGCGATTCCTGAAGTCCGAGACGGCAACTCCGGCATCAGGCTCTCCAGTTACCTATATTGTAATGTGCAATCCAATACACAAGCCCTTGTCCAAGCCACGCTTGTGAGCCACAGAGTACATTTCTACCGCAGTCAGTACAAGGGCACGCTGGCTCTGCCCCGGCCTGTAGCTGCGCTAGGCTCGGAGGCCGCACTTCTTAGCCTCCACCCGGCAGGGCAGCCACAGTAACGCCGCGTTGCCAGGCGCAACACCCCGCTGACCTCAAGACGAGAGAAACTAAGCCCAGGAATGGCCAGGCCTGCCTGATCGCAGAGGTCAGGAGTGGGGCCTGGGCTCTGGGCAGCCCCACAGCGCCCGTGCCAAGCCTAGGCCGGACTGTGCCCGCCCCTACGAAGCCTCCAGACTCAGGCCGTGCGCGGACACCTGCCCGCCTCCCGCGCGGCATTACCCGGGGCCTCTCCCGTGCCCGCCCCCAGGCTCGCCCCGCCCCGCGCAGCCGCAGTGTGTCCGGGCCTGGCTGCAGCGGAGCAGCGTCCCGCCGCGATGCTGCGCCGCCTGGCTGCTACGGGCAGGTGAGCGCCCGCCGGCCCCTCTCTGCCCCCTGTGCTAGCGCGGGCACGCGGGGGCTCCCTGTCTGCGGTTCCCGAGGTGCACTGCCCCTGTGGCAGGGCTGAGGGCAGCGCAGAGCCGTGGCTCTCACCCTCTTTTGTGCCAGGACCCATTTGCAAACTTCGGCGACCTGTCCCGACTCCAAGGGAAAGGCCTCAAGGTGGCCCGAGCGTTCAAGTTTGTGGAT
>NW_017728943.1:112197681-112213618 GCF_001723895.1 Crocodylus porosus
CCTCTGGTCTCACAGGCCTCCAGGGCCTGGCAGGGTAACCTTCCTTAACCACTGTAACGTAACATGGCGTGATGAAAACATCAAGTGAATGCATTCCAGGACTCGTCTCTAAGGGACTTGCAGAAGCCACTTCTTCCCCGTCTTTTTTAGCACAATTCGTTGTTTTTCTCCTTGTCATCTGTTCCTGAACTACTACATTAAAATCACTGTTATCTGGCACCCCGGGGGGTGAGGGGATTGCCAGTTATGTAAAAATTTTGGTTGTTTGAAACAACCCAACAGGGCTTTTCAGATCATGCAGAACAGGGGCAGGAGGGGGAGCAGCTGCCACGGCAGCGCAGGGTAGTGGGTGGCAACGGTGGCCACCATGTGTAAGCTTTCCCCTCACCTCCCCACTTGAATTTCCAGCTAATACAGTGTGCCAGTTAGTAAAATCCCAGATAGCAGGGATTTTACTGTAATACTCTCTAATTTAGCCGCTTTCCTGTTTGGTATGGTGTTGAAAGCTGTGTTAATGCCCACATTTCTCCTGTCTGAAAAAGCTGCTTTCTCTTATCAGTGAAAGATATTGGGTAATTTGTGCCATCTAGTTCTGGTTAACTCGCATTGCATTCTGTTTGTTTGTTGGGTTTTGGTTTTTGTGTTGTTTTTTTTTACCTTCAGGTCTTAAGTTTCTCTGTCCTTCAGAATCTGTTTTCAAACCTTACATGCTGTTGCAGTTGAGACTAACAGACCTGTAGTACCGGGATCCCTTTTCCTTTTTTTAAATGCAGGTGTTGCATTGCCTGTCCCCAGTCATATGGCATTATCTCTAATTAAAGTGGATTAATTAAAAAAAAAAATCTTTGTTAATGGACGTGTTACTCCATATGACAGCTCCTTCAGTGTTCTGAGATAGGGGGACCAGATGATCTCAGACCTGAGTATATGACAAAAATGAATTTTGCATAAGATATGGCAACTTATCTCTTAATTTTTTCCCCCCCTTTAGCAATCCTGACTGGCTTTCGTGTTCTACAGCACGCTGCTCACTCACTATATAGCTGTTTCACTTCCTTTTCTGCTTCTCTCTGCGTGGCCTATACTATTGAAGTTTGGCAATTCTTACTTTATTCCTATACTTTCTGACATCAAGATGTAGAGCTTGTTTTTTTTTTAAGCTATCTATTTGCTTCTGTAGTCAAATATACGGCAGGTTAGCAAGTTGAATAGTGGGTTTCACTTTTGTCTTATGTTGCGAATTGTGTCTAGACTCATTTCTCAGTGCCACTAGATATTAGCTTACCTTTAAATTATCAGGCTTGAAAATACTTAAGCACATGTGTTACTGCTGAACTGAAACTAATAGAAATTAAACATTAAGTAAATAGTTTTATTTATTTATTTTTATTGAAAGATTTCGCTCTTTATGCTGTAAGTCCCTGTATCCTTCATATGACCTGCGTCTCTTCAGGTTTTGGTGCACAGTTTTTTTTTGCGAGCATGGGTCTTACTTGCAGTTTGCCTTAGAGTAGCAGCAGTCATTGCCAAATTAACAAGGCTACATCTTGAGTAGGACTGCTCAGTGTGAGTAAATGGCATGTGCGAACATTTGCAAAGTATTTTATTCAGTATATGTGTATATATATTTAATTACCCAGATGAAATTGCCTGTATTTCTTTTCTTTTTATCTTTATCTTTTTCAGGAGCAGCACAGAGTTCATCGTGCCATTGGCATGCTTGGCCTCCAGGCAAAAGCACACTCTTCCAGACTTACCTTATGACTATGGTGCCCTGGTACCCCATATTAGTGCAGAAATCATGCAGCTGCACCACAGCAAACATCATGCTACCTATGTGAATAATCTGAATGTTGCAGAGGAGAAATACAAAGAGGCACTCGCAAAAGGTGTGTGTGGTCACAATTAACAAACAAAGGAAGCTGCTCATGTTACAGGCAGATGTTTCACCAAAATACATGGGGAAGAAGGCACTGGGTAGTGTGGGGCTCCTGCAGGACATGCTTGGCAATTTGGTGGTTGCACCAGAAGAGAAGGCAGACCTTTTTAACAAATTCTTTGCCTCCATTTTTTTGTGCAGGGACCGGGACATCTCCCCCACTGGGGTTCAGGATGGACTCAGGAGAGTCTCCGCCAGGCCTAGGGTCAGGGAGGACCCAGTTAGGGAAATTCTGGAGGGGCTGGATGTGTTCAGATCAGCAGGTCCAGACGCTCTCCACCCCAGGGTGCTGAGGGAATTGGCAGAGGTCACTGTGGGCCCCCTGGCATGGCTTTAGGAGCACTCATGGTGCTCTGGACAGGTGCCAGAAGACTGGAAGAAGGCCAGTGTGGTCCCCATCTTTAAAAAAGGGAGGAGAGAGGACTCGGGCAACTAAAGGCCTGTTAGTTGTACTTTGGTCCTGGGGAAGCTCTTTGAGAAAATTATCCAGGAGCACATCTGTGATGGGCCAGCAAGGGGGATGATGCTCAGGGGCAACCAGCACGGGTTCATTAGGGGCAGGTCCTGTCAGACCAACCTGGTGGCCTTCTACGACCAGGTCACAAAATCATTGGATGCAGGTGTCAAGAAAGACTACATCCACCATGACTTCAAGAAGGCCTTTGACACTGTCTCCTACCCCATTCTCATTAAAAAGCTAGGCGACTGTGGCATTGATGCCTACACAGTTAGATAGATCGCAAATTGCCTGAGGTGCTGCACCCAGAGAGTGGTGGTGGACAGGTCATATTTGAGCTGAAGGGATGTGGGCAGTGGAGTCCCCCAGGGCTCGGTTCTTGGGCCTGTACTGTTCAATTTCTTTATTAGCGATTTGGATGAGGGGGTAAAAAGCACCCTGTTTAAATTCGCCGACGACACCAAGATTTGGGGTGAGGTGGGCATGCTAGAAAGGAGAGTTGGATGGGATTCAATACTGACAAATGCAGGATACTACTGCATTTGGGCAGTAAGAACCAGCAGCATACCTATAGGCTGAGGAACTCCCTTCTTGAAAGCACAGTGGTAGAAAGAGATCTTGGAGTCATTATTGGTTCCAAAATGAACATGAGCCACCAATGTGAGGATGCGGTCAGTAAGGCTAACCACACCTTGTCATACATCCACAGATGCATCATGAGCAAGGCCAAGGAGGTGATCCTCCTCCTCTATGTGACACTGGTCAGGCTGCAGTTGGAGTACTGCATCCAGTTCTGAGCGCTGCACTTCAGGAGAGATGTGGCCAGCATTGAGAGGGTCCAGAGGAGGGCCACTCACATTCTGGGTACAGCAGAGCAGGCCCTACGAGGAGAGGCTATGGGACCTGAACCTGTTCAGCCTTCACAAGAGAAGGCTGAGAGGGGACCTGGTGGCCATCTATAATCTTACCGGGGGGACCAGCAGGGAATGGGAGAGACCTTGTTCACTCGAGTACCTCCCAGAGTTGCAAGGAATAATGGCCATAAGTTGATGAAGAGGAGGTTCAGGCTGGACATTAGAAGGCACTACTTCACAGTCATGGCAGCTAGGATCTGGAACCAATTTCGAAGTGAAGTGGTGCTGGCTCTTATCTTAGGGGTCTTTAAGAGGAGGCTTGATAATTACCTAGCTGAGGTCATACGAGCTCAAACTGACCAGGGGTTATATGAGCCCAGTATTCTTTCCTGCCCAGGGCAGGGGGTTGGACCTGATGATCTACTTAGGTCCCTTCTGACAGCTAGAATCTAGAACCAGCTTCCAAGGGGAGTGGTGCTGGCTCCTACCCTGGGGGTCTTTTAAGAGGAGGCTTGATGCCTACCTGGCTGGAGTCATTTGAGCCCAGTTTTTCTCTTCTATGATTCTACGACTCTAACAACTATGAAACTATGGAAGATGCATGTGAGGATGCTTGCCAAGGGAGTATACTGTGCTTAAAGGACAGTTGCTGTTGTTAATTATAATTTCCCCCGTTAGCTTGGTATAGTGTTTCAAGGGATTGCTTTTATGGTTGGTTCCGGTATTGATACTTGGTTATGTGGTGTTAAATGGATGAGTTCTGCTTTTTTATAGTATGTAAATTCAAAGTAAACGTAATTGATATAATGCATTTACCCCACATCTACCTGGGACCAGTAGGAAACTGGTATAACAAGAATTTTTAAATGACTGAGGCAACTTCACATTTACATCAGGAAGTTAGCTCTTTAACTAGCTAGTATTTCTGGATTGATAGCTGTAGCCTTTCTGGAAAAAAACACACTTTGTAGTAAAAAGGAAGCTCCAAGAATGAGTGTGTAAGTTTGGCTTCCTAGCTTCCTCTAAGGGCGATGGGATGACCTTGAAGCTAATGCATGTGACTGTCAGGACAGCAGGGTCTTATTCTAAGTTGTGTTCCAGATTATCATTGAGAAATTGCCTTGAGGTTTTCTGATGAAAAGTTGTTTTCAGCATGTGCAACCATTTTTTTGTTTGTTTGTTTTATAGCTAGAACAACTTTTTGCAATTGTTTTTATTCTTACTTGTTTTTTGAATTCCACAGAGTTTGTAGCAGCAAGATGAAGTGCTAATACCATTATTGGTTATATGAGTACACTAAAACAATAGAAATGTAGTTTGTGTTCTAAATCTCAGTTTACTAGACTGCTAAAAATGAATGAAATTTATCTTCAGCAAGATGAAAACTGGAAGTTGATCTGCCTTTTGGCTGATGAGTTTCTTTTTCTATTTGAAGAATTTTGGCATAATTTAAGGTGCTCTCAATCTACAGATTAATCTGCTATAGTAATGGAAGTTAACACGTCACTATAGAATGCACAGTGTTATTTGACCGTCTGAATGCCAGTGGGTTAGAACTTTTAATATGAAATTAAAGTTAAAATCAAGGTTGACAGGAGAACAAAATGAATCGCTTCCCACAGTGTGTTCCTTGCTCAGAACTGTTAGCCATGGGCCAGTAATCTCCAGATATTTGTCTATATTCTGATTTAACAATTTAAGAACAGGAATGACACTTGAAGTTTTTTTTAAAAAAAAAACTAAAAGGGGGCGGGTATGAAATGAGATTCTCCTGTCAGGCCTGAGCAGTGCAATTTCCATTCAGTAGCTGTTCCAGGAAAAGTGCATTACAGATGAGAAATAAGCAGCAGGATTGAGGAGGAGAAAGCAAAATACAAAAAAACCCCACAGGTGTGCTATTGTTGTTACTAATGGTTACTGATTAAACACATGCAGGAGAGTTGTAACCACTGGTGTCTGCTAGTTAAGCAGATATCTATGTGCAGCATTTAAAGCTGGCCTTGTGCTGTCTTAACAGTATAGACCAAATAGAGGCTTTAGATAGATATATAAGCAACTTCTGGTGACTTTGGTGGGAGTTGGAGACTTAGTCTATGTAGGTGCTATTCTGTAAACTTCAAATATTCTGCTACTGAAGTTTTAACAGACAGCAGTGCTAGTAAGCGCTTGCCTGTGCTGATTTAGGATACCCATAAAATCAGTACTTGCACTTATGATAGCATAAGTTTTGACCCTCATAAGAATTCAGTTTTAAAAGCATGTTTAGGAAAGAGCTAAGACTAAGTTATCATGTAGGTTAAAGAAATAAATGTTGTAGACCCAGTTGAGGAGCCTGAACTAGAATGAAATTGTTTCTGCAGGTAATGTTGTTAAAGCAGCGTTTCTCTTGGTCTGTGTTATGTTGTACTCCTATCAACTAGTTTAATTTTAACTCACGTAATGTTTGTTCAAGAATGGAAGATACCGAAGCACGGTGTTTTCTTTTCCCAATGAACACTAACTTTGAGTCTGACTTTATTTATTTGAGGGGGAGGACGGAAGGTAGATACCCCAAGATACTTAATCCCTGATATAGGAAACCCATTGAGTTTAAGATTTGGTACTATTGACTGATTGGAAAGTAAGCATGTGCTTAACACTGTCCCTCAAGAAGGGGCCAGTTAAGGAAATAATCAAGAGTATTTTACTTCAGAAAGCTTAGCTAACTGACCCAGGCTCTGATCTTGTAACTGGTCCATCCCTGTTTCATGAGTTTTCCATTTGCAAGATTTGATAATTAAACTCCTAGTCCCAGTCCTCTACAGTTTGGATCCTGTTGCCTGAACTTGCACATGCCTTTCATATTGGGATTTGAGGTTTTAATCAAAGATGCAGCTGTAAAAAACCCCATGTGTATTTTTTTGCTTCTTACCCGGTGCCAAGCAGCTCCATTACTAGGATGAGAAATTTGCCTGATTCTACCCATCAAGTGCCTTGGTTTTTTTTTTTTTTTGGTTTTTTTTTTTAGCATGTATTTGTTTTCTAAACACAATTACAAAGAAATGGCCATGTAAAGGTTGTTGTGGGCTGAAATAACTTCCAGATCCTCTATGGACGTGTATTTTAGGCATCAAGTTCACTGGAGAAATTGGAAGGTATTCTAGTAAGCTAACAAATAACAAGTAGTTACTTGCAGACAAAGCAGTCTGATTTCATGCAGGCTTCTAGAACAGGATAAAGAGAATAAGGAAGCCTAGAGTTTACTTTCTCCCTAACTCAGCCGAAAACTGCAAACAGGTTTGCCGTAAGTAAGGTTTTTATTCAACGCGTTATCTAACAAGACATTATTTTTCCTCCTTCCAGTGAAGACATGCTCTTGGTGTGTGGGTGTATAAGATAACACTAGAGAGTAGTTTAAAAAAAAACCTTCTGAAGAAATGCCGTTGCATCTGTAAAAGTTATTTGAAAATGCCTATTTTAAAACAGTATGTTAAAACCCCTTTGCCTGGAAGTGGGGAAGCAGGCTTGAGCTGCCTGGCACCAGTGAGCATCTGTGAGGCATGGACCTAAGAAAATGAGAGTAAGGACCATCCTAGGGTCAAAAGGACTGTTTGCTAGGAACTGGCATTGGAGTAAATATGCAGTTGTTAACAATCACATGGATCTTTGCCTTTGTGTGGAAGTTTTTACAGTCTAAAGCAAGAACTTGACCTGGTGCTTTTCCTATCACTGAACTCCTGCTCCATGGCCATGATGCTGGGGAAGAAAATGAGGCATAACATTCCCATAAAATGTTGCGGGGTGGGAGGGAGTAGAAAGGGGTATCTGTAGGTCATTCTGTGTTCCCTTTGTGCCTCTTTAGTCTTAGGGCCAAAATTCACTGTTTGCATCCTAAAAGAAACCGGTGTAAACACTGTAGTTGATTTATTTATGGGATGGGTAGTGTTGTGAACTTAGTGTTGAATATTTTTACAGCCAACAGGAGAGAGCCGTTTATGACCGCACTGTGGTGATACTAGTATTTGATGCTCATAAATGGTAATCCTCAAACACTGTTGTGAGTTACGTACTCTTTGTATGTTTAAGGTATTTTAATTTCTTCTACTTATCCTGCCAATCAGTAGTACACCACGCACATTAACTTAGGTTCTCATTATAAGGAAGAGTTGACAGTTGCAAAGTGTTGCCAGCAGTGAGGTATAATGTGTTATGATGTGGGATCTATGCTGAGACAGTTTTATGAGGTGCAGAGTTTGTGATGGTGGCTGATGAACATGAATATCACAAATTAGCAAATTCTAATAACTTGTTCTGGCACTAACCTGTAGATGAGCACCCTTTATGGAAGACGAGATCCATTTTAGTGATTCCTGTGGTAACACTTTATTCCATTTGATTTTATTTGCTTTTTTGTGCCTTCAGGTGATGTTACTACTCAAGTATCTCTTCAGCCTGCGCTAAAGTTCAATGGTGGGGGTCATATCAATCACACCATCTTCTGGACAAATCTTTCTCCCAGTGGGGGAGGAGAGCCTCAAGGTTAGTGCTAACATATGATGGCTTATTGATAGAATATTGGTATTAACCAATAGAATTGCAGTGAACTGGCCTGCAAAGATATCCCTTACATTTAGTTTTTGTTCACCTTAAAGGGGAAGGAATATTAAGATCCTTCAGAATAGGCATATGGTCTTCTATGTCTCTTTGCCACCTAACTTAATGGGACCTTGCTCCTGATTTGAGAGCTTAATACTGCTTCTTTGTAAACATGCACATTTTCTGCAAGTACTGTAGAAGGTGGAGACTTGGAGCATATGACTAGTGGGGTTTTTTTGTTTAAATTTGATTACATGTGTAAGTATTTGACTGTATACATTTGAATTTTTACAGTGGTAAAAGCTGCTGTGTTGGTTGGTTCATGTAGAAATAAATGATTTACCTGAAACTACTTGTATAAGAGATCTCTGAGATGTATATTAGTGTTTGGTACATAGCAATCCCTGAAGAAAGGTACAGTCAACTGCAGAATGAACAGTCAAAGCTGAAAAGGGCCATGTAATAAGCCACTCACTACTTTTGTTGGTGGCTGCCAGAACATAACCTTTCAAGTCTCTAAACCTCATGGTTATGAAAGAAATTGTAAAGTGCATACTGAATGAGATCTGGAGTCAGTCTGAGGGTTCAGCTCAGAGGTGCGACTAGCTTTCATCTCTGACAACTCTAAAGTTTAATGATCTTAATGTCAGCCTTATTTCACTGCTAATCCAAGTTTCCAGAAAGATTTGGGAATTGCTTCTAAAGATTTTTTGTTGTTGCTCTGCAGGTGCTGAGATGCTTTGAAAGTTGGTGTAGATGCATCTGCAGCTTAGACTTCCTCTATTTTCAAACTACAAAATTAGAAAATTAAGGCTTTTTTTTTTTTTTAGGATTCTGCTACTGAGTTTTGAGAAACAGATTGAATCTGCCCTTACCTGTCAGTGATCATACAATTGAATAATACCGATGGGAATGTGGGTGGAACTCCATCCAGAAGAGATGCTAAAAAAGGCCCCATAGCTATAGTGCTGGGGATTTGCTGTAGGTCCCCAGGCTCAGATTTAAGCTTTCTGTAAGTTCATAAAAATAACAAAGTAAGCAGTAATGGAAATTGTGTGATTATGGTAAACTTTGTCAAAGGGAAAATGCTTGTAATAATGGTAGGACCTTGATATTCTTGAACAGGCAGTTTCTCCTTCAAATATTTGCGGAATTAGCAAAAGATGATGCCATTTTAGATTCTTATCTTCATTGCTTGCTGAAACAAAATATAGAAGAGCTGGTCTTAAAAATGATCTTGGATTGAGAGATTGTTGAACTGATTGCAGCTAATCTTTTTAAAAAAGATAGACAAAAGTCTATAAAGCAGCAGTTCGCAACCCTTTTAGGCTGGAGACTTCCCTTGTTAGATTTGAGGCATCCCTCAGAAAATGCTGGCACTTAAGTTTTCTGTAAATGTTTTGACTATTGAAAAATAAGATGTATTCTTTTGGAGAGACCATACCAAGTCAGAATGTTTTTAACACCTTGGGTTTCTCTTTGAAATCTCTGGGTTTATCTTGTGAATCGTGTCTGCACACCTAACAGTGCTAACATTGCATAGCACTCTTGAAAGGATGTCAGGACACCCCAGAGTGTTGCGTCTCCCCAGCTGAGAATCCCTATAGAAGGTTTTGAATTTCAGAGGGGCAAACTAAGGCACCTAGTTAGGAACTGGACTGAGAAGCTCAAGGCATTGTATGTGGTGGAGTTCTGGGATCACTATAAGACAAAAAGGTAAATCCCAGGTAAGAGGAAAAAATGGCAGGGAAGAACTACAGAGTTGATCGATGAATAGTCATAAACAGGTTATTATGAGTAAGCAGAAAAAATAGAAGGAACAGAGAAGTTGCAGGTTAGTGCAGAAATGAAGTGACATGGGTAAAAGTTTTGTGTAACTTGAATTTGCATTGAAAATTGAATGCAGAAAAACATTCTTCAGCCATATAAATAGAGAATAAGAAGAAAAGTGGGGCTAATATGCTGATCATGAGGTAGAGGTTAAGGACAAGTAAGGTATGGCTTAAATTGTAAACAAATACTTTGCCTGTTTTCATGAATGGTAGGATACCTAAAAAGAACCACGTCTGAGGTGGAAGCAAAACTTTGGCTTCTTATTGTGACAAAATCAGAATGAATGGCAAGGATAGACAGTCTCCATCCCAGAATACTAAAAGACCTAGCACATAGAGAGGACTTGTAGCAAATCTGTGAATTCAGGGATGGTATTTTAGATCTGGAGCATAGAAAATGTATCCTGTACAGAGAAGGGAAAACATCTGGCCAACTACAGACCCATTTGTTTGGCCTCCAAACCTTAACTGATACATTACATTACTTCACAGGAAGGTGAATAAGGGACTGGCTAAAAGAGGGAGGCTACCAGGGATTATATGTAAAAAGAATTATCAGGAGGGAGATGTGTACTCCTTTGGGGTGGGGGGAGAGGGGTCTTGGGACCAGCCCTGTGTATTATTTTCCTTAGGGATGTTGGTACAAGAATTAGTTGTGTACTGATAAAATTTGGGGTGATGCTAACGTGGGAGATAATGCCAATGCAGAAGGGGAGCAGTTCACAGCAGAGGAAGAATTTGGATGACCTATTGGACTGTAGTAATACAAATTGGATAGCATAGAGCAGGGGTTTCCAGACTGGTACATGTACTCCTGGGGGTACACATGATATCTTTGGGGGTATGTGGGAGAAATGTGGATTTAATTGTCATTATTATACTAATGACATTTGAGGAGTTAAAATATAAAATGTATGTTGGTAGAGGCATGGAAGCAGCTGGTAAATCAGGAAGGGGTTATCCAGTAAGAAAATTTGGGAACCTCTGTTATAGAGCAAAGTGAGAAATCGTGTAGGTATGGATTAATAATAAGATCTTTTGCTATAAACTGGTTCTCATCAGTCAGAGGCAGTGGAGAAGGAGATGGATTTAGGTGTACTGGTTGATTGTAGGATGATTGTGACCCCACAATGTGATGCAGCCATGACAATGGATAGTGCAGTTCCAGGGTATATTAGGTGAGGTGTTTTTCAGTAGGGACGGGTTAGTGTTATAAAGCTGACATGCTTCAAAATAGGGTTATCTACACCCTGCTAACCCTGGCAAACACCCTTATCCAGTTCTTCTGTTGCAAACAAATAGTTTCACATGCTTGTTGGAACATACTCTGGCTGTACTTCACTGCTGCTTTAAAAAAAAAAAAAAAAAGAAGCTTAGTTGACTTGACAGCTTTTTTTGCATACTTTTTAGCACTTCTCCAAAAAGGCCTGTCTCTAGGTACCATGCCAAGGGACAGTCCAGCTTTCAGACAAATGCAAATCCTTCTGCGTCTCTGCTTCCTTCGCTTTTACAATCTTTCTCTTGCTTTTTGAAACAGCAGTATTGGTATAAATTACCTACGCACAAAATTCTTTTATTCTGTTAGTGCTGACTGCGGCGGGGGGGTAGGGAACTAATTGTTTCTGATTCATTCCAAGCTTTTCTCACATTTTAAAAATAAAGCTACCGAAAAGTACCATAAAATGCTTGTTTTTCCTTTAAGGGGAATTGTTGGAAGCCATCAAGCGGGACTTCGGTTCCTTTGCAAGCTTCAAGGAGAAGCTCACAGCAGTATCAGTCGGCGTTCAAGGCTCAGGGTGGGGATGGCTTGGCTTCAACAAGGAACAAGGACGCCTGCAAATTGCTGCCTGTGCAAATCAGGATCCTCTACAAGGAACAACAGGTCAGGGTTTTAATCTTTGATTTATTTCCAACTCTTCCAAATCTGTAGCTGCAGAGATGCCTTGAAACCAACTTCCCCCCACCACTTTAATAAATAGGGTAGAAACTATCTACTTAGTAGCGCTTAACCTTTTGGTTATGTGGGGCCCATTTGTGGCCATCTGAAGCAATTTAACTCTTTCAAACTTGGAAAGAGAATGCTGCCCTTTTAAATTGCTAATAATAAAGAGGTATATGCTATGATAGTCCTTAAAAAATAGCAAAAGACTAGTTATTAACCCTTTTTAAAAGCTTTCTGACCAGTTAAAATGAAACCTATTTCCATGACAAGGTGCTGTGAGAATAGCAGTTAAGGTAAACTTCATACTGTTGAAAAAAAAGCTGCATCTTATTAGACATTGTCATTTCTATGACTTCTTTTGACCTTTTTATATTCCAAGCTTAAAAAAGGACTGTTTGCAACTTTCTCTTCGGCTCTGGAGGGAGTAAGATTGACATCAGTCATGTAGTGTTTGTGCAGCAGATGAATCTCTGGGTTAACCTCTGCAAACACTACTGTTAGCTAGTTCAGACTGTAATTCTTTGCTTCAGTGAATAGTCTCCTTTCTAGAAATTCCCAATTAGGTATTGTTTTGTTGAACTTTTTTCAGTTCTTAATCCCATTAAAGCAAGGAAACAAAATGATTTATTTGACATCTGATCCACAGTTAAAAGACTTTCTAGAAGTATTAATGGTGCATTACTAATACGTTCTGTACTACAGGTGTTTCTTAAGATGGCTTTTCAGGAAAGGTTTTTATCCTGTTCAGAACCATATCTTTTTTTTTTTTAAGGCCTCAGTCCTGCCCTTGGGCCTGTGGGTATGTGTAGCTGTGTGTTTCAAAATTTGCCACTTCAGTTCCAGTTGTATAGGAAGCAGCTATGTAAAATGTAGCAATATGCACCTGCATCTTGGAGAGTTCACCATGGCCCTTGGATAAGGCTTTGAAATATGGAGCTTTAGTGAAACTGAAAACATTTTAGAGCCTTACTTTGGAGTCGTAATGTGTGTTGTTTATCCAAAACACATTTTCTCCTCTTCTAGGTTTGGTTCCTCTGTTAGGAATTGATGTGTGGGAACACGCCTACTATCTGCAGTATAAAAATGTTCGGCCTGACTATCTAAAAGCCATCTGGAATGTGATCAACTGGGAGAATGTGTCTTCAAGATATTCAGCCTGCAGAAAGTAAAGCAGAGTTCTGCACAGACTCTTTACAGCACCAGTTCTGTTCTGAAATCATTTTTGTAATAATGTGTCTTCTGGCTTTCTAATGAGTTGCTCCACTGCAGAAAATACTTTAATGCATCCAATGAAAGTACTTGCACTCAACCCAAGTATCTGCTCATTTAGTTCTGTGAGAGGTACTTAATAAATGTAAACCCTTGTGTAACAGAATGAATACAATTCTTTTAAAACTACATGGTTCTGCTGAAATTTCCCTTATTTAGTGATAGGAGATAAACTTTTGAAGCTGTCTAACTTAGTTTTTCCATCTATAGTGCAAATGTCACCTACTTTATTTACCTCACAGTGGTAGTGTGAGGAATAGTTGTCAACAAACACCATAAAAGTGTTACATATCTACTGTTGGCTTCTAGGCACTCAACAATAGCACGTGTGTAAAAAGACTAGTCTCTGTCTAGTCATTTTCAGTACTTACAGAAATTATCAGATCTTTCCACTTGATAATAACTCACCCCAGCAGCCATCAACACAGGACCCGCAAAACTATTTAGGAAAATCAAATTTAGAAATGTATTGAGAGCAGTTAGTGACTTCCAAAGGGAAGAGTAACTCTTGGAACAGTTGAAAGCTTGAACTGCAGTGCCAGAGACTAGTTTTTTTTGCTTTAGTAAGCGACAGTAGCAAACATTAAAGAAACTTACTGCATAAAATGAGTAGCAATGGAATCTTTGATTAACTTATGATGACCGAGTTCTTTATGCCGTCCAGGCTCGAATGTAGTCAAATGTTTGTTCTTACCTGTTAGTCAGGGGAGAGAAGTAGTTTCCTGCTGCTGTGCTTTCATAAGGAAATATGCCACTGATAACAATTTGGTTTTGTGTTTTCTGATGCTTGCTGAAATAATTTTGCCTTCGTGTTTCACTTCATTATATGAGAAGAAACGTGTACTTCACATTGCTATAAATAAAACTTGAAGCAGTAGTGTGCATATTGGCTATCATTGATCTAGCTATTTATTCCCTTCTACTGCAGAACAAAGAGGCTGCTAAGCAGTTCACAGTCCAACAGGCATCACAAACTTCTGTGGTTTTCCAAGGATGAATAGTCAAGGGGACACTCTTATCCCAGATCCAGGGAGTCAGCAACTTATGGCCTATAAAGGGATTGTAACCAGCCTGCAGAGCTTGGATGGCAGCAGCAGTTCAGCAGTGGGGAAAGTGGTTTGGTGGTGATAGGGTCAGGAGCAGGCTAGTGGTACTTTGCAGTAGGTGAATCCATGGAATGGGATGGTGGCCTGTCCTACACTGAACTCTGTCAGTTCAGTCTGCGACTGCTTAAAGGTTGCTGACTCCTGTCCTAGGTATATGCTTAAACACTTTAAAACCAGTTAGCCCATTTCCTGTCTTATATCAATTGTGCGCTTGGCTTCTGCTATCTAGGTGTCCCCATGAGCAGGAATGTGCGTTCCCTGGGGACAACTAGCAGTGGCACATATTTGTGCCCCTTTTAGTTGTCGCTGGGGAATATACCTGCACATGGTCTCTGGTGCGTGACATGTTGCCCCAGGGGAGGCTGGGGCTAGCACCTGGGCTGGCCCAGCAGCTTTATCTGGTCTCCCAGGGCTCCAGCAGTGGCAGTCTGGGCACATGGAGCCTGGCAGGTAGCTGGAGCATGGCTCTGGCTCAGGCCAGGCTCCAGTTTCGAACAGTATACGCATGAAACATGTTACTGCAGAGTAACATAACCAATAGTACCACTACCCAGTATTGCTCTCTAATAAGGAGTTGGGGACCCAATTGGCTCTCAAGTTAGCCACTAACGGTAGGTGGTATTACAGCAATAGGTCATTAGCTGGAGAGGAGGGAAACAAGTTTGCACTGCAAAAAGTTATCCTCAGATGAAGTTGACTAAGAGACCACATAACATAAGACATCACTCTCAGTAAAATTCCTGTACATTTTTCTTTCCAAAGGCCAAATTAACCTGAATTCAAGACTGTTTTGAGTGCGTACTCATACTTCTACTACATAGTAAATGCGTCCCTTGCTCATGAGTGTAGGCTGTAGCCATGTTGGTCTAAGGACATAAGCAGGCAAGGTTCTTTGGGTAAATCTGGTATATTTTATTAAACCAATTAAATAGTTGGAACTTTTTTTTCTTAGCAAGTTTTCAGGTTTAAAAACCCTTTGTCAGGCTGAGGAAACATCTGCAGTCTGTGTGCGTGTGCTCTTCCTGACTGGAATGAATAGTAAAGAAGCTGGAGGCTGGTATGCGTGCAAGACAGGCAGTCAGTGAAGATGTAAATTGAGGAGTCAATGGGCGAGACACTGGCTGGGGGAGGGGAGGGAGATGAATGTAGCAGGTAAATAGTGGAGCGGTCCCTGGGGAGTCGGATGTCAGGCAGGTTATAATATGTCATAAATCCTATGTCTATATTTAGTCAGTGAATTTTGTATCCAGGAGGTTGATGAAGTGAAGTTCATAGGCTTGTGTGTGAAAAGTGTTTTGTAAGTTCCCTTTGAGGATTAGAACTGAGAGATTGGAGAAAGAGTGCTTTTCTTGTGAGAAATGTGCCCCCACTAGTGACTGAGTATTCTTGTCTCTAATAGATTTCTGGTGTGTGTTCATTCTGGGGCACGGTTGTTGTTTGTTGTTCTCCTATGAATTTTCCATCAGGGCATTTGGTACATTGGATGAGATGTATAACATTTCTGGAGGTGCAGATGTAAGATCCAGTAATGCTGATGGCTCTGTTGTGGGGTGTAGTAATTGTGGGGGCGGTGGAGATGTGTTGGCAAGTTTTGCATTTCTTGTTATGGCGTGGTCTGGATCCATTCAGTATTTTGAGCTGTAGGAATTTTGCTTCTGTTGATGAGGCTAATGAGGTTTGGTGCTTGTTTGAAGGCTAGGATGGGTGGTTCTGGGAAGATCTCTTTAAGAATTAGGTCTCCTAGTATGGGTTGCAATTGTCTGAGGATTTTTCATATAAATTCGAGGGAGGGGTGATGCATCATAACCAGTGGTATGCAATTTGTGGGGGCTTTCCTTTTGCACTGCAGCAGTTCTTCACATGGTATCTGGGTGGCTCTTTCAAACATGCGATCTATCTCCGGAGGTAAAGCGACCAGAATGCTGCCGTGCATCCATAGATGCTTCTCGAGCAAATCCCGGGA
>NW_017728943.1:112213996-112216877 GCF_001723895.1 Crocodylus porosus
CCCAGCTGACTTCCTGCCCTTTGGGCAGGGGGCTGGACTCGATGATCTCCCGAGGTCCCTTCCAGCCCTGATGTCTATGAAATCTATGAGGTGTCCCTGCTGAGTGAAAGCCTTTTTGAGATGTGTGAAGTGGTAATTCCGAGCGTTCTCCTCATTGCAAAGTCAGTGGGATCAGAGGGCTTGGCTGTATATCACAGCTTCCCTGGTGTGTTTAGGGTGATTGCTGGTTCTGTGCAGATATATATGTTGGTCTGTGGGTTTCTTGTATAACGTGGTTTGTATTTTACCATTCTGGATACTGATCATCGTGTCTAAAAAGGAGATATTGGTGCTGGAATATTCAAGGGATAGTCTGATGCAGGGGTGATGATTGTTGAATTTCCAACGCTAGAAACTATGAAACTATAAAACAACAGGCAGGTCTTTTAATTCTCCTTCCAGAGCAAGCTGTTTAGGACATTATGGGGTAGAATGCAGAACATTACATTTCATAGTTTCTAGTTTGGCAGCTGTGTAAGGAAATTGAAAATGGCACATAAGATATATGTATATTTTTTTTTTTGTGAAAGCTTTCCTTATTGTCATTATGTAGCTATATATTCTCTCTTCCCTTGGAGGTGGGGAAGGGATGATGAGGAATTCCTACTGAGAGCTGGGCAAGTAGAGACAGATGCAGGTTTAAAAAAAAAACAGGTGAACCCAAAACCTGGTATTTTTCCCTGGGGGGAAAATGGGTAGGAGATGGAACTAACTTCAGTTTTACATTGCAAAACAGGATGTGGGGTTGATTTTTGTGGAGTGATGTTCCTCCCTGATGGGAAGACAGTTAGTTGGAATGGTTTTACCCTTTGTAGATCTCAAATGTCTGACTAGGCAGGGTTAAACTATGTTGCTCCTATGTAAATAAAGAGCCGTACAGCTCATGCGGCATGGAGTGATTCAGCTCAAAGACAAAGCAGGATGAGCATGAAAATGAAATTAGAATGGAAAATTTTCTGCAACATTAGCCTTGACAGGCATGATGTACTGCACAACCCGCAGGTTGACAGCATGAATAAAATAGGCCCAGGGCTTGGCCTCTGGGCTGCAAATGAAGTGCATTATGGGTCTCATCCAATTACAGTCTCCATTGATTATAATGGAGATACCCTTTTGGATTGACAGCTGTATGCCCACTAGCTGAAGTGGCCTGTAAAGCAACTGGTGGTGTTAGCATCTAAACTGCTGAACACTTTTCAGTTTGCACAAAATAACATGGCTTAGTGATGCCTTTATCATTGAAACCTACAAGGATTGCAGATGGTCAAGTGCTGTTTGGCTTGTCCATTGTGGGTGTTTGAAGTAGTGGTGACTTGTATCACTGAAGTCAGTGGGAGTCTTGGTCAGTGGGATTTGGACTTCAGTGGGAACTGGATCAAAATGTGGTCAGAGAGCAGCCTGTGAAAGCAGACAGGTCAGCTGTGCATGGATAAGCCTTGGCCTAATTGTGCAGATAGTGCATAACATATGTAAACCTGTTTGTGGCCAAAAAATGTTTTAAAAGGGGCTTGGTGTCCAGTTGTAAAGTGTCATGATGTATTAAAATTTAAGTTTTATCACTGGACAACCATAATTTTTAAAAGGAGAAGGCAACTGCAGCACATGGCTCCAACTCTTCAGGTTATATGATTGAGTGTAGCCTTTGGAGGAGCATAATAATAAGCACATCTGTAAAATAGCATAGGATACATGTGCAGATAAGGCCAACTGGTAATATGTGACCAAACTACAATATTTACAGGCAGAAATACTACTGCACTCAGTCAAGCCCTTTGTTTGCAGCCCAAAAAATTTCTTCTTTTCTTCCTTCCAGCAACTCAACATCTGCTCTATTCATATGGGCTGATATTGAACCCCAACACACTGCCTCTAAATAGAACAAGAGTCTTGCAGTTTATTTGACCTGTAGCAAATACTGGTAACTAGACTATTTACTCAAATATAAGATGCCCCTTAATATAAGATATCCCTCCCCTGAAAATTAGATTTTACACGTGGCAAATTTACAAATTTATTATGATTTTCCAGGCACTGGTTAATCAGTCAGTAAGCATAACATGTAGATGGTGCCAAAGATTGTAACAAATAAAAAGAGTGTGACAGCTTGAACGGATCGTCCTTTAATTATGATAACACTTTTAACTTCCTCTCATTCAGAATGAAAGATGCTGGCAAATGGTATTATCAGATTTACTCGAATATAAGATTAATAGATTCGTAGATGTTAGGCACTGGAAGGGACCTCTTGAGATCTGGTTTTCCACTCCCCAGTCAGCTGGCGGGGGGAAGGCCCCTTATTTTATATTCACATAGGAAGCAAATGGGGAAGCAGACAACTGCTGCAGCTCTGACTGGCCTTGAATCCAGGTCAGGGTCAGAGCTAGACCCATAGCAGCCTCTTGCCTCCCATTCTGTTTCTTAAGTGGTCGCCTGGCCATATGGGTGACTGGTGCCTCCCGAGTCTGGGTGGGCACCAGATTGCTGAATAGGCAGAGGGTCCCCCAGCGGCCAAGTGCTGAGCCAACAGCAAAACGAGAAGTGCACTTCTGGCTTTGTGGCTGGAGCTTCCAGGAGGTGCACGGCTGATCTCGGGGGGTACAAGTCACCAATGCCTGGCCACATGTTTAATAAAAAAAGAGGAATAATCCAGAAAGTTATTCCACAAAATAGGTGTAATAACTGTGTAGCTGTTTCCTATCACACCATTAATTGAACATGTGGCCAGGGGCCCCTGTCACTGGGATCCCCATCACCTGATCAGATTGCCCAGCTGGAGGGGGGCAGGGGGGAGCATGTATAATGCCTATCCCTGAGGCTGGGAGCTCCCAGCTGAAGGGGGCAC
>NW_017728943.1:112216991-112244801 GCF_001723895.1 Crocodylus porosus
GGAAGTCGCTACAGCTGCGGTCTCACAGCTGTGGGGGTACATGGGGCACCCCTGGAGCTAGGAGCCCTGTCAGCTGAGGGGACTCCCAGCTGTGAGTACTTGCTTTTTGCCTGTGCAGGGGGAGCTGAATCCTGGGCTCAGTGTCCTCCTGCACCAATAATAAGGCCTCCTGCTGTGCATATGTAGAAGAGCCCTCTATATGACCAGAGAGAGGTAGTTAGCCATGTTAGTCTGAAGTCAGACAGAAAAGGTAGGGTAGAGATGCACCTTATAGACTAACTGAATAGTGATGCATAAGCTTCATGAGCAAGATCTCACTTCATCAGATGCTGTGAAAGGACATGCAGGGAGAAGGCTATCAGATGGAAAGTGATTTGAATACAAAAGACAGGGAAGGGAGAGAGCTGGGAGGGGGACAGTGCAGATCTGTGTCCCCTCATTCTTTCACAATGATGTGACAAAATCCTGGGGTGTCAGGGTGCTCCCAGAGATGCACCCTGGTGTGTATAAGCTTACTGGTCCCTGCACTCTGCTGAATGGGTATGCCCAGGTCATTGATTTGCCCAGAAATCACAATTTATCACAGGTGCTTCCATCAAATAACCAGGAAAGACAAAATGGTTTATTCCATGGAAAGAAAAAGGGATCAAATGCTTTGACAGCAGAATATAGTAAAACAAAACAGATTAAATCCTTAGCCTATGTTCACACTACCACCTAGCCCTCATAAGATTTCTATGAAAATCCCCTGGGGTCAGCTTCCCCATGGCACAGCTAGCTCCCACCTCCTGTCCACCTCACTGCAGCAGGAGCTCTCTCCTCACTGTCACTGATCTTAAACACTTCCTACCCACCTTTACAGGAGCCAGACAGTCCTCTTGAGCAGCTCTGCTTGTGGTTCCCTGATAGTGATAGATAGTCCAATCTAGACCACAGAGCGGCACTGTAAGCAGGCGATGGTGTATATTTCATAGACATTAGGGCTGGAAGGGACCTCAGGAGATCATCAAGTCCAGCCCCCTGCCCAAAGGGCAGGAAGTCAGCTGGGGTCATAGGATCCCAGCAAGATAAGCATCCAATTTACTCTTGAAGGTGTTCAATGTAGGTGCTTGAACCACCTCCGATGGCAGGCTATTCCAGACCTTGGGGGCTCGGACAGTAAAGAAATTCTTCCTTATGTCCAGCCTGAAACGGTCTTGCAGGAGTTTGTGACCGTTCGACCTCGTCATCCCTTAGGGCGCTCTGGTGAACAAACGTTCCCCCAGATACTGGTGTTCACCCCTGATAAACTTATAGGCGGCCATCAGATCACCTCTGAGCCTACGCTTTTCCAGGCTAAAGAGTCCCATGGCTCTCAGCCTGTCATCGTAAGATCTGTTTTCCTGACCTCTGACATTGGTAGATGTGCAGGTGAATGATGATCTCGTCTGTACCAATGAGTGGGCACAGCTGGCATCTGGATCCATTGCAAGGCCTGGTGCCTTGGTGAGAATAGGCATTAGGCAGCTTGTTTCTTGAGAGACTCTTGTTCCCCATGGCTGCTACTTAAAATGGCTGTTGTTTTCCAGGAGGGGTTGGAGGTCATCAATGATTGTGTTCCAGCTGGGGGCTGTAAGTGATCACTGGAGGGTCTCTTTGTCTTTGTCTTTGTCTTTGTCTTTGTCTTTGTCTTTGTCTTTGTCTTTGTCTTTGTCTTTGTCTTTGTCTTTGTCTTTGTCTTTGTCTTGGGGTTGGTAGTTGTAGGAGGTCAGAGTGGAGTCTGAGCCTGGCTTTGCAGCCCTGAATGGCTACACTTTTGGGATTGTGTTGTAAGTGCAGGAATCCCTGTTCTGGATCATTAAGATGTGTTTCCCATAGGTTGTGATGTAGGGTGCTTATGGTGCTTGCAGTGTCCAGTCTACAGAAGCCAGTGGCAGAACACTTTAGCCTCCTTGGATGTTCCATTGCTGACCTGAGAGTAGCTGTTCTTACAACAACTCTTTGAAAGCCAATTTAAATGTGAAATTGCAGAATAAAAACTCATCTACAGACTGGATTGTTTACATATGGTGTAAATAGGGACTAGATAATAGATTAATTTTGGGGGTCCCTTTGTCCCTATGGGTTTACCACTTGTTTGGCACTCTCCTCAGCACTGCCCCCTCCTCTCTTTCTCCCACCTCCCTCCCTTCCCTTTCTTTTGTATTCAGACCACTCTGTTTGATAGCCCACTCTGCATGTCCTTTCACAGCCTCTGAAGTGAGCTGTAGCTCATGGAAAGCTTATGCGTCTCAATTAGTCAGTCTTTAAGGTACATTTCCACCCTACTTGTTTTGATGGAATGCATGAATTTCCATAATTAAAAAGTATTAAGTCACTGTATGTCCAGCAGGTGGAGCTTTTATACTGCTGATAAAATTCTGGCTTACATGAGAAGCCCTTCAATCTGTTCACTGAAGAATCAAGTGTTTCAATAGCTGAAAACTACTTTTTACTGTCTCTTGCTTTCCACCACCACCATCCCAAGCTTATATATATACTTTTTGTTGTAGAAGATAGTGGGTTTTTAAATACCAGCAGCTGTAAGTAATGGCTGTCACAGCAAGAAAAAAAGCAAACAAGAATCTTGAGTCTTTATAAATATGCTTGGGGGACTTGCAGTTTTGTGGGTTTTCTTGTCGGTCATTTTGGACTTTTAGGGGAATTATGACTGGCCACTTCACTCAGATTTCATTTGAATGAATGTTTTCTCATTACAATAACATATTTCTTCCAAATGGGAATGTGAGCAAATAAATCTATGCATAAAAAACTCTTGCTCTTTCTCTCTTCACAGAAGAACTAATTATAGCCAAGGGTGACTTTTTGTTTTTATTCAGAAATTCTTATCCAGTGAAACAGGAAGACAGATGTTGCTATTCTGCCTTGGAAATGTTTTACATGTGCAGTGCAGTCACTTAACACAGATGCAAGCAATTACACAGGTGCAAGGCACTGAAGCAATATCCATAATAAACTCAGTAAAATTGTTGGCTGATTTTAGTAACAATTAACATGACTTATCAGAAGGTTATTTCCTTCTTTTGGTTTCTTTTAGACAGACTTCAGGTTAAGAGCTGCAAAGTGTGCACAGAAATGCTCTGTGCACATTTTGTAGCGCTGTAATTTAGACCACTTTTTATAGCACTATAAAGTTACAGCACCCTTAAACATGACAGAAGTGCAGTATCTGGGGGGGAGGCTCTGAGCATCTCTGCACTTTCGAGGCCAGGAGGCAGGGGGTGCTCAGTAGAGAAGTGGCTCTGGGCAAACCCCAGCATCAAGAATTTATTTAAAGTGTTGTAGATTGCTAAAGTGCTGTAAAATACAGCACTTCAAATTTAATACCTCATTTAACAAGGGTTAATTTAAAGCACTGTACCCATTTTAGAGTGCTCTAAAGCTGTGCACTTCTGTTAAGTCACAGCAATAAAGCACTTTGAATGGCTAAAAAGCAACTTCTGTACACACCCAAAAACATTCCACTCACTTTATCTTGAGTGCCATAATTATAATTTTGATTCAAAGAGCAAAGAAAATGCTTCTTTCAGGGATTTATGTGGTCCATAAATGTGATGGGCCTTTTTTTTAGTGGTTCTAGAATTTAGGGGTGTCACCAGCAGGTGGAGGTATTTTTCAACTTAACTTTTCTCTAGCCAGATCTGTAAAAATCAGCAACTCACCAAGCTTGGGGTTTCATACTGTTTGATTCAGTTTTGTAGGTCTCTGCCTGCAAATGTTTTCTCCAAACCAGTGGCTTTGTGTAATAAAAATAACTTTTGGCCTGAAAGCTGGTATGTTGGCAAAGGTTGCCTGCTAATGGAAATGAATGAGGATAAAGAATAAATGCCCCTTATAAACTGTGGACCTGCACCTCCTCTCATGTACGCTAGCTGTCCATAGGTTTAAGTTTGACTCTAACAGAGTTGCTTCTGACTTGTGAGAGTAATTAGATACTTGGAGGGGGCAAAAGTCTGTGTCTTTTTAAAGGTTTTATTCATAATAGAAAATTGAAGCACTGGTTATGGGTAGCTGCAATTGCAGGAATTTTGAGATTATTTTTCAATATGTATTTTTCACTACCCAAAAGTAGCTTGTTGTATTTGGAGATGGTCTTAACCTCTGACTTCCATTCCACAAATGATCTGGATAATCGCTGTTACAAACAGGATTTATTTGGGAATATCTTTTATTGAACTAACTATACAATTGGGAGAAACACAAGACAAGTTTCTGAGACACTAAATGCCTCTCCCAGTACCTGAGAAAAGGCATTCTGGTTCCAAAAGCTTCTCTCACATCTCTCCTAATTGGAAAGCTGATCTTATAAAAGATATTCCCAAGTCAATTCTGCTTTTTGTATATTCCCTGGACCATAGATCCTACAACAACACTGCAAAGCTCTTATGGTCAATGAAGCCAACTGTCACTAACTTTTGCTTTGTATGGGGAATTTGAGATGACAACATTTTAGAAAGGGGACCTTAGATTAATCAACATAGAGCTTAGCCCTACAATAAAGAAACCTGGATAAACAAGAAGGTGTCCTTAGAATTAAAAGAGGAAGAAGCTCTGAGAGTTGCTACAGCTCCTTTCTGAGTCTCCAACTGACTGTACGTGCCTCTTTGCTGGATCATCATTGCTACAGTACCCTACTGCTGCATATGCTTGGAATGGAGTTCTGAATACTATTGCGGTATGACAGACTGGGATTTCAAATGCAAGGACACTGTTTCATTTACATTACTGCCCTTGTTTATAAAGGTAACAGGGCTAGTAAGAAAGCTTGCTGTGTTCCAAGAAAAATCGGTCACCTTCAGATAACTGCTGGACCACAGAGGTTGCATTTACAGTTGTACTTTCAATAGAACTGCTGAGACTTTTTGGAGAGCTGGCAGCTGGGGAACCTCAGGTTGCTGGCAGGTTACGGAAACAGAGGTTCTGGTTCCCTGAAGAGCTGGGGAGGCATGTGGATAAGCTGGCAGGAAGACCGTCAGCCTGCCAACCCAGTTTCTATCAGACCACCTCTACCTGTGCATGATTGGATCTAATGTGTGACCATACAATAGATGCCATACATGGATGGCAAGAGGTGTGTTTGTGGGATTGTGCATTAGATCCCATCACACCTTATTGCAGATATAAGGGAAGCCCAGTCCTGGGCTCCTCCTGCATTGGAAAGAAGCAGGCTACCAAGGCTGGGGATCTTCCTTTGCTGACTGAGCTCCCAGCCACAGGGACCACATGCAGCCAGGACCGAGAGCCCCATCAGCTATGGGACTCCCAGACCCTGCAGCTGTGGGGCATTGCTCTGGTCTCCCAGCTGCAGGGGTGCATGGAGTGCCCCATGGCTTGCAGATTGCAATGGCTGGGAGACTGTAGCAGTTGCAGTCTTCTAGCTGCTGCCTGGGCCCCTGCACCCCTGTGGCTAGGAGACTGCATTGGTTGCAGTCTCTCAGCCCTGGGGGCTGCAATGTACTCCCCAGCAGCTGAGAGATTGCACATTTTTGAGCAATTACTTTAAAGCTGGTTGGACCTTTTCATGGCACAATAGTTATTTTGCACATGTAGCCAGTCTAAATTTGTTGCACGATTAAGGTAATTGTGCAAATAGATATAACCTGTAGAGAAGGCCTCAGAAGCATTGACTGCATTGATGGCCTCCTGCATGTGCTTTGGATTCTGTTAAATCTGTGTTCTCTGATGGGAAGCTGTTCTTGCTGAACATTTTTGGTCCTCTCTAAGCACCAGCAGGCAAGACTCCCTAGCCTAGTGCTCCACCCAGCTCTGCCACATGAAAATTTTGTTTTGAAGGAAACATGATGAGCCTGTGTGATAGCCTATGACACTTAATTTTGAGGAGAAACTGCGGCTTTTTCTAAATCTAATACCAAGTCATCTATTTGGGGGATTCTGCAAAAGGCTCTTTATTCAGTACCATACAGCAGTATAACAAGCAATCTCTGTGCATTGACAGCAGCTGGTGGCTGGGCCAGTGGCAGTGCCTGGACCAGCACTGGCAGTAACTGCCATTGTTGCATCCCTCAAAATTGACACTCAGGGTTGATGCCCCAGTCATCCTCCCCTAGTTACGCTGCTCCTACTGTGTGTCTTGAAGTGTCATTGTTAGTGGCTTGGATTGCAACATGAAATACAGTACGTGGCTTTTTAGAACTCGTGTACTAGCGGAATGCCTTGTACCTTGCAGTGAAATCACTTTGGGCAGGTTTTCCACAAGGACCAAGCTCCCTGTTTGTGATTGCAATTCAGCTGAGCCTTCAGATAAGTTACTAGAGATATCTCTGAAGGGCTAAACAGACATTCAAAAAGCCTGAGCCTGGATTGATTCAATCCTTAAAGGTTAGTCTAACTTAGTTTCATAGTTTCTAGGGTTGGAAGGGACCTGAGTAGATCATCTAGTCCGACCCCCTGCCATGGCAGGAAAGAGTACTGGGGTCAAACGACCCCAGCAAGGTGTTCATCCAGCCTCCCTTAAAGACCCCCAGGGTAGGAGCCAGCACCACTTTGCTTGGAAGTTGGTTCCAGATCCTAGCTGTACTGACAGTGAAGTAGCGCCTCCTGATATCTAGCCTGAATCTACCCTCTGCCAGCTTGTGACCCTTATTCCTAGTCACTCCTGGCAGTGCTTGGGGGAACAGGGACTCCCCCAGTGCCTGCTGATCCCCCCTGACTTGTTTATAACAGGCCACTAGATACCCCCTCAGCCTTCTCTTGTGGAGGCTGAACAAGTTCAGGTCCCATAGCCTCTCCTCATAGGGCCTGCCCTGCTGTCCCCTGATCATGCAAGTGGCCCTCCTCTGGACCCTCTCCATGTTGTCCACATCCCTCTTGAAGTGCGGCGCCCAGAACTGGACGCAGTACTCCAACTGCGGCCTGACCAGTGCCGCATAGAAGGGGAGGATCACCTCTTTGGACCTGCTTGAGATGCATCTGTGGATGCATGACAAGGCACAGTTGGCCTTCCTGACTGCCTCCCCACACTGCCGGCCCATGTTCATCTTGGAGTCAATGATGACTCCAAGATCCTTTTCTGCCTCTGTGCTGACAAGAGGGGAGTTCCCCAGCCTGTAGGTATGGTGCCAGTTGTTCGTCCCCAGGTGCATCACTTTGCACTTGTCTGTGTTGAATCCCATTCTATTCTCATCCGCCCACCCTTGTAACCTGTCTAGGTCTGATTGTAGCCTGTTGCTTCCTTCTAGTGTGCTCACATCCTCCCACATCTTAGTGTTGTCAGCAAATTTGAACAGGGTGCTTTTTACCCCCTTGTCCAAGTCACTGACTAGGTTGAACTGGTTTGAACTGGACAGACATTCTCTCTGGACTGAGGAAATTCAGGCATATGCCTTCAGTGGTTCAGGTTAGAAGTTGGGGGGTGCTAGAGCAGTCCTCCCTTCCCTTACACAGTGATGAGCTGAGCGTGGCATGGCCAGGCCCCAGCAGAACCTCTGATTACAGGTTTTCAGGAGGTCTGCCTGAATCATCACATTCTTTTTCCTGCTAGCTGCTCAAGGGGTGGGAGTGTTGCCAGACCGAAGCCCCCTGCTAACACTCTGAGGCAAGGGGGGAGGGTCGTGTGCAGTGCATGCATCTGTTGATGATATGGAACTTTTCAATCTCCCTCCCTGCTTCTTTATACTGTTGGCAGCAAACTGACAGGTGGGAAAGCTAGCAGGGGGCTGATAACAGTGTTTATCACCTCATAAGCAAAACAATAGCCTCTCACCATTGGTTCAAACTCTTCTTAAACAGCTTACCAGCTGACCTGTTGATTAGCTCCAAAAAGCCCTAAGCAGACACTGTTGTGTCTGCCTGTCCCAGTAAAATTGGAGAGACATACACACAGACACCTCTCAGCACTAGCTAGCATACCACATGCCTAAGGTCTGTGGGGCTGGGGTCTGTGCTGTGGGAGATGGGGGGTGGGAAGAAGGGGGTGTTTTTGCTTTAGCAGCGGGCAGCGAGGTGGGGTAGGGCAGGAGGAAGCTAGGCAGACCCTGCTGTGATTGCAGTCTCTGCTGGAGCTGCACCCGGAGAGCTGGGGTGGGGGGAGTTCTGCTGCGGAGCAGAAAGCCCCGCCCAACCCAGCCCATCCCAGCCCAGAGAGCATGCCAGGATGCTGGGTGAGTCTGGTTTATCTGAAACCAGCAAGGGGTCTGGGACAGACATTGCATAAACCAGTTTGACTCAAATCAGTTAAGTTTGATATACTACATTCAACCAGGTTTATCTCAAACTGGTCTCAGCCATTTTCAAACTGTTTTATGTTCCCTGAACATCTGTTCTGTTACAGGTTTGAACCAGTTTCTGATCACTTAAACTGGTTTATGTGTAATGTCTGTCCCTAGTCAAGGTATACCTGCAGCTTGTTCTTGCAAGTGCAAAATGCAGTCACAAATAGTTGGATGTCAGAAAAGTAAGCTCTGTTTACTTTGTCCGTTTGCTGCTTTTCAGCAACACCTAGAAATTCCACTTAATAGGAAGATGAAAATATCTTAGAAAAATAAATGTGTTGCGCCCCATTGCTATAGTTCTGCATAGCCCAATATATCAATATAGGGCAGTGGTCCTCAATCTTTTGGCCCCCGCAGGCTAAATGAATGGCTCAGGGGGCCAGTCGGCATGCTGGATCCCATGTGCAGTCAGTGCATAGGGTTGGTCTGTGTGTGTGACCTTGCATGCTGGCTTGGCTCTGTGCACCTGATCTACCTGTGTACTGGCCTGATCCTACAACCCAAGCCCAGCCGCAGCCCCAGCCCCAAGCCTATACTAGCCCAGTCCCATGCACTGGATCCAGCTTTGTGCCATCCCGATCTAGCGCACAGGGACATATTATCCACCCCATGGGGTTCCTCATGTGACTGGAAATTTGACAGTAGGGCAGTGCCAATTAATGCTGCCACCACTCCCCCAGCATCAAATTTCCAGAC
Organism: Crocodylus porosus; assembly: GCF_001723895.1. Lineage (NCBI taxonomy): Eukaryota > Metazoa > Chordata > Crocodylia > Crocodylidae > Crocodylus > Crocodylus porosus. Next base: position 112,225,958 of record NW_017728943.1, read on the forward strand.
CTATGGGGAGCCCAAAGCTCCTAAGGCTGGATCTGGCCGAGAGGCCAGAAGTTGAGCACCACTTGGCTCAACCTTTTGGCTCCATGGACCAAATGAGTGGCACAGGGCCAGTCCACAGGCTGAAATGGGTCTTGGGGGTCCTGCATTGCCCCCTCCTACTCCCTGTGTGCCAGGATTTAGTCTTGGGGGGCCTGGAACCACCTTCCCCCAACTTCTGCATGCCATTTGGGTCTCAGGGTTCTGGCACCACCCTCTCTTGGCTCCCCACACTTAAGGGTGACCTCCTGTCCCTAATTGGACAGGACAGTCCCAGAATAGGAACCTCAAGTCTCAGTCCTGGGCTGCATGACTTTGGGAAAGCATTTATCTTGGATTTGCAGTGTCATGGAAGGATTGGGAAATGGCAGGCTGACAGTGTTCCAGCCTGCAAGGGGCTGCTTGGGGCTGCTGAGAGCGGGACGCAGGAGCCAGTACATGAATGTGTACACCCACACACATGCAAATGGCCAGGAATACAGCCAGGCAGCGTGGAGAGCAGCTCCCTGCAGGTAAGTTTTTGGGGTAGATGGGCCATGGGGGAGAGGGGGGTAGATCAAGGCCCCCACAGTGAGGAAGGGAGTGGGGCAGGGGCCTGGGCAGGGGTGTTGCCCAGCCAGGGCAGTGCATGGGGCCTGGGTCTGGGTCATGGAGTGGGACAGATCTACAAGTGGCTCATTCAGAGGATGCATGAGAAGGCAGCTCCCTGCCACTGTGCACACCTTCTGGGAAGGGCATGTACCCCTCCAGATTTGTGTGCAGGATGTGGGTGGATTCAGGATGACCCCTTCTGCGTACTGGGCGGGGCCTGCTCCTGGTGCCCATGGATGGACTAGGTACTACCCATCCATCACACCAGAGAAAAAGACTGAGCATCACTGTGTTGGATGAAAGTCAACCGTTGGGGTAAACTACTTCACGCACACAGACAGCTACTGAGGAGAAGCTGATGCTTTGCAAATCTCCATCCTTGCTTACCTTGTGGCAATATGTTTAATAAAGTGTGGTAATATCTCCTCCCAGGCCCTGGGAGGAAACTTGGGGAATTAAAACTTTCCAAAACAGGGGTTTTATGATGTCTCCAATTTATCCCTCTCATAAAAGCATCACACCAGGCCAATTTGGTTGAAGATAATTGGGCTCTGGTTACCGGGACTTGTTTAGGAATGTGAGAAAGATGTCCTTTTGCTTTGTGGTGCTAGGTCTGAGGGATTTCCAAACACCCTTGAGTCAATTCCACTAGACAAAGTAAAGCTGCTGTATATCAGAGAATAAGCATTTATAAACATTTTTTTCCTTTTAAAGCGCAATCGTAGTATTTTGCAGCCTTTGTTACAGAACACAGTCCATTTGCAAAATGGAAATAAAACAAGTACAATAAAGCAAGGATATCCTGTCTCTGGGTTGAAAGCCTGCTGAAATGAGTGGAAGTCTTTCCCACCAGTGTGATTTGGACCAGGCACTCCATGAACAGCTTCTTTTCCTTATTATCTTAATGGGAATTCAAGTTGGTCCTGGACTTCATTTTACCTCTGATGCTGCAATTTGAATTGGAAGTGGTTGTTATTGTCTTTCTGTCTCTATGCACTGGAGTTTTAATTACATTCTCTCCAGCTGTTGTAAGACTGTATGAGTGCATGTTGCACGTGACAGAGAAAGCCTCGTGTGGGGAAGGAGGCAACACAGGATATGCAGCTGAACAAAATATTCTCACGTAGATGTTTGTGAGGCAGCCAGGAGGCTGCATCCTGAGCTGTGGCTGGGGAGTGCATTTGTTCAAGTGATCTTTGCACCCTCTGATCCTGGGCTGACCAGTGAAAATAAGAGCAGCCTAAAAACTCCTCTAAGTTTGGCTTGTGTTAGCCTTGCCACAGTGGGATATTCCATTACCTCAGCATTTCTAGTGTGTAGAAATACCTTGATCAAGCCCCTTCCCTTTGGCAATGCTTCCACAGCATCATGTGGAGGAAGCCATTTCAGCCCAGTGATCTCCTTATTCTCTGAGACCCCTGGGAGAAAGTTTCATCAGGTTGAGGTCCCGTTGGTACTCATGGAACAGAGCAAAACTCCCACATTCAGGGAAGAAGGTGGTATAATATCCTGCAACTCTGAAGAGGATCCCTAGCAGAATCAATTAAAAAGAATTTCTCATGTGTTTTGGGTCCGTAGGTAGGCCCAGGGATTAAAGACAGTAATCCAGAATGCTGCAGAAAGCACAGTGGGGGCAATTAAGAGTTTTCTTGGCTTTTCTGATTAAAAGTGAATCTGTGAGCATGTTATATTTTTCAATGGACTTAATTGCCATTGGGACTGGGGATTATGTTTTGTGGGTTTTTTGTAACTTTTTAATGGTTTTTTTTAAATGAGAGCCTATTATTCAGGGTTCTGTAGAAGCTAGAATATGCTATGCTGGGTCTCATGACAAAGGAAGATGATTTTGCCCCTTATGTCCAAAATTGTATTCTTCTCCAAGGAGAAGGAAGGGGGGTGAGGGGGAGGAGAGAGAGTGCATGTGTGTGTGTGGTGGGGGGGGAGGGAGGTAACCTGTCCTAGGTCTTTGGCGGAGATCTGCAGAGAAATCAGACTGCTACTCTTGAAGCTGCTGTTGAACATATGGATGCCAGATTCCTTAGGTAATCACAGCTCATGTGGTTTCCACACTTTAACTTTTACTGCAGAGTCAATTTAATTATGGTAATGTACATTACTGACAGTCTCCTAGATCAGTTGTGGACCAGCCTTTCTGGCAGGCTGAGCCCTGCAACCTTTCTGAGTGCCACTGATCCCCTTACCTTGGCCAGTCTGCTGTACTGCTTTCTTCTCCCTGCCCTGTGCTCCCTGTCCAATCTGTTGCTTTACTTTCTGTCTATCTGCTGCTTTGTTCCCTGCTCCTTCCCTGATCTGTCCTGTGCCACACACAGAGGCTGCTTGTACCACTTGTGGCAGGCGGGTGCACAGCTTAGCCACCCCTGTGGTACATCATTTAAGGCAGAGTGCCTGACATGAGCAGAAGTTTCTCAGCTTGCCCTTAAATGCCATTGAAAACAAAGAAAATGGCATTTCATTTGCACATTTCAACAGTCCTGTAACTGAAAGGTCCCCAGCTTTTCAAACTGGCATGCTTTTGCTGGAAATAGCGTTCTCTGTCTGTCACAGGACAAGGAAAAATGTATCTTTTCCCCACAGTGAACTTAATTAAACAATGACCACATAATTATATGTTTCAAAGCCAGAGTGGGAATAGATGGATCTGAGTTAAGTGCCCAAGTGTAGATGCTTTCTAGTTAGAGCTGTCTTGTTTTGGTTTGGACACTGAGCTGAAAGAACTGAAAAATAATTTAGGTTGGATCAAACCAAAATGAAAATTGTTTAGGTTTTCTCACGGAGACAAAAACACTGAAAACCCCCTCATTTCTGGATGAGTGAAGTGTTTATTTTGTTCCAAAATGCAATACTTTGTTTCTTTCAGGCATTTTTAATAAAAGCAAGGGGATACAAATGAAGAGCTAGGCTTAGACACTGTTTACAAAACCAGAAAGGAGGCACCACGTCTCTTTTACCTTGTAGCCAAGTGGTTATGGCACTCACCACAGATATGTGAGATGCAATTCCCATCTCTCTTCTGCCTGAGGGGACTTGAACCCTGCAACAGAGAGTTTGGGACTCTCTGACAGGAAGAGCCCAGAGAGCCCTAAGTGAGAGAAGACTGTGAGGGAGAAGTTGCAGGAGATCTGGCCCAGGGAAGCAGGGACTATGAATGCTTATTGCAGGGCTAGTTGCTCTGCAGTATCTTATCTCTGAAATGTTGCAAACTCACACAAACTGCTTCTTTCTCATGGCTCTACAGGGCCTGCAGTTGCATGCAGGAGAGAGGCTGCAGGTGACAGCTGGGCTGGCTTCAGGGTTGTTGCCACCTACGGCCAGGGCCCTGCAGATGTGCTGGCTCTGCCAGAAGAAGACCCTAGACAGGACCCTCCTCCTGGATCATTTGGTCATGGCATTGGAGGACTGGTTGGCAGACTCTCAGGCCTGATGAGTGGAGGACATGGCCACAAGGATAGGTGGTGGGTGGAAGCTGTCACCTGCAAGGAAGCACAGGATTGGTGCAAGGAGGTGTGGGACTGGCATAAGAAGTCATGAGACTGGGTGGACAGTGAGGCTTAAGCTCAGCTCCTGGCCCTGGAGTGTGAGTGAATGGAGACCCTGCAGGAGCAGAATGTCATCCTGGCCTGGGCAGTGCAGGCCACAGATGATGACACCAGGTGCTGGACACTGTTCTTGCCCTGGTGGTCACCTTTTTGCCACCTAGCTCTCCTGTGTCCTCGGTTGTTGCAGGGGGGTGAGAATTGCTGCTGCAGGTAGTGCTCCTACAGCCCAGGCATCCTCCACACTCTGTGCCTCCTCTGCCCAGGCCTTGTGGAAGAGCTCACCTCAGGCTTCACAGATGTTATGCAGCACACAGGCTGCGACAATGACTTGAGTAAACTGCAGCAAATGCATGCATAGATGCGCCCACTGAGTACAAATACATTGTTTTTTGTCATTTCTTAAAGCTGGAAATATGCAGTCATTTCTGTAGTAACTATTAGCTCTAAGAAAGCCAAATTTAATTTAAGAAAAGTGCTCTATCAGTATACTGAACCACTGAACCGAATTGCCCCAAACGCTACTCTTTTTGATTCCAGCCGTACAAAACTCAATGTTTCACTTGGCTCCAGATAAATCTTTTATTCCAATTAGTTTTACCAGATATGTATTTCTTGAGTCTTATTTTGAGTTTCTGAGTTTGAATGGATGCAAAAATACAAAGGGAGACTGGCTTTTCTGTGGGTTTAGATCAAAGCCATGCCAAGTATTGACAGTTTTGCACAATTGCAATGTGAAACTTGAATTGTTCTGGGTTCAGGTGAAAGTTTCATGAACCCTAGTGAATCTTTTCATTAAAACCTGAGTTGAGAAACGAGGTAAATCCAGGTTGACAGTATGAACATCTACATTCATATTTACATTCTGAATGAATATATTCATTCTGAAATGATTATGGTGTTCACAAGAAATTTTTACTTATGTCATTAGGAATAGGGTAGCTACATCTTAGTGACTTTTGGGTTCAGATAAGTTTATCTCTTGTCCAAAGCTACAGAAGTTTGTGGAATGAGAACATGAAAGTTCCTGGATGTGTCTATATTCTCATTAATGTGCTTTAGTTACTGCACATTTAGTTTAGTACTTGCTAGTGCTGGTGCATGTTTTTTTTTTTTGTGACACTTACTGTGCATTAGCCTAATAACACTGCGAAGTAGGTTATTAGCACAGTTTTTAACCACCATGCTACTGCACAGAGTTACTAGGCTAATAAGCAGTAAGCATCTTGTGTAGACATGCCCCCTGACTGCTAGACTCATGTTCAGTTCCCTAGCAGTCAATAGCTCACACAGCTGTTCTACATAAGTCATTCTAGAGTGACTAGAATTTTTTCCCCCAACTGTTTAAGTTGGTCTAATAAAAGATACAGAATCACCCGAAGAACCTTGTCTGCCTATGTCCTTAGACCAACAAGACTACAACCTACACCCCGTTCTAGAGTGAGTGATTCACTCTGTTGCTACTTTGCTGGATTGAGTGGATGCCAAATTCTTTGACATGTTACAAATAAGTCCTGGATCCTCCCCAAATGCCACTTCTATCCCCTTCCTCTGTCTACTCTACTGCTCTCCTTTCCGCTTCCTGTCCTGAGCTTCCTGACTGATCTTGTACTCTGCCTTCTGCTTCTTGGCTTATCTGATACTGTGCTCCCTTCCTGATCTGCTGTATGCCACATACAGGAACTGCCTATGCCTCTTGTAGCATTCATGCCACAGGTTGGCCCACCCCCAAGTAGAACATGAACATGAACATGAACAAAGATGAAAGCAATGTCTTGGGACAAATTTAGTGCCAGCATAGAATAATAAACAAGTAGGGCAGGAATGGACTTCAGGACATCATGTAACACAACCTCTGGTTCAAGGCTGAAACATCCCTCCCTAAGCTCTTTGCAGACAAGCAAAGTAACTCTTGTGTGGGTTATGGGCAGCTGATAGAGAGGGAGAGGGATATAGATAACAACAGACAGGAATTTTGGAAACAGAGGCACTCAAAAGATTGCAGATCTAGGAAGAAAGAGGAAAGACAGTGAAGGAACTGGAGACTAGTGTGACTGAGAATAAATTAGAAACTTGATCCAAAGGCCCTTGGAGACAATATAAAGATTCTCGTTTGGATCATGCTTTAGATGCAGAGGAAAAAACACCATATTTTATTTTTATGTTCAGGCACTGAAACTTGGGCATCTGTTTTTCCCCAGAAACACAGGTTTGTGTCAAAATCTGGGACAGCGGCATTGAACAAAATGAGGAAAAAATATCACAGAGAAATAAAGCAGTTGGCATTATTAGTGATTCAGTGCTTGAGTATAATGAGGAGAACGCTGCACACATTCCAACTGTTGGGGATAGCTTTGAGTCAGAGAGCAAGGGCAATGGTAAAAGACCCTGGAATAAAATAGAGAAGTTTTGACCTGACCTTCTCAGCAAATACGTCTGCAAATGTAGTAACAGAATTTCCTCAAGAGATCAAATGCTCTCATAAACCAAAAACAGCCTAAGGAATGAAGAATAAATAGGCTTTATTTGAAAACCTCTAGGCATGTAACATCCTGTGATGGCTGAAAGATCGATGTTGTTATTCCTTCACAACAATCAAAGCTTGTGAATGACCCAGAAAGCTTTATATAAAGAAGTCTGGCTATGCTTTCAGGAGTTCTATGTGTTCAATAACAGGCAGGAACAAGTCTACTGTGACTTGATCCAACTCCCACTAAAGTCTATGGAATTTTTCCTTGACTTCCATTGGAGTTGGAGTGAACCTGATGGATCTGAGCCACAACCAATGAGGTCAATGAGAGTCTTTTTGTTGACTGAAGCAGGCTTTGGGCTAAGCCCTAGATGAATGCCTATATTGTGTGCTCTGATCTTCTCCCATTTGTTTTAAAGAATGAGGTGTTTTTCTCATTGTGGAACTTCTGCTGAAGCAATTGTTGCCGAGGCTACATCCAAGGCAACGCAACCTGAACCTTTCAACTGCACTGAAAATACAAGTTTATTTTAGATTTGGAAGAACATTCTCTGTAACCAGGGCCACCAGGTGGTTTGGCATCACTGAGAGCAGATTAATCGTTCTGTCTGCCTGCTTTCACAGGCCCCGGCCATAAATATCCCAGCAGTAGAACCGTCATAGATGAATCATAGCTTTTTCTCTGAAGGCTGGTTACTGTTCCATTTAGAAACAGTCTGAGCAGCAGGATGTATTTTTCATTGATGAGACTTGTATAGCTCATGTTTTAAAAGGCTTTCGAATTAGTAGATTGATATAATTACATAGTAAAATTTCATGTACAAAGGAAACTGGGGGCAGAGAGGCGAAGGGGGTCTCATTATTGCTCTAGAGTCAAAACTTCACTCTGGATCTGGGCTGAAGGCCAGCCCTAGTTGACCCCAGCTCTAAATAGGTGCCTAGTCATTTGGGTTGGGGAGGCAAAGACAATTGCATGTGATGGTGACCACATTGCTCACTTGCATGCCTTTTCCTACAGAAACTGTTGTGCCTTCCCCATGTTCGTCCAAATGTCCTCTCATCGCTTATGGATCTTTAACTTTTTTTCAGTAGCACATGCAGAACCATCATTCACATCTAGGGTGCAGAAAAACTTAGACAATTATATTGTCAAATGACAATTTTCTGTTGGACAGAGTTGGCAGAATGTTGTGGTGTAAGCTTGAATACAAATACCTCTTTCCTAAAATGACTTTAATTCTACCTATAAATGTACTATTCACGTATGTGTATGAGTGAAATTCCATGGCTTGTGTTATGTGGGCAGTCAGACTAGATGGATGAATGCAGTGCTCTCTTCTGGCCTTAAAATCAATAATTCATATACCTTCTTTCTTCCTCACTTCCCCACTTATCTTCCTCCTGTCTTCATCCCAGAATTTCAGAGCCTGGGGCAATTTTTCTCCTTTTCACAGTCCCACCAAACTTTTGACTTCAGTTGGGATTAACCAAATTAATTTAGTTGGTTTAGAGGTTCAGTGATAACTCAAGGCAATTAATCTCCTCTCCAAAGCAAATCATACCAAAATAATGTAATTTCTTCTTCCATGTGAAGAGGTAAAGCAAATGTAATGGATGTTAATCTACCTTGAATTTTAGGAAGGAATTTTGCATGCTTCCTTAACATTCTCATAGAAAAATTAAGGAATGTATATTATATAGCATTATGATAGGAGGGAGACTCAAGTCACTAAAAAAGGGCCCTTACACGAGATTCAATGTTTATTTATTTACATGATATTGATTTTCTGTAGAATAAAAATTGATTAAAAGATGTTCACAAGCTGTATTGTGTTCTTCTACTTTGCTTCACTACTGATGGGCATCTTCTGTGATTCTATCTTTTATTATGCTAATACGAAAAGCAACAAACAACGGATCTCTCTTGTAGCTTGTCTCTGAAACTTTTCCAGTTTTTCATCATACTTTTGTAAGTGTGGACACCAGAGTTGGACACAAATCCTGTCTCACTGGTGCCATATACAGGGGTCATATATCTTCCCAACTCCTACTTGATACCTCTTGTCCCCTTCCCCTTCCCCCTACTCCCATTTATATACCAAGGGCTCATTATTTTCTCTGTTGAGTAGTTCAAAGCAGTATTTATGGAAGTAATGAGACAACGTTGAACAGAGGAAAGTTTAAACTGTGGATCAAAAACAAAACTCAAATCCTAAAGCTATGATCATAGAATAGCCTCAGAAAAAGAAGTCATGTAACCTCATTAGTGGAGTCTTTCAGAGTAGACTTCACTTTCGGCTGTTTTTTAAGGGAAGATCCTACATCACTAGAGGGATGCGGAAAGTGCAGTATTGTTTTTTTTTATCTGTAATATTTCTGTTAAGTATACTCAGCGACTGATTTAGAATTTTAAACTGTTTTTTTTTTACATTTTTAGAAGCCTTTCATTTTGCTTATAAACAAGCAAAGTCTGGGTTATTAGAGAGTCCAGTGACTTATTAACTAATCTGATACCAAACTGACCGCTTTCAGTGACATTTCCCTTTAGAACTTTGAAAGCAAAATGTATCAGACCAAAAAACTGTCAGTTTTTCACCACAGAGTATTGAAATCATTATATTTACATAGATCAACCTGTTGTACAAAAAGCAGCTTGGCTAGAACTCCAAAGATGTGTTATATACATTTCAAACTTGGCCTTTTTCTAATGCCCTTTGGCAAGTTGTGGATGCTACTGTTTCAACTGATTATTGTGTAGGAATCCATCTATGGGAAATGTGCCTGGCTATTAAAGAGTCAGGGATCTGTCCTGGGCATATTTTTCCACAGGGTTGATGAGAATTTTATGAGTAACAGGTGGCTTTTTCCCATTTGTTCTCAAGGCTGGTTTTGCTTTGTTAAATGGGGCCAGACATTGTCCTCAACAACTATTTTTTGCAGATTCCCAGACTGCTGTTATCCTCAAAACTTCTGCCCATTAACTTCTCACTGGTAAATGGTTCCTTGATATTCTTGGTCCCACGTGTTTATATTCAAATACTGGTGAGTCACATCCTCATTAGTTTAAGAACTCTTTTATCCTATGCTATTGTTACTGCTTCCAGGCCTCAAATCAGGAAAGCATTTTGGCACACACTTCAATCCCATGTGTCTTGACTACCTGCGGAAGCACTCTTCCAAAATAGGGGCACTTTCCTGAATAGTGCCCTTACATCTCTTCTGTCCTGCAGGCACATTTGGGAATGGCAATGTCTTTCTGTTCCACTAAGCAGGTGTAATGGGTGAAATTCTAGCTTCATTTGCTTCTACGTGGCCCTGTATATTTTGACAGACTCAGTGGGCATGAGGGTCAGATTCCACCAAACACAAACATATGTTAAGTACTTTTGTGAATAGGAATGTGATTAAACATGTGCTTAAAGATAAATACTTATTTAACAGATTGGTTATAGCAGAGACCAGCATCACAGCCCAGCTGAGCACTTCAGCATATGCTTAAGTTAACATGGGCACCCTTTCTGTGCTTAAAGTTAAACATGTGCCGCAGGGCTAGTCTGGACCTAGCCTTAGTGAGGGGGACATTTGACCTCCTGAGTCCTGTGAGCATCATGTAAGACTCCTAGCACTGCATATTTTTGTTATTTTGGACAACGTTTGACAATGGATGGATTCAGTTGTGATGGCACTTAGCTAGAGTTCCATGTGGATTTTGTGTCCTTAGGGTACAGGTCAGTTGAACCGACATTTCATTGGCTATTTCAAACATTATGCAAAGCCAAAAGAAGTGCCATGGTGCCACAGCACAAGATTGAGGGATTCGGGGCCATGTATAAGAACACTTCAGAAACTGGAATGTGCCCAGCAGACTGTGCTGTCACAGACAGGGCATCCTGAGGAGAATATCTTCATCTAAATTGTCTAGCGAGATTGTGGACAGCAAGGAAAAATGTCTAATGAAGACTATCCCATGTCATTTTTCCTTAACAAGTAATTTATTCTGTACCTACAATGTAAACCATACTAATGACTTGAAATAATCTGAATTTACCCTGAGTGAAATTGGAACTAGGAGCTTACCTCTTTGTTGTAATAGCAAGAATGCAGTGAGTTGCCAGAGATCCTATTCGTATACTAGTGGCTTAAGGCAGATAAGGTAGAAACCTGAATCTGACTGACCTAGAGATAACTGAGCTCATGCCATTCCTTAACATATCAAGCATGTTTACCATTAACTCCAGGGAGATGTGGTCAATTATTGCTGATCTCTAATTTACCCTCAGGAGGTAGTATATGAAATCTAAATCTGGTGATTTTCAGAGTTCACTTTTTTTCAGTACATTTTAGTTAGTACAAATGATGACAAAGCATTTCAGACTATAAGGGGAGGCAGGGCGTTTGTAACATTTGTTATTCCCTTAATATTATTTGTTTAGGTCTAATACCATGGAATTTAGGGGCAAGTCTATATATGCACTTTAATACTCGTTAGCTTATTATATCATAGAATCATAGAAGTAGGTTTGGAAGGGACCTTGTAGATCTTCAAGTCCAACCCCCTGCCTGGGAAGGAGAAAAACTGGGCTTATATGACTCCAGCCAGGTAGGCATCAAGCCTCCTCTTAAAGACCCCCAAGGTAGGAGCCAGCACCACTTCCCTTGGAAGTTGGTTCCAGATCCTAGCCGCCCTAACCATGAAGCAGTTCTTATGGATGTCTAATCTAAACCTCCTCTCCAACAACTTGTGGCCATTACTCCTTGTTATGCCAGGGGGCGCTAGGGGAAACAAGGTCTCTCCCAAACCCTTCTGGTCCCCCTAGTGAGTTTATAGACAGTCACCAGGTCCCCCCTCAGCCTTCTCTGGTGAAGGCTGAACAGGTTCAGGCCCCGCAGTCTCTCATTGTAGGGTCTGCCCTGTTGTCCCTGGATCATGCGAGTGGCCCTCCTCTGGAGCCTCTCAATGTTGTCCACATCCCTCCTGAAGTGGGGCGCACAGAACTGGACGCAGTACTCCAGCTGCGGCCTGACCAGTGTCGAGTAGAGGGGGAGGATCACCTCCTTGGCTCTGCTTGAGATGCATCTGTAGGTGCACAACAAGGTCTGGTTAGCCCTGCCAATCGAGACCTCGCATTGTCAGCCCATGTTCATCTTAGAGTCAATAATGACTCCAAGATCCCTTTCTGCCTCCATGCTCTCAGGAAGGGAGTTTCCCATCTTATAAGTTTGCTGCTGGTTACTACTGCCCAAGTGCAGCACCCTTTACTTGTCAGTATTGAAACGCATCCTGTTTTTTTAGCCCACCCCTGCAACCTATCTTGCTGCAGTCTTTCCCTCCCTACTAACGTGCTCACCTCGCCCCAAATTTTGGTATCATCAGCAAATTTAAACAGGTTGCTTTTCACCCTGTCATCCAAATTGCTGATAAAGAGATTGAACAGCATGGGCCCAAGGACCGAGCCCTGGGGGACTCCACTGCTGACTTCCCCCCAGGTTGAATATGACCCATCCACCACCACCCTCTGAGTATGACCCTTTAGCCAATCTGCAATCCATCTGACTGTGTAGGCATCAATGCCACAGTCACCTGGTTTTTTAATGAGGATGGGGTGGGAGATGGTGTCAAAGGCCTTGCTGAAGTCCAGAAAAACTAGTCCACGGCGACACTTGCATCCAAAGCTTCTGTGACCTGATCGTAAAAGGCAATCAGGTTGGTCTGACATGACCTGCCCCTAATGAAACTGTGCTGGTTGCCCTTGAGCATCACCCCTGAAGCCGGCCCATCGCAAATGTGCTCCTTGATGATCTTCTCAAAGAGTTTCCCTAGGATTGAGGTAAGACTGATGGGCCTATAGTTGCCCGGATCCTCCTTCCTCCCTTTTTTAAAGATGGGGACCACGTTGGCTATCTTCCAATCATCTGGCACCTGGCCTGAGCACCACGAGCGCTCGTAAAGCCATGCCAAGGGCCCTGCAATAACCCCTGCTAGCTTCCTCAATACCCTGGGGTGGAGAGCATCTGGACCCGCTGATTTGAACAAGTCCAGCCCCTCCAGAAGCTCTCTAGCCCAGTCCTCCCCAACCTGAGGTCTGGAGGCGTTCCCCTCGAGTCCGTCTTGCATCATGGTGGGGAAGTCCCGGTCCCTGCACAAGAAAACAGAGATGAAGAATTGGTTAAAGAGGTCTGCTTTCTCCTCTGGTGCAACCACCAGATTGCCCAGCGTATCTTGCAGGGGCCCTATGTTTCCTGATGCCTTCTTCATCCTCCCTATATATTTGAAAAAGGACTTTTTATTATCTTTGATCTTGGTTGCTAGTCCTAGCTCTATGTCTGTCTTAGCTTTCCTGTCAGCCCCCCTACAGGCCCGAGCAGAGGAGGTATACTCCTCTTTGGAGATAGCACCCCCCTTCCACCGGGTGTACGCCGTCTTTTTGGCAATCAGGCCAAAAGTGTCTATTTTAATACACATTAAAGTGTCACTAAGAAACACATGCTATTTAGCTAATGCACACCAAAATAGACTTAAAAACCATGGGTGTCTATACATGAATGCCAAAGCTACTCTGACACAGAGGAATTCCAGTGCATTGGAGGAGACTTGTTTAATCATTATTCAAAGCCAAATAAATTATTGTGGTGCCACAGTACAAGATTGAGGGATTCGGGGCCATGTATAAGAACACTTCAGAAATTTGGAATGTGCCCAGCAGACTGTGCTGTCACAGACAGAGCATCCTGAAAATATCTTCATCTAAATTGTCTAGAGAGATTGTGGACAGCAAGGAAAAATGTCCAATGAAGACTATCCGGTGTCATTTTTCCTTAACAGATAATTTATTCTGTACCTACAATGTCAACCATACCAGTGTCTTGACTAATCGTGTTTCCTGGAGCGTGGCATTTGTGCTCCAGCAGCCTCCTGCATCTCATGTATCAGCATCCCTATGCTTAAAAATGGCATTGGGGCCCTTCAACTAAAGCTCGTTGAGCGAACTTCAGTTCAAGTGCTCCCACCACTGTTTTTAAGTATGGGGATGATGATACAGGAGATGTGGTGGCACTTTAATTAGAATGGCTCCCAGAGCCTTTCTAATTAAGATGCTGCCCCTGTTGCCCCCACCCTTGGAGCACATGTAAAAGTGCCTGGAGGTACTAGATTTAATGCACATTAACTAAAGTGCATTAATGCACATGTAGAAGCACCCTAGGAGTCTAGACATGGGCTAAATTTCTATTGCAGTTAGTACTGTCGAAATACAGAACAGTACTATGCTTGTCCAGGTATTGTAGAAGGAAGAACCTTACAGCATCATCACTTACTGTTATAATGATGATGGTTATTTTAGCATCTTTGAAATTCTCATCTCTGTTCTGCAAATGGGCATAAAAGCTGCTGAGCCCTAAAAATGCTAAGCATTGTGCATGCCTGTGTAAAGTCACGGAGAAGTCCTTGAGCTGGTCATAGTACTGGTACACCTACATTGGAATGAATTATTATCGGAGTTGTTATTATTTCACATATGAGCCCCAGGCACTTCTGGAAGTGTGGAGAAGTCCACTAGTGAGATGAACAGGCTAGGCTCCATCTCATGAGTGGATTAATGCTAGTAGTGTGTTGATACCCAGAACAATCTCAAATGATCTTAAATTGGCACTATTATCTACCATGTGACCAGTGTTCTTTCATTGTACTGCCCTGTCTATATGTATCTATTTGTTGTGTCTTTAATGATCATAGGCTCTTTGGTTCAGGGACCACGTTTTTGTTTAATGTTTGTACAGTGCATAGCATAATGGAGTCTTGGTCTATAACTAAGCATCCTACACATTATTGTTATACAAACAAACAATAATTGCTATAACAGCACATACGCTGGTGACACAAAATACAGTAACTCAGAGCTGTGTCTATCAGGTGTGTCTATAGTGTCCCTGACACATCCTAGGAAGGATGCTCCTAATCACACAGGTGTGCACACACATTCTGGCTTGCATGTGCTAAACTCAGAAATGCATTAGTGAAGCTGCTCTGAGGACATCCCTCCATGGCTTCCCTTGAGAACTTGGTCTCCAATGGGGATGTGGTTGTGGTGCTTCTTCTAGGATATGCCAGGGACATGGTATAGTCATAATTTATAAGACTGGGTTTGAGACTAGTAACTTCATCCTACGAAAATACCATAGGATACAAGACCAGGAAACATCAAGACTAGTTTGCCAGAAATGACAATGAAATTCAAGGTCTCATCAACAGGGAACAGAAAGCTTTCTGTACCTTATAGAATGACATCAACTCTGCCATCAAGAAAAATGCACACTAACAAGCAAAGTCAGATGTGCAGAGGAGAACACGAGAACTGAAGAATGAGTGGTGGATTCAGATATCAAAAGAAATCCAACATTTTGCTGACATCCATGACACTTGTGGCTTCTTCATTGTTACCAAAGCTGTCTATAGCCCTGCACTCAAGGCCTTAATACTCTGAGATCAAAGGATGCAACAACACTTCTAAAAGATAGTGAATCCATCAATGCTCACTGGAAAGAACATTTCCAGGACCTTCTGAATCATGACTCAATTGTCGACGAAGATAAAATCAACAACTTTCCACAAAAGGCAATCAGAGAAGACCTCAGTTTGCTACCTACCCTGGCAGAGGTCAGGAGTGCCAACAGGAAAATGAAGAATAACAAGGCGGCCAGTGTTGGTGGAATACCTACAGAGATTTTCAAAGGAGGAGGAGAACAACTTACGTGTCAGCTTCATGTCCTCATCCTTAAAATCTGGAACAAGGAAGAAATCCCAGCCAACCTAAGGGATGCCTTGATTGTTACCATCTTCAAGAAGGGGGGCAGAGCTGATTGCAGAAACTACCAAGGCATCTCATTGTTGGCCACTGCTGGGAAAGTCATCGCCCGTATCCTTGCTAACCACCTTCTCCCACTTGCGGAAGAAATTCTTCTAGAATCTCAAAGCAGTGTCAGATCATTTTGAGGAACCAGCAATAGTTACTCAATGTTAAAATGGGGTTGCCAACCCCGTGTTCACTGAGTAGCTGAGACATTGAAGCTGGTGGTGAAAAGATAGTAGCTGGAGCGAGGTGAGATTCAGACGTGTCCGTGCTCCAGAAGGAAGACAGAAGATTTCTCACCCAATGTAGTGTCTTTTGTGTTCTCTTTATATATGGTTTTCAGTCTCTGTTTCACTTCTTGGGGTGTTTCCGTGCTTAGTTTGTGTTTTTAGCAGCTGCTTTGCATCCATCTTCTTCTTATCTTACATTGAGGTCACTTTAGTTATAAAGATGAGTCTCAGCCTTGAAGTTCTCTTGTTGCCCACATGGCAGCATTTCTTCTTGTTATCTCCTTTGTGCCCTCAAGCTTCAAAGGGATTCTTCAGCTGTTTGTTAGTTAGTTACTGGCTGGTAGTTTACACCTCTGGTGCCTTGTTACTCACATAAACAATTACATCCTCTCTCCTTTTCTCATGCCAACTCCCATTCACTTTTCACTCACCCCTTGCCCATATCTCTCTCATGCTCAGGGCATACAAAGTTCATTCAATTGTGTCAAGCTGGAAGCATTATGAATAGAGTCAAGCAGCTACCTTTTAAAAGGCAGAAACTAAATCATTACATTTTGTACTAGATTTAACTATACTATATATAAAAAAAGTTTCACCAAATGTTACAAATGCTACATCTATTTGGTCTTCATCTACCACTCTAAAGCCTTCGATTCTGTAAAACGTGAAGCCCTATGGAAAATCCTGTCCAAAATTGGCTGCCCAAACGAGTTCATCAGTGTTCTGGGACTTCTCCATGAGAACATGTCAGCAAGCGTTCTCAGCAATGGGAATTCCTAATGAAGGAATTGGTGAGTGTCATAGCTGAACCACTAGCGAGGATATGTGAGCATTCGCTCGGGTCAGGTCCTGGAGGACTGGAAGAGAGCCAATGTCATCCCAATCTTTAAGAAGGGGAGGAAGGAGGATCCAGGGAACTATAAGTCAGTCAGCCTTACCTCTATCCCTGGGAAAATCCTTGAAAAAATTATCAAGAAACACATCTGTGGGAGCCTGCTGGCTAATGTGATGTGAAGGGGTAACCAACATAGGTTTATAGCAGGCAGATCCTGCCTGACTAACCTAGTTTCTTTTTATGACAAGGTTCCCAAATGTTTAGACGCAGGAGTTGAGGTGGATGTTATCTATCTGGACTTCAAGAAGGCCTTTGACGTGGTATCCCATACCATCCTTATAAATAAGGTGTGGAGATTTTCCTTGGATGACTATATAGTAGACTGGGTAGCAAATTGGCTCCAGGGTCACACTCAGAGGGTGGTGGTAGATAGGACAGTGTCAACCTGGAAAGATGTGTGCAGTGGAGAACCTCAGGGCTCAGTTCTGTGGCCAGTGCTGTTCAACATCTTCATCAGTGATCTGGATGAAGGGGTGGGAAGAACCCTGTCCAAATTCGCAAATGACACAAAAATATGGGGTGAAGCTAACACCCTGGAGAGGAAGAACCAGATCCAGGCCAACCTAGATAGGTTGGGGAAGTTGGCAAAGAGCAACAGGATGCAATTTGATAGGGACAAGTGCAAGGTGCTGCATTTGGGGAGAAAGAACTGTCACCATACCTATAGGCTGGGGGACGACCTTCTCAGCACCACTGAGCAGAAAGAGATAGGATGAATATGAGTCATCAATGTGATGCAGTAGTTGGCAGAGCCAATTGCACCTTGTGGTGTATCTGTGGGTGCTTCACAAACAGGTCCAGGGTCGTGATTCTCCCTCTCTATGCAGCACTAGTCAGACCGCAGCTGGAGTACTGTGTCCAGCTGTGGATGCCACAGTTCAAGAAGGATGCAGACAACCTGGAGAGGGTCCAAAGAAGAGCCACTCATCTGATTGGAGGCCTGCAGGGAAGGCCCTACGAGGAAAAGCTAAGGGACCTTAACCTCTTCAGGGGACCTTGTGGCGGTGTACAAATTCATAAGGGGAGAGCAACATGAAGCAGGCAATGATCTGTTTACCAGGGCACCCCCTGGAACAACAAGGAACAATGGCCATAAGGTACTGAAGAGTAGGTTTACACTGGACATTAGAAAAAAGTTCTTCACAGTCAGGGTTGCCAGGATCTGGAATGGGCTTCCAAGGGTGGTGGTGCTCACCCCATCCTTGGCGGCCTTCAAGAGGAGACTGGACAAGCACCTGGCTGGGACCATATGATCTCAGGTGTGGTGACACTTTTCTTGCCTTCCAGGGGCAGGGAGTCAAACTAGATGGCCCACTGACCCTAGAATTTATTACTCTATTAATCAAACTGAACCATTTGAGGTGAAAACTGGAGTGAAGCAAGGTTGTGTCATCTCTCCACCTTTGTTTTCCATCTTCATCTCCACTATAATGCACCTCATTGACAGGAAGCTCCCACCTGGACAGTGCTGTTGTTGCTCTATCTGAAATGGACCTCCAAACCATTCTTAATGTATTCTCAGAAGTCTATGAGAGTATTGGGCTAACTCTAAACATCAGGAAAATGCAACTCTTTTACCAACCTGCTCCAAATGGAGAAACCCCCCACTCCCTCATTCAAATCAATGGAGAATTGCTGGAGAATGTGTATCACTTTGCCTATTGTGGAAGCTTCATCAAAGGCAGACATTGACATGGAAATACAATACCACTTGAAATGTGTGAGCACAGCCTTTGGACATCTTAGTAAGAGAGTCTTCTTAAATCAGGGTGGGCAATTATTTTGGTCAGAAGGCTGCTTACCCAGTTTTGGCAGGCTGTCAAGGGCCGCATGGGTAGCCACGCACCTTGACAGGTGTCCCACCCCCTGGTCACCATCTTGGGACCAATGTCCCAATGTCTTGGGACCAATGTCCCAGGGCCAGCATTGGTGCGGCACAAGCTGGAAGGGGTCTGTGTAGCCAGGTTGGGCTGCACCAGCAGGGAGAAGGGGGAGCTGGCTCAGCTCCATAGAGCCCCTGCTGGCTGGAACCCTGCACTTCTGCCACCCTGCTCTGGGCCTGGGACACAGATGCGGGTTTTGACCCCCTGCTCACCAGCGGGGAAGAAGCTGGTGCTGAGCACGGGGAAAAGTGGCCCCTCACCTGCCCTGTGGCCAGCATTCCCTGCTGCAGGTGGTTGCAGCCCATGCAGGGCTGTCTGGAGCAGGCACAGGCAGCCCCA